>NW_023458560.1:13636063-13651527 GCF_013731165.1 Rhagoletis pomonella
AAATGTCATGGACCAATCTAACGTTTCAAATAAAGAACCGATGAGAAATTTTATGCGTTTTTTTTAAAAAAAAAGGTATCAAGCTCTTAAAAAATCACCCGGTAGTTGGAAATAAGATTCAGTGTCGAAAACTCGCCAGCGATTTATTTGTCGCTATTACACGCTTTGAAATTGGTTTACGAACTCTTACGGACTAAAAACTGCATCCATTGGAAGGTCGTTCAGCACACTTCGGCGGGTCAAAACTTTGCTACGATCAACAATGGAAGAATACCGCTCGAATGGCTTATGCATGCTCAGCGGGCATCGCAAACTGGTTGAGCAAATGGGAGATGAACTTACAGGAAAGGTTTCTGGAGATTTTCTGAGGATGCCAGAACACTTACTCTTTCTCAAACCTAAAAATGTCTATTTATGTAAATATATACAAAAAAAAACAATAGAATTTAGTTAAAATCATTTTTCCGCCTATATAAACTCCTGCCATGTATAGCACTAATCACAGCTGTACCAAGCTATGGTGAAACATGTTCGCCTTCGCCACTCTCTTCTTCAACAAGATCTTCGAAATTCGAATGTTCTTCAATGTATAAAGTACTTGAGCCAATATCAATAAGCACAAAATCATGGCCGAAGTTTTGTTCTTATGGCCCAATCTTTCTTATTTAGAACCTTTTTCACCCAAATCAAAGGCAGGGCTTAATTTTTAGCACCATCAAAGGACAATGATATTTTACTGATGAGCAGCTTATTTGACCTAGTAGATTGAAATGTATTGTTAATTGACAATAATCCACCTATTAATCTTATACTTACTATTAGTAATTTTATGCAGCTTGATAAGCAATCAAAACAACACAAATACATATAAAACGATATTGGCTGTGTCAATGAAATCGAGTTCTGCAATTACCCTGATACAATCAATAACATAGTACATATTCATCAAATATTACTTATCATACCAAGTATCAAAGCGTATATAAAGCACATAAATGTATATTAACACAAAACCATATTTACCAGTAGGGGACAATATTTGCATAACAGACGTCAATAATAAGGTGTTTATGCAAATTTAATAGATAGGAATAATATCAATGGATGCTCTCAAATGAAATCGTTTGCATAGAAAGCAAATATTGACTTGGGGGGTTGCGTTGTAGTTATTTTATCAGGAGCATACATATTTAGTGATTGGCTCAATGGTGCATTTATCAATGCTTATGCCATCATTTGTACCTTATACATTAAGAATACAAGAAAAATATAATTTTAATAAAATCAACAATAAATCTTTTAATTTTTCTTACTTGCAATATAGTAAATAATACATATTCGTTTTCAACTATTAGTGCAAAAGGATCTAGAAAATACATATATTTTTGTTCATGTCTAGAAGATTCCCTTTTGAAAAAAAAAAATGTGTTAGTAGCATACGTATTCGTGTTCAGCGAAAGCTAAATAATATAATAAACACCTTTAACCCTATGTCTACCCCGAAAAAAAAACTAGCACTACCTACCATTCGGGTCCATTGTACCCCTATTTAATTAATAATGTGTGTCCAACGGACCCGGTTTGGTAGTTCCCGCTAGATTTACAATAGCAATACCAATTATTAAAAAAAAATTACATGATGAAAAAAAGCAAAGCAAATGAGCTGCGGAGCGCAAAAGCATAAGATATTGATACGGCAATACAATAACATAACATTCGGGTCCATTGGACCCGGCCGGTAGACAAAGGGTAAAATAGGTACATATAGTTATTTTTCTTGCGAATTAATGTTATATGACGCAAAGTATCTTGCGAAAGCTAGCGTGCTTACTTTTCTGAATTCTCAACATACACTAACCCCCCGATTCTATGCACTTGACAATTTGTCAATAAATTTGCGCCTAAAACTTTGCCGCTAAGATTTGTCTGTATTTGCTAAATTTGTTGTGCTTTTTTAAAGCGCCTACAATTAAATTTTTGCGGCATAGTTTAGGCGCAAATTTATAGGCAAATAGTCAAGCTTGACAATTTGCGCACAGAATTGGGGGGGTTAATATACTTTTCAGTAATTTCTTACCTCTTGTGCACTTTCCGTATGCACCCGAAAAAATTATGCTTATTAAAACGCAGTTCAAAATGGAAAATTCACTGCAAATTTATTTCTGCCTGCAGAAAACTTTTTAAAACTCGTTATGTAATTTTTTTAGTTAAAATATTTTATCCACACAGTTTCTCCAACTTTTTTTCATGCACATATGCAAATAATAGCGTGCATACCAATGCACTGCAGGCAATTATCATAGGGGAACACACCCTCATAAATTCATACGTAAGTGCAGATTTTGGTACGAATCAAACTTTTCGAGCGTAAAAACTAAAAACTCTCACTGCTTAGCAAGCTTTCACGTAATAAATGAGGCTGGAATACCTTCTTTCGTACTGAGGCACATATCGAGCCCTAACCGCCAAAATAACGTAAGCGACATTTTTTTCAAAATTTTCTTTTTGATGCAGAAATGCATCTAGATGCTCTAGGAATATTTCTGCATCAAAAAGAAAATTTCGAAAAAAATGTCGCTTACGTTATTTTGGCGGTTAGGGCTCGATATGTATGTAAGTATGTATGTATATGAGTAAAAATTTCTGAAGGGCTCTCTCATTTTATTTATAGATATTTTTTTAATTTAATATATATGGACCTTATTTTTGTAATAATTATTGCGACCAAAGTTTTTTTAAAACTTAATTTTTTTTAAATAAATTTTCTTTAATTTTCTCGTAGTGATTTTTATCGCCCTTAGGTATTAAAATGTTCCTTACAATATTTTTTGCTAATGTGCTCAACAAAATTTTTGAGCAACCATATGTCTCTTTAGATATTAAATTTTTTAACATATGCCAACCACTATTTATGTACTAATATCACACGTTTACAAAAACAAAAGTGTATGCATATTAAACGAAACCTGTATACAGTGGGGTCTGTATATAACGTACACTCCATATAGCGGACACTTGGATATAACGAACTACTTTTTTTGAAGTGAAACTTCTTAATCGAGTTCGGTTGGATTAAATATTTAACACCATATCATAAACCGGTTTATCATCAATTCCGTCGGAGAAATCGCTATCATGAATTCCGTAAATTCGAAATTCGTGATAATGGCATCACTGATTTCGAGTTATTTTATTGTGATTTATTTTATTTAGATTTATAATTATTAAACCAAAATATAAGAACAAACCACAACCAAAGGCAGAACTAACTATGAATGTGTCAGAATTGCTGATAGCATTTCTCCCGAATTCGTGACAGGAAATTTTTTCATGACGGGAGTTCACTCGGAATTTGTGATAGGCATGAAAATCTGTATCGTTCGTTCGATTTTAAAACGTGAGGTGTCAATTCTTCTATCAAGCGCTAAGGTCAGCATTAATATCACCGATGACAGTTAAGTCTTAGGTGTATTTTTATATCTGAATATAGTTTTTGTGAAAAGGGCATATAGAGGGTATAGACTATAAGCCCTCGATATGTTAAATAACATATTCTATAACAAATTTATGTGTGTTATCAACGTATTATTTGTTTACTTTTTAATAGTGGTAAGTTTTTTTTTTAAATTTTCCAGGGTAGTCAAAAACTAATACTTAAATTAATATACAATTAAAAATTTTGCGTTTGTCATTTACAGATTTACGAAGTCCCAGCATTGCATGCAAGTTTTTATCTCGATTTAATTCCAAAACTTTTTGGCAGAATTATTCACAAAGTCAATAGAATAAAATATTTTAAAATTTGAATTGTGAATGAGAAGAAGCAAAAAACGGGGTAAAGGAAGACAACAGGTATATTTCATAAAATAATTGAATACGTAAATATGTACATGTAGGCATAAGAATAACGCAGGACGAACTTTTGAAAAATGTGGAGCAAAGCTATGAAACAAAAAAGAAGAAAACAGAAAAGTTTCCTGGTGTGATAGGCATAGGAAAAGTGAGCAGGGAATTGCGATTGGTGCAAATAAATAGAACAGAAAATGCGCCTGACGTTGCAAGTTGAACTTAGCAATACAAGGACATATCAAGGATAAAGCTTTTAAAGGAATATCGCTTGTATTGCAGTACTAAAGAGGATGAGGAGGAGAGTCGTAAAGCAGAGTTTTGTTGCTAGAATACTGCCACGATGGCATCGCTCAAAATGCAAAAGCTCATATGAATACATATACTTCTTCTATATCTACATATTTAGGTAAAAAATAAGTGAATAGCCGTGTTTTTACACGGCTTATTTGTTTATGTGTTCGCCAAGCGTTACAAACTGCTTGTGGTGCTGGAGGAAAAGGAATGCACTTTGAATATACATACATAGTAAATAGTGGAACAAAATGAAAAAGATATGTATGTACATGCAAATGTTCACTCACAGCCTGAACGTGCTGAATCAAAGTAAGAAAAACGAAACTGAAAAGCGGTAAATTAACGACCTCAGTTATTGAAATATAGGAGGTTTCGTATATCCAAAAATTACCGTTATATGGGAAACCGGTGCAATTTTAGTCCGATTTGAATAATTTTCTACGAAGTGCTTTTTCGTAAAAAGGTTATTAAATACACCAAGATTGGTAAAAATTGATTGACATTTGTGGACATAAGTGGGCGGCGCCACGCCCAAATTTTTAATAGTCTAATTTTTTACTGATTTATCGCAGTTTTCGTGTTTCGGTAAATTACCGTTATATGTGAGGTGGGCGTAGCTATTGCCCGATTTCAATGATTTTCAGCAAATTTCTTAGCTGGATCCTAAGCAAGGCTCGTACCGCGTAAGGATTGGTGAATCGGCTACTAGGTTACATTATTTCATCATAAGAGGGCCACGCGCGTTTTCCAAAAATTCATAATAATATTATTTTGTACCAAAATTCTACTTCAAATACTAATTTTCAACAATTTGGATCAAATATTCACTGAAACATCTTAGTGTTGGCATTTTTCGAAAATACCGTTATATGAGAAGGGGGCGTGGTTACAGTCCGTTTTCGCCCATTTTCATGACATGGCTTTATCGGCTTCTCTTTTCATTCTGATCATTTATGTATACATTTGTCTATAACTATCTCAATTCCTTAGGCTGTTACATACAACCGTTTTACGAACAAAGTTATAATACCCTGTGCCCAAGTGCGCTTGGGTATACAAATTCTTCGAATACGTGTTAGCTTATTTCATGTATAGAACCCATAAAATTTGAAGGGAATCAGAGACATGACATCATTCTTTTTTACGAAATCCGTCCGACTTGTATATATACATAAATATATATACATATCGAGGGCTTATATTCAATATTTCTATCAGCAATTTTGATCAAAATGAGTTTTTGATGGTAACGTGAGCTCCGATTAATCCTTCAGCCATGACAATAATGTCAAACTTAAAATATAGCTTTAATGGTATTATATTCTCATTTTGAAAATTCCACTATCTGCAATAACATTTTGTTATAAGAGCAAAATCCTCTATCTACACAATTTTGCTGGAAAATTGTTTTTATTCACATTTTTTGTGGCAGGTAAGTTACATGTGCCTATGTATGTATGTATATGTTACCGGTAAAATCCGATCTTAGGTCAAACTAGTTTTGCCTAGGCTAGGTCCAACTGAAACCAAATTTGACAACGAAAAAATCTTCCATATCCCGTCAAACATAGAGTCACTAAACTCCATTACTCCATTCTGGTTAATGGCCACCAAGAGTGGAAAACTGCTATTATTATTCTTATTGCCAAACTAAATATAAAAAATTTGTTAGTTTCTAACTACAGATCCATTTCCTTCCTCCCCTGCATATCTAACGTATTACGCTGGGAAAATGGTAAGAGGATGTACAATGTTGTTGAGTCTTTCCTTTACAACCGGAAGTTCGCTGTTCGGGTCAATAACTGTTATTCAAAAACTGTTCATCTCTTTAATGGTGTCCTACAAGGATCACCACTTTCGGTTATTTTATTCAATATAGGCTTTGGGAAAGTTAGCTCCATTATATTTTTTCGAAGACTAAGGACTTGCCGCAATTGGTCTAGATCTTCAGGAGGTAAGATATCGGGTTTTTTCACATATGCAGAAAACAAAAATGTATACATCCAACCCTCTCCGTGTATGATACCCCTAACCACTATACTGACACATTGAAAATATTGGAAAAAATGTTTGACAATAAACTTACTTTTAAGCAGCACTGCCATAATGTAAGATTAAGCTTACTTTCTAGACTAAATATTATAAAGTTTTTATCATTCAAATATTCTGTAGTTCATATAACTGCACTGGTAAATGTAATTAGGGCTTTTATATTAGGAAAAATTGACTTTGGACTCGTAATTTACGGACACTGCGCAAAAAGCATCTTAAATTGCCAGAAACACCTTACCATGCAGCAGTCAGAATAACCATAAATATGATGTAAAGTTCAACACAAAGATGCTTGTTCACTGCAAAAATGAGACTTTATTCTCTCACGTCGAATCCTGCTGTCAACAAAAAAAAACCGATGAAGCATGCAATCAGCTTTATTTCGTATATTAAGCTACATCAAAGATTTAGACATCATATCTACTCCGAAGCCTACTAAAGTAAAAACTCTACCGCAAGGGCATTTGCCCAGTTCTATACTCATAAATGACCTGGGTGCTTATTTTTACAGACAAAAGGGCTTGATGTTACAATTGCCGTCGGTGCTTTTCACGCGTACTGCTCGGCATTTACAATTGCTAGAAGCTGTACGTTTCGCCTCTAAAAACGAACGAAATTTCCTCACATGCACGGAAGTAAATCAGCCATCGAAGCCCTCTTTAACAGTGCTAATGATTCTCATATAATTTTGAAATCACGTGAAATACTCTTTCGACACAAAAACACCATTAAAATTATGTGCCTACCTGGGCACGTCGGAATAGAAGGGAGCGAGTTTGCAGACCAATGAATTATGTGTTAAAAACTTAGTTTAACATAACATTTACATCTAAAGAACTGACATTTTCATTATTCTGTAAAACCCGCGATCAGCACATATATATTGAATATAAGCCCTCGATATACAATATAGTATATTATAAAATAGAATAATAGCAGGGATAGAATTGTGATAGATCATTTGAATATTTGTATCGATGCAATTTTATAAGTCCCTGAACACCGGGACTACATAGATGCCTTAGTACATACATACCTTCTTGTAATAGTGAGAAAGAAATTTCAGAAAAAATATTAATAAAAGAACATACATGTATGTATATTTACATTTTTAATTTCTTAACAAAAAATGAACTGAGCCGTAAAGCATACTTTACATACAAATCTTTTGAGAATGAGAAAAACGTCACCGTCACCGTCACCATCACCGTAAACGATGCGTATACGCCAAGTTACACACTATCCGTTTGACGTTGCGTCCGAAAAATCAAAAATTCGCTGCAAATCTTTGCAAAATTTGCGTTTTACTTTTGCACTTCTCCTATTAGGTATTCCTCCATCATTTTTTTAATTTCGTTTTTCCGTAAATCTAAAAATTTTCACGTTCAAACATGTAAACACAACACAGAATTTTTGTCACTTGACGCAAATGTATAAGCAAAGTGGAAAGTTGAGGTAATTTGCGCGTCACCGACTCCATCAGCTTTGTACATGTAACTTACTGCATACAAATAAATCGATTCAACTTTTTTGACAACTGCCGGTGCCGGTGATGGTAACGGCGACGCAATGCACGCTATGTACTTTCACTTTTAAGAATTTAAATGTATATGAATAAGGGCATCCAAAACTTTCCAGACTTTCAAATCTTTCAATGAAATACAAGCAGCTTTTGTAAGAATTAAAACTTTAAAAACGTATGTATATTTATGCACGAGGGACTTAATAAAATGTTAACAGCTTCTTATCTTGCACTTACATTTATTCTTTTTGGCCGCTAACTAATAAAATAATTTCTTCAAAAGCTTTGGTCACCATGAATTTGCGTTCTGCAGACAAGTGTTCTTGTGTCCCATCCAACTCAAAAGACAAGTGAATGAGAACAGATTGAATCGCGATAAATGAGCCATTAAATTACTTTTGTTCTGAAGACCTTTTTCGTGCCTACTGATTATATATATATATATATTGTTTTTTTGCGCATGAAATGGTACATTCGAGCTTATATCGGTATATGCCAGTACACAGTAAACCAGCCATTGACAATATGCTTATTTGAAAATTAATACATGAAATATTGCAAATGTATAGGATTTTTTTTATGCAGAAGTACCCATGATGCAATAATGAAAGGTGTTATACGTTGGCAACTTCTCGCTCTAATCCGCCATCTTGAACTACCTTAGGAGAAACTGTGTTGTTTCTTTGCTAATTTCACTGAACATTTCCCAAAATATTAGAAAAAAATTCTAAACAAGCTACATTGATTCAATTTTCGTTGTTCGTTTTGTTCTTATTCGCTGACATTTGTTTTCTAATTGCTTGAAATTTGGTAAGTATTGTAATAAAACCGATTTATTTTACAAATTAATTATAATTTTGCATTTATTAGGTAATTTCCTTAGTGTTTTCCTGGCCGACCTGTGCTGGTATTGTAATTAAGAGCTAATACACGTAAGTTACAACATATTATTTTGACTTCATTGATGAACCATTCCATTTGCAGCATTCTCTGGTGAACTGCAGCTGCGGCCGAATTTGATTGTGTGCATCATCCTGCAGATATTTTGAAGTAAGTTGGAACCAGCTCTTTGTTATTTCAAAACCTAATGAACCATTTATTCGCAGATTTTGTGGACGCTTCTGTTGTGCTGCGTTCCTGCTCCGCCCGTGTTTTATAGTGTTGCGTCCCTGTTGCGCCTTTGCAATAGTGTGTGCGTTGTGCTTTAGACACGTTGAAGTAAGTTGAAACCAGGTGTTTGTTTGTTAAAAACCTAAAAAGCCATTCATTTGCAGATTGTTTATATGCTTCTGCTGTGCTGCGTTCCTGCTTCACCCGTGTATTAAATTGCAGCGTTCCTGTTAACATAAGCATCGTCGTTTAAGTACAAAACCGCCGTAACTGACATTTGATGCTAAAAATTGGATTTGCTCACACAAGTTCTTGGCTCAATCCTTATCCATTCTTCCTGATACATACTAGCCAAAAATGCGATTGCTTTTTAAAAAAAGATAACCATTTTGAAATATGAGTGTTTTCACTCTCTAGAAAATAATGTATGCAACCTCGCTGGGTTTGCATTATCTTGATACGCGGTTTGGCATTTTACTGATACACGGTTTTGTACTTTAAACGACGATATGTAGATGTATGTACATATATATCACATATATTGACTTAGATATGCATAGACAATTAATGTGTACATAATTTTTTTTATGTTGAAACTAGATATGTATATAGTATGTTATTATTATTATTCGGTTCAAAAAAGTCCTATCTGAAATGAAAATACTTTGAAAATGTGCTCAGATAGGGCGTTTTTGGATCGCCAGCTGAGATAGGGTGTTTTTGAACCGAGTTCTGAGATAGGGCATTTTTCAATCAAATTCTAAAATAGGGCGTTTTCCAGCCAAATTTTGAATTAGGGCGTTGAAAAGTTTTCTGATATCGAGTGTTTTCGACCTGGCTGCCGAGATAGGTCGATATTCCACTCAGCCATGGATAAATAGTCGCATTTTTCGGTATATGGAAGACGATTAAACACGATTTGTTATTATATCGATTCTAAAAAATCAAAGGTAATTTTTAGCCACTTCAAACTTGCATATAATAAGACTAAAATTGAAGGGGCTATAAAACTGAGTGCTCAAAAAAATTCTAAGACTTCTGAGAAAAAAATGTGAATTTTGGGTGAAAATTTGTTGTATTTTTTGTAGTTTTCTACGAAGTTTTAAAATTGGGTTTTTATGGGTTTTGTTAGAAATTGAACTTTATTTTTATTGTAAATTCTTAGAAATAAATTAACATGAGAGGGAAATAATATCACTTTGAAATAGGGTTGCTATTGATATGACCGATACTGTATGTATATAATAAATTTTGTACAATTAAAAATCAAAGTGCATTTACTAAAATGAACACAACGTATTAATTATAAATTATGAAATATATTGTTAATTTCAAAAACAAATAAATAATTTGGATGTACGTGAACTTGGGTAATGTATAACTGTTTATATGATTCCTCAAAGTATCCCTTATATAACACTGTGGAACACAACAAAACCTTAGTGCGAATATATCAGGTTTGATAGCTGTTGGCATACGAATAATGCCTCATACTCAGATTTACTAGATCAATTCGTGTTCTCCGAGAAAAAAAATTTTCACGATCCAAAAATCTGAAAAATCTTTTTTCTCCAAATTTTGAACATTTATCGTTTTTGGCCTATATTTTATGGCAAATATCATACAAAGCAAATATAGGCCAAAAACGGAGAATTTTCAAAATTTTTAGAAAAGAATTTGGCCGCTATACTCAGATTTTTGAATCGTGAAATTTTTTTTCTCGAGAACACGAATTGATCTAGTAAAACTAAGTATGAGGCATTATTGGTATGGTCAACAGCTATCAAACCTGATATATGCGCACAAGAAGCCCATTTGAAAGAGGGGGACAAAATATCACACGTAAATTAATTCCTCTATTTGGCCTGTACAATATAAGGGAAACATTTCAAATTCACAAGGGATAATTTTCTTAGTGATGCGGCTTATAAAGGAGTTATATATGCCATACTGTTCTAGCTGGGTATTATCAGCTCAAAAATTTTAAGCAAATTATCATATTCCTGTGAATAAAAACGCGCCTTATTTTATTATTTTAATTATCTACAACTTTATGAGACTACCAAGCCATATATATACCTATTCAGATAATCGGAATGCTGTTGAGAAGGCATACAATTTAGTACTTTTTCAACTAAAGGGCTTTTTTTCTTCCCGTTTTTCTTGTACTTCCAAAATACAATATTGACCTAAGGTAGTTCGATTTCGAGCTGTCACAACGTACAACACCTTTCATTATTGCATCATGCAGAAGTACCCACAAATGTTTGTTGATATATTTGAAATGTAAATTTGAACAGCAAAATTCGGAAAAAAATAAATAATAAAACAAAAATATTTTTGATAACTACGTGGGAGGTGGGCGTGGTTATTGGCCGATTTCGCCAAAATTTAATACTAACCTAAATTATTTTATTTATTATTTTTGGTAAACAATTTGGCAATTTAATTTTAGATTTGGTAGTTTAATAATTGTGGCAGCACTGATTATTACCACCCGGCGTATCTTGTATCCCGACGATGACTCGTATTAGCGCTGCTGCTGCTGCTCAAATACATTGATGTTAACGTAATTTGTATCAGTATCTCTTTATTGCTCTAACTGTTGAAATTTCGTACTGGCAGCATTGGTGTTTTTACTATTGCCATGGATCATATCAACGTGGTTTTTTTATTTGCTGTCACCCCTTCAAAAATGAATCCATTTTAAATTGAAGACAATGGTGTTGCTTCCGCTGGTTCTGTTTAATGGCGAACGGGGATGTTGTTATTGTCAATGTTCAAGTTTTCCTCTTACTAGCCTGCAATATGGGTAAAATTTTTGGCTGGAAAGAGAAAAGAGGGGACATTTATTTATGTATGTATGTCTGTATTGATATTGCGTGTTTGAAATAACGGCTGCTTCTTAATATTAGTTAAATATTTATGTTTTCTAACCGTTTATAACATCCTTTAAAAAAGTGCGACTGGCTCGATATGCTATGCATATGCATACCGATCTGCGTTGACCAGCATCAAAAATATCTACATATGGTCGATTCGACAAAAAAGTAAACCAATTCGGTTTTTTTCTTTCAAATATTGTACCCGTGCGCCTAAAAAGTATGTTTTTGTTGTTTAATGACCGTATTGTAATATTTCATTTATTTTGTCAATTCAATTCAATAAAATTTTTCAAATAGGTGGCAACCCTTCTCAAATAAATTTTCGACAGTAAACTTTACTAAACCTCTCCAGTTTGATACCCATATTGCAATATTCAATTTATCTTATCAATTAATTTAAATACAAATTTTTAAACAGGCGGCAACCTTCCACAAAAATGTTTTCGGTTGTAAACCTTCTTAAGCCTCTTTTTTTGACAGCAATACTGCAATATTTACTTTACCTTATCAACTGCAATTTTTAAACAGGTGGAAATTCTCTAATATTTTACTTTCTATATTTTAAGTTAAATCTCTAGCAATACATCTGTGAAAACTATATTAAATTCTATGTATTAGTTTTCGAGTGATGCGGTACAAACATACAGACAGACAAAAATTCTAAAAATTGTTGATTTGGCTTCTGTTGCTCTCATAAATCTCCTCATATTACTTTTTCTTTAATATCTGTAATGTACAGACATTGGCCTATTACAATATTATTATTTTGGCTAATAAAGTTCCGGACGATAGAAAATAAATTAGTTAAACAGGCTACGCTTCCAGTTAGCGAAAAAAGTTTTTTAGAATTCCTATTCGTAAACGTACCGCAAATACTAGGTGTAACGTAGCCAGTGAAAAATTAAAAAAGTATTTTTTTCGTATACTTAAGTACCTTTTCATATTGGTGCCATATAAGGCAAATTTATATAAGGCGATGTTGCTTGAACAGCTGATTAGATTCGCCTCGGTGCACATGTGTCAAAATTTCATTATGAGTGAGTGAGAAAGTGAGAGTGTTAAAATTTTCTTTCCCTGTTCTTCCATGAGCGAAGAATAGCTGAAATTTGACATTTGTGTACCGAAAGCAAAAACAGAATGCATGTATGCTTTTGTTTTTGTGCGACCGCTATCACTCATATGAATTTGTCTTGGGCGCCATATGAAAAAAAAAAAATCGGAGCAGACTTCGTTGCCCAACTACCTAATAAATAAGTGTAACGTGGCCAGTATTTTCCTTTCTATTTAATTTTTTGTATTTATTGTTGTATTGTTATTGGTTTATTCGCGTGAACAATTTGAAATTAAGAATGGTTCTATTAAATTTTGATAATTATTCTATTTAAATAAAGCGAACATTAGCGCACACAAGGGGTGGGTTTTGGGGTTCAAACCCCCCCTAAAGCTAATAACCTCAAATACAAACTGTATCTTAAAGCTAAGAATCCAGCTCTCAAGGAAATTATAAGAAATATTTATTATAATTTCTGTTGCTTGAAAAAGCGCTTTGCTTTTGCTGTAAATTTTCATGAGGAAATGAATATACGAGCATTTTTTTCTTGAGAACTGCAAACTGATTTAAGAAATTTTGGTAGAAGAAAATTTCTTTTCCATTTCTCGTCCGTCGTTTTGTATGAATTTTTCGTTTTTCTTGAGAGTTCAGTTAATTTTTTCGGTATTCGAAATATTAAAAAATTAGAAATCGTGAAAAATCACCATCTCTATCGAAAGCCCGAAACCAGAAATCGAAAAAAGGAACATAAAAGTGCAAAAATTCATGGAATCAATAAATTTATTTTTACTGAGTCTTATTTAAAATTTTTTCTTAGGTACTTTTGAAAGTTGAGCGCATCTTGAGTTTATAGCACTTTTTATTAAACAAGTAGGTTTTAAGGAAAGAACACAACGGACTTCAATTCTTATATTCAAATTTAGGGGTACCGTTGATTTCTTCATGATCCAATCATCGGATCTCTAAACCAAATTACGGGACGAACCTTGAGGTACCACCTTTCTACAAAACAATGATTATTGAAATCGGTTCACGTGGTCCAAAGTTACGTATTCCGGCGAATTGATAACCTCCCCTTTTTATAAAGTCGGTTAAAAGTGTTTGAGTTCTGTTAATCTTATGTAAATAAAGTGCAGTTTATGAATTTTAAAACGTTTATTTATTTATTACATACTGTACATAAAACTTGCATAAATATATTTTAAAGAGCGTATTATCTGAAGAAAATTGTCAGTATTTTCCGGTGATATATCTTCAGAAATATAAAACCCCCCCCTAAAATATATTCCTGGGTGCGCCCCTGAAAGCGAAACAAAAATGTAAATATTTAATATCATTTTAAATCCTTGTCTCTTAAGATTTTGATTATGCATATATTTGCTTGGAATTCAATGAAATTTTTTGCGACATATGGAACTGATTACACTTATCTGTTCTCGGACCTCTGCTTTGGGATCTAATGTATGACGGCATCCTGTGTATCGATATGCCCCGTCGTACAAAGATTATTGTATTCGCGGATATCAAAGTGTGGTTGTAGCGAAACATATCCAGGAGATCGAGAGGAAAGCTAGCGAGATTATAGGGAGTATAAAAGAGTGGCTAACTTCTAGGAATTTAAGCCTCGCGTACCACAAAACAGAGGCAGTTCTAATAAGTAGCAGGAAAGCCGTAGAAACGATAAGATTTAGCGTGGAGTCCGAATTCATCACTTCCAAGTCCGCAATTAAATACCTGGACGTTATGATTGATGGTCGACTAAACTTAAGGACCCACCTCGAGTATGCTTCTAAAAAGGCTTCGAATGTTCAAGCATATCTGTCAAGAATTATGCCTAATGATGGTGGCCCTAAACATAATAGAAGAATTCTCAGCTCAGTTTTACTTTATGCTGCTCCGATTCAGGCAGTAATGAAGGTAAAACGCTACGCACAGAAACTAACAAGCGTTTATCACTTAAGTGCACTGAGAGCTGTTTGGGGATTCTGCACAATTTCTGACGAAGCATCCTTTGTAATCGCTGGAATGGTCCCAGTAGACATTCTCGCACAAGAGATGAATATAATATATGGTCGTTTGTCTGAGCACAGCGATGGTCTAACGCGAAAGACAATAACTAGAGTGGAAAGGTGTCACTCTATTGTAATCTGGCAGAAACGATGGGACGACTCAGAAAAAGGGAAGTGGATCCACAAGCTCGTCCCTAATGTTGAAAAATAGCTGAATAGGTCTCACTGAGAATCTAGTTTCCATCTAACCCAGTTCCTCTCGGGCCACGGTCCTTATCGTGAGTATCTAAATAGATTTGGGCACAACGACTCCCCGTACTGTTCGAGGTGCATAGGAATAAGAGAAAATGCGGAACACATAATGTTCTCGTGCCCACCCTACGCCCCTCAGACACGATACATACTACAGGACAACGGCATACTAGACTATATGTTAGCATCATGCGAGAACTGGCAGAAAATATGCGCTCATATCACACGAATCCAAGTAGAATTAAGACGAGCTGAGCATCCAAATACGTAAGGAGCCTTTGGGCCAACCAACCCCGTGAAGTAGTACCTTGAATGGCCGTTCCACGGGGAGAGTGTTTGAGTGGAGAGGATTTAGTACGTACGTGCAGCCGTTAGGAAGTAAGTCGTGCGTGCTGCTATGAAAGTTTCCTTCTTCACGGCCGTAACTCCAGAAAAAAAAA
>NW_023458560.1:13651627-13661126 GCF_013731165.1 Rhagoletis pomonella
TTTTTTTTTTTCTGGAGTTACGGCCGTGAAGAAGGAAGCTTTCATAGCAGCATGCACGACTTACATCCTAACGGCTGCACGTACGTACTAAATCGTCTCCACAAAACCACTCTCCCCGTGGAACGGCCATTCAAGGTACTACTTCACGGGGTTGGTTGGCCCAAAGGCTCCTTACGTATTTAGATGCTCAGCTCGTCTTAAGTCTACATGGATTCGTGTGATATGAGCGCATATTTTCTGCCAGTTCTCGCATGATGCTAACATATAGTCTAGTATGCCGTTGTCCTGTAGTATGTATCGTGTCTGAGGGGCGTAGCGTGGGCACGAGAACATTATGTGTTCCGCATTTTCTCTTATTCCTATGCACCTCGAACAGTACGGGGAGTCGTTATGCCCAAATCTATTTAGATACTCACGATAAGGACCGTGGCCCGAGAGGAACTGGGTTAGATGGAAACTAGATTCTCAGTGTGATCTATTCAGCTATTTTTCAACATTAGGGACGAGCTTGTGGGTCCACTTCCCTTTTTCTGAGTCGTCCCATCGTTTCTGTCAGATTACCATAGAGCGACACCTTTCCACTCTAGCTATTGTCTTTCGCGTTAGACCATCGCTGTGCTCAGACAAGCGACCATATATTATATTCATCTCTTGTGCGAGAATGTCTACTGGGACCATTCCAGCGATTACAAAGGATGCTTCGTCAGAAATTGTGCAGAATCCCCAAACAGCTCTCAGCGCGCTTAAGCAATACACGCTTCTTAATTTCTGTGCGTAGCACTTTATCTTCATTACTTCGGCCCGAATCGAAGCAGCGTAAAGGAAAACTGAGCTGACCACCCTACTGTAAAGAATTCTTTTACTTTGTTTAGGGCCACCATTATTAGGCATAATTCTTGACAGATATGATTGAACATTCGAAGCCTTTTTGGAAGCATACTCGAGGTGCGTCCTGAAGTTTAGTCGACCATAAATCATAACGTCCAGGTATTTAATTGCGGACTTGGAAGTGATGAATTCGGACTCCACGCTAAATCTTATCGTTTCTACGGCTTTCCTGCTACTTATTAGAACTGCCTCTGTTTTGTGGTACGCGAGGCTTAAATTCCTAGAAGTTAGCCACTCTTTATACTCCCTATAGTCGCGCTAGCTTTCCTCTCGATCTCCTGGATATGTTTCGCTACAACGACCACTGCGATATCATCTGCGAATCCAATTATCTTTGTACGACGGGGCACATCGATACGCAGGAGCTGTCATACATTACATTCCAAAGCAGAGGTCCGAGAACAGACAATGTAATCAGTAACATATGTTGCAAAAAATTTCATTGAATTCCAAGAAAATATGTAATCAAAATCTTAAGAGACAAGAATTTCAAATGATATTCTTTACATTTTAGCTTCGCTTTATTTAAATAGAATAATTATCAAAATTTAAAAGTACCAATCTCAATTTAAAATTTTTCACGCGAATACTTATTGCTAAAGGGGAACGAGAATCGTTATCAAGTCAATACAAAAATTCAAATAAAAAGGAAAATACTGGCCACGTTACACTTATTTATTAGGTAGTTGTGAAACGAAGTCAGCTACGATTTCTTTTTTTTCATATGGCGCCCAAGACAAATTCATATGAGTGGTAGCGGTAGTACAAAAACAAAAACATACATGCATTCTGTTTTTGCTTTCGGTACACAAATGTCAAATTTCAGCTATTCTTCACTCATGGAAGAACAGGGAAAGAAAATTTTAACACTCTCACTTTCTCGCTCACTCATAAGAAATTTTGACACATGTGCACCGAGGCGAATCTAATCAGCTATTCAAGCAACATCGCCTTATATAAATTTGCCTTATATGGCACCCATATATGAAAAGGTACTTAAGTATCCGAAAAAAATACTTTTTTAATTTTTCACTGGCTACGTTACACCTAGTATTTTCGGTACGTTTCATTACTGCCCTGTGGGGAAAATCTCTAGTTCTGAACTGGTGCGCTTCTAGTACATTTAGACCCAGTACTGGTTCGCGATAAATCTCTTTTGCATGCAAGCAACTGGCGAATTTAACATGGCGATGTCCTAGGAAGTGTCAATTGCCCCCCGCTGCATCCCTTTTTCGATAGTTCCGAACTAGTCCTAAATTCTATAGTTCCGAACCAGTTCTAAAATCAGCAGACGAAAGAAAAAAGTATCATGATTTTTCAATCTTTTTGGTTTTTCCGTGTGTGCGATTTTAAGTTATTTTGGAAGAAATGTGTTTTCAATTTTAAATTAAATTTGTTTGAATGATTGTAAGAAATGTACGTTTACATACCTTTAGCTGTAGCTGAGTTTACAGAGGTGCTCGCTGTTATTTCTTAGATTCCAGACGGTCCCAAGATGTTGAAATGTTGACACAAATTTTAGTTTTGTATTACCAAGCTATGAAAAAGCATCTGCGAAGCACAGAATAGAAGCGTATTTGAACGAAAAAGCCGGCGAACACATATATTTGTAAAGTAAACAGCCCCCCCGCTGCATCCCTTATTCGATAGTTCCAAACTAGTTCTAAATTCGACAAATAAGATCTAGTTCGTTCTGCATCCCTTTTTCTATAATTCCGAACCATTTCTAAATTCGTCACTTTAGATATAGATTTCTAGTGAAAAAACTGAAAAAAATTATTTTTTTAAAAGTACCACTTTTCGCCGATTTTGGACTGGTGGGGATCTAGTTCCTATCGGACTAGTCGATCGTCCGGAACTTTATAAGCCAAAATAATAAAATTGTAACAGGCCAATGTCTGTACATTACAGATATTAAAGAAAAATTAATACGGGGGGATTTAAATATTATAGCAACAGATGCCAAATCAACCATTTATAAAATTTTTGTCTGTCTGTACATATGTATGAATGTACGCGCATCACTCGAAAACTAGTGCATAGAATTTAATATAGTTTTCACAGATGTATTGCTAGAGATTTAACTTAAAATATAGAAAATAAAATATTACAGAATTTCCATTTGTTTAAAAATTTCAGTTTAAGTAAATTGATAAAGTAAAGTAAATATTGCAGTATTTCTGTCAAAAAAAGAGGCTTAAGAAGGCTTATAACCGAAAATATTTTTATGGAAGGTTGCCTGCCGCCTGTTTCAAAATTTGTATTTAAATTAATTGATAAGATAAATTGAATATTGCAATATGGGTATCAAACTGGAGAGGTTTAGTAAAGTTTACTGTCGAATATTTATTTGAGAAGGTTTGCCACCTATTTGAAAATTTTTATTGAATTGAATTGACAAAATAAACGAGATATTACAATACGGCCATTAAACAACAAATACATACTTTTTAGGGGCACGAGAACAATATTTGAAAGAAAAAAATCGAACTGGTTTACTTTTCTATCGAATCGACCATATGTAGATATTTTTGATCCTGTATTGTCAACGCAGATCGGTTTACAAACTAATTCAAATGAACGCATATGCATATGCATTGCATATCGAACTAGTCGCACTTTTTTAAAGGATGTTATAAAGGGTTAGAAAACATAAATATTTAACTAATATTAAGAAGCAACCGTTATTTCAAACACACAATCAATACAGACATACATACATAAATAAATGTCCCCTCTTTTCTCTTTCCAGCCAAAAATTGTACCCATATTGAACATTGACATTGATAACAACATCCCCGTTCGCCATTAAACAGAACCAGCGGAAGCAACTTCTTCAATTTAAAATAGAATCATTTTTGTAGGGGTAACAACAAATACAAAAATCACGTTAATATCATCCATGGCAATAGTAAAAACACCAAATCCTCAACAAAAGCAATACTGCCAGCACGAAATTTCAACAGCTAGAGTAATAAAAAGATACCGATACAAATTACGTTAACATCAATGTATTTGAGCAGCAGCAGCAGCGCTAATACGAGTTATCGTCGGTATACAAGATACGCCGGGTGGTAATAATCAGTGCTGCCACAATTATTAAACTACCAAATCCAAAATTAAATTGCCAAATTGTTTACCAAAAATAATAAATTTTGGCGAAATCGGCCAATAACCACGCCCACCTCCCACGTAGTTATCAAAAATATTTTTGTTTTATTATTATTTTTTTTTACGAATTTTGCTGTTCAAATTTACATTTCAAATATATCAACAAATATTTGTGAGTACTTCTGCACCAAAAAAAAATCCTATACATTTACAATATTTCATGTATTAATTTTCAAATAAGCATATTGTCAATGGCTGATTTACTGTATACTGGCATATACCGATATAAGCTCGAAAAATGCGCAAAAAAATATATATATATATATATAATCAGTAGGCACGAAAAAGGTCTTCAGAACAAAAGTAATTTAATGGCTCATTTATCGCGATTCAATCTGTTCTCATTCACTTGTCTTTTGAGTTGGATGGGACACAAGAACACTTGTCTGCAGAACGCAAATTCATGGTGACCAAAGCTTTTGAAGAAATTATTTTATTAGTTAGCGGCCAAAAAGAATAAATGTAAGTGCAAGATAAGAAGCTGTTAACATTTTATTAAGTCCCTCGTGCATAAATATACATACGTTTTTAAAGTTTTAATTCTTACAAAAGCTGCTTGTATTTCATTGAAAGATTTGAAAGTCTGGAAAGTTTTGGATGCCCTTATTCATATACATTTAAATTCTTAAAAGTGAAAGTACATAGCGTGCATTGCGTCGCCGTTACCATCACCGGCACCACAGTTGTCAAAAAAGTTGAATCGATTTATTTGTATGCAGTAAGTTACATGTACAAAGCTGATGGAGTCGGTGACGCGCAAATTACCTCAACTTTCCACTTTGCTTATACATTTGCGTCAAGTGACAAAAATTCTGTGTTGTGTTTACATGTTTGAACGTGAAAATTTTTAGATTTACGGAAAAACGAAATTAAAAAAATGATGGAGGAATACCTAATAGGAGAAGTGCAAAAGTAAAACGCAAATTTTGCAAAGATTTGCAGCGAATTTTTGATTTTTCGGACGCAACGTCAAACGGATAGTGTGTAACTTGGCGTATACGCATCGTTTACGGTGATGGTGACGGTGACGGTGACGTTTTTCTCATTCTCAAAAGATTTGTATGTATGGCTCAGTTCATTTTTTGTTAAGAAATTAAAAATGTAAATATACATACATGTATGTTCTTTTATTAATATTTTTTCTGAAATTTCTTTCTCACTATTACAAGAAGGTATGTATGTACTAAGGCATCTAGTGCCGGGATTCAGGGACTTATAAAATTGTATCCCTACAAATATTCAAATGATCTATCACAATTCTATCCCTGCTATTATTCTATTTTATAATATACTATATTGTATATCGAGGGCTTATATTCAATATATATGTGCTGATCGCGGGTTTTACAGAATAATGAAAATGTCAGTTCTTTAGATGTAAATGTTATGTTAAACTAAGTTTTTAACACATAATTCATTGGTCTGCAAACTCGCTCCCTTCTATTCCGACGTGCCCAGGTAGGCACATAATTTTAATGGTGTTTTTGTGTCGAAAGAGTATTTCACGTGATTTCAAAATTATATGAGAATCATTAGCACTGTTAAAGAGGGCTTCGATGGCTGATTTACTTCCGTGCATGTGAGGAAATTTCGTTCGTTTTTAGAGGCGAAACGTACAGCTTCTAGCAATTGTAAATGCCGAGCAGTACGCGGGAAAAGCACCGACGACAATTGTAACATCAAGCCCTTTTGTCTGTAAAAATAAGCACCCAGGTCATTTATGAGTATAGAACTGGGCAAATGCCCTTGCGGTAGAGTTTTTACTTTAGTAGGCTTCGGAGTAGATATGATGTCTAAATCTTTGATGTAGCTTAATATACGAAATAAAGCTGATTGCATGCTTCATCGGTTTTTTTTTTTGTTGACAGCAGGATTCGACGTGAGAGAATAAAGTCTCATTTTTGCAGTGAACAAGCATCTTTGTGTTGAACTTTACATCATATTTATGGTTATTCTGACTGCTGCATGGTAAGGTGTTTCTGGCAATTTAAGATGCTTTTTGCGCAGTGTCCGTAAATTACGAGTCCAAAGTCAATTTTTCCTAATATAAAAGCCCTAATTACATTTACCAGTGCAGTTATATGAACTACAGAATATTTGAATGATAAAAACTTTATAATATTTAGTCTAGCAAGTAAGCTTAATCTTACATTATGGCAGTGCTGCTTAAAAGTAAGTTTATTGTCAAAAATTTTTTCCAATATTTTCAATGTGTCAGTATAGTGGTTAGGGGTATCATACATGGAGAGGGTTGGATGTATACATTTGTGTTTTCTGCATATGTGAAAAACCCCGATATCTTAGCTCCTGAAGATCTAGACCAATTACGGCAAGTCCTTAGTCTTCGAAAAAATATAATGGAGCTAACTTTCCCAAAGCCTATATTGAATAAAATAACCGAAAGTGGTGATCCTTGTGGGATACCATTAAAGAGATGAACAGTTTTTGAATAACAGTTATTGACCCGAAGAGCGAACTTCCGGTTGTAAAGGAAAGACTCAACAACATTGTACATCCTCTTACCATTTTCAGCGTAATACGTTAGATATGCAGCGGAGGAAGGAAATGGATCTGTAGTTAGAAACTAACGAATTTTTTATATTTAGCTTGGCAATAGGAATAATAATAGCAGTTTTCCACTCTTGGTGGCCATTGACCAGAATGGAGTAATGGAGTTTAGTGACTCTATGTTTGACGGGATATGGAAGATTTTTTTGTTGTCAAATTTGGTTTCAGTTGGACCTAGCCTAGGCAAAACTAGTTTGACCTAAGATCGGATTTTACCGGTAACATATACATACATACATAGGCACATGTAACTTACCTGCCACAAAAAATGTGAATAAAAACAATTTTCCAGCAAAATTGTGTAGATAGAGGATTTTGCTCTTATAACAAAATGTTATTGCAGATAGTGGAATTTTCAAAATGAGAATATAATACCATTAAAGCTATATTTTGACATTATTGTCATGGCTGAAGGATTAATCGGAGCTCACGTTACCATCAAAAGCTCATTTTGATCAAAATTGCAGATAGAAATATTGAATATAAGCCCTCGATATGTATATATATTTATATATATTTACGGATTTCGTAAAAAACAATGATGTCATGTCTCTGATTCGCTTAAAATTTTATGGGTTCTATACATGAAATAAGCTAACACGTATTCGCAGGATTTTTATACCCAAGCGCACTTGGGCACAGGGTATTATAACTTTGTTCATAAAACGGTTGTATGTAACAGCGTAAGGAATTGAGATAGATATAGACACATGTATACATAAATGATCAGAATGAAAAGAGAAGTCGATTAAGCCATGTCATGAAAATGGGCGAAACCGGACTGCAACCACGCCCCCTTCTCATAAAACGGTATTTTCGAAAAATGCAAAAACTAAGATATTTCAGTAAATATTTGATCCAATGTTGAAAATTAGTATTTGAAGTAGAATTTTGGTACAAAATAATATTATTATGAATTTTTGGAAAACGCGCGTGGCCCACTTATGATGAAATAATGTATCTTAGTAGCGGCTTCACCAATCCTTACTCGGTACGAGCCTTGCTTAGGATCCAGCTAAGAAATTTGCTGAAAATCATTAAAATCGGGCAATAGCTACGCCGCCTCACATATAAAGGTAATTTACCGAAACACGAAAACTGCGATAAATCAGTAAAAAAATTAGACTATTAAAAATTTCGGCGTGGCGCCGCCCACTTATGTCCAGAAATGTCAATAAATGTTTACCAATCTTGGTGTATTTAAAAACTTTTTTATGAAAAAGCAATTCGTAGAAAATTATTCAAATCGGACTAAAATTGCACCGGTTTCCCATGTAACGGTAATTTTCGGATATACGAAAACTCCCTATATTTCAATAACCGAGGTCGTTAATTTACTCGCTTTTCAGTTTCGTTTTTCTTATTTTTATTCAGCACGTTCAGGCTGTGAGTGAACATTTGCATGTATCTTTTTCATTTTGTGCCACTATTTACTATGTATGTATGTATGTATATTCAAAGTGCATTCCTTTTCCTCTAGCACCACAAGCAGTTTGTAACGCTTGGCGAACACATAAACAAATAAGCCGTGTAAAAACACGGCTATTCACTTATTTTTTACCTAACTATGTATATATAGAATAAGTATATGTATTCATATGGGCTTTTGCATTTTGAGCGATGCCGTCGTGGCAGTAATCTAGCAACAAAACTCTGCTTTACGACTCTCCTCCTCATCCTCTTCAGTACTGCAATACAAGCGATATTCCTTTAAAACCCTCATCCTTGATGTGTCCTTATATTGCTAAGTTCAACTTGCAACGTCAGGCACATTTTCTGTTCTATTTATTTGGCCCAATCGCGATTCCCTGCTCACTTTTCCTATGCCTATCACGCCAGGAAACTTTTCTGCTTTCTTGTTTTTTGTTTCATAACTTTGCTCCACATTTTTCGAAAGTTCGTCCTGCGTTTTTCTTATGCATACATGTACATATTTATGTATTATTTTTTTTGTGAAATATACCTGTTGTCTTCCTTTACTCCGTTTTTTTCTTCTTCTCATTCACAATTCAAATCTTAAAATATTTAGTTCTATTGACTTTGTGAATAATTCTGGCAAAAAGTTTTCGAATTAAATTGAGATAAAAACTTGCATGCAATGCTGGGACTTCGTAAATCTGTAAATGAAAAACGCAAAATTTTTAATTGTATTTTAATTTAAGTATTAGTTTTTGACTACTAAAAGACAAAAAAACTTATCACTATTAAAAAGTAAACAAATAATACGTTGATAACACAGAAAAAAGTTTGTTATAGAGTATGTTATTTAACATATCGAGCGCGTATATTCTGTACCCTCTATCTGCACTTTTCACAAAAACTATATTCAGATATAAAAATCCACCTAAGACTTAACTGTCATCGGTGATATTAATGCTAACCTTAGCGCTTGACAGAAGAATTGACATCTCACGTTTTACGTTTCCGAGTGAACTCCCGTCATGAAAAAATCTCCCGTCACGAATTCGAGAGAAATGCTATCAGCAATTCCGACACATTCATAGTTAGTGCTGCCTTTGGTTGTGGTTTGTTTTTATATTTTGGTTTAACCCTAGAACACACACCCAGAAAATACCACGTAAACACACACCCTGGATACGTTTGTACCCGGGACCTTATTTTGCGGTTTTTTTAATGCTTATTCAACCGATTTCTATGATTTTTTTTTTAAATGTATATTTTAATATATAACAAGTATTTTGTCTTTTGTTTCATTCGAATATTCCTACTGGTTCCAGCGATATGGGCAAATAAAGTCAGGACATGCAACAGTGTATTTTTGTTTTTGTTGTTGTCCTGATAAATGCAAAACAAAACAATATAAGTTATAATAATATACTTGTAGAGTAACAACGAATACACATTTTGGTTT
>NW_023458560.1:13661226-13662923 GCF_013731165.1 Rhagoletis pomonella
ATAAGTTTCTTTTGCTAACTTATTTGTGTGGCGCATAATTATATCAGAAATTTCAACGTTCATGAAACATTTGAATGTTTGCTCTATTGACAACATTTCAGTGCATCTAGCTGGTCCAGAACGTTCTCTTATAATATTTTGTCTGAGTACCTGACGACTTACATTTGGTTCTTTCATCCACTCAGTACCATCACGCGCAACAAATTTTTCGGCACTAGCAGGTCATTCACATAAAAGCAAAACGTTGAAAATTATTGAAATCGGACTAAAATTACGGCCGCTTTTCAAATAACGGTAAACTTCAGAAATGCTTGAAACTGCAATATTTCGAAATTTAAGGACGTAATTTACTCAAAATTGATACACTCCGGCTTACCATCTAGCGGTAGGTTTCGGAAAGGTGAAAAAACATATATTTAATACTTGCGCCGGGTATTTAATGTTCGGCTCCACCCGAACTTAGACTTTCTTACTTGTTTAAATTACGATTACTGTAATCGTAATCCAAGTTCGATCGATGAACGATTACTTTAATTGTAATCCTGTACTTTCTGTTATAAGGATTACTGTAACCGGTGCTAAGGATTACTTTTATTAAATATAAATAAAAATCACTGCCAGTTACTTTATAAAGTGGATTTTAATGAGAAAAAAACAATTTACAGCTTACCGCTGCAATTTATACATACTCAAGACAAATCCTTGATGTTTAGTTTAATGTGGACTGGAACTGCAGCCGTAGGTAGGCCAAAGACTTCTTTAGACCCTACGCCTTTCCACTTACTGTGGGTCACTGTCATGACTTCCATGGGCCAGTGGAAACAAGTTCAGATTTAATTTTCACGCTGATCCGATAAATCTGACATGGAATATAATTCAAAGTAAAATTTCCAGGAAAATCTCACAAAAATTGTATGGCCAGAAGGAGAGGCGGCTGGCCGCGCTATTGGTTCAAATTATTATTATTTGGGAACAAAAATTAATTACGAATGATAATTTATTAATTTCTTTCATTTATGTACATATATACTAGGGATGTTAGTCCCGGGATTCCGGAATCGCGGAATCCCGGCCTCTTTGAATGCCGAAAATCCTGGGATTATTTGCCAGAATCCCGGGATTTTCGGGATTTGTAATTTGCAATGGTGGCAATAATAGAAACGCCTTATGTTGACCAGCTTTTGCTATATTTCTTTTGTTTATTTAATATTTAATATTTTTTTTTATAAATGTCTAGCTTATTATACATATATATACATAACACCGTGCAACAGGCAATTTTGCACACAAAAAAAAAATCAATATATTCGCGAAGCCATAGGTCAAATATATGCAGTAAAATTGCGTTTTTATGATACCGTCATAAGTTGTAAGCTTCAGACCTGTCAAGATTTTAATGCCGCTGCATATGGCACAATGAAGTCGTTTTTAAATATGAAATACCTGCTTAATTTATATGGCTATGCAGAATGATGTTGATAGCATCCTTAAAAAAACTTTATGCACATCGTAATTATGCATCGTGAAGTATTAATAAATCAAAGAAAAGAGAGCAAATCTGAAAAACATAAAATTATATGCAGTTGTACTAAGTATTTAATGTTTAACTAATTTTCCACAATCCAAATCTATGGGTACTAGTGATGCCAGATTGTGGGTAATTTTCATATTTGAGGGATATTTTGCAACAATTAACT
>NW_023458560.1:13663023-13666517 GCF_013731165.1 Rhagoletis pomonella
ATTGTGGGTAATTTTCATATTTGAGGGATATTTTGCAACAATTAACTGTATGATAAGAAATGCTTCTGCAAAAAAATGGAGATGGGGCTGGAATCAAGATGGTTAGTCGAAGGAGATTAGAACACATACGACATGTTATCTCAGCGCCATTATTCTTGGCCTATGAGTAGGGCGGATTCTGTTCTGCAGTCCTTTCAACCTAAACTAATAATTTTTACATTATTCCATTTCAACACTATTTTTGTATTGGTCAACGCAAAAGTTCTTATCAGGCTTCGCGAAGCAAGCCAGGCATTTGCTCGTTGGAAATAAGATTCAGTGTCGAAAACTCGCCAGCGATTTAGTTGTCGCTATTACACGCTTTGAAATTGGTTTACGAACTCTTACGGACTAAAAGCTGCATCCATTGAAAGGTCGTTCAGCACACTTCGGCGGGTCAAAACTTTGCTACGATGAACAATGGAAGAATACCGCTCGAATGGCTTATGCATGCTCAGCGGGCATCGCAAACTGGTTGAGCAAATGGGAGATGAACTTACAGAAAAGGTTTCTGGAGATTTTCTGAGGATGCCAGAACACTTACTCTTTCTCAAACCTAAAAATGTCTATTTATGTAAATATATACAAAAAAAAACTATAAAATTTAGTTAAAATCATTTTTCCGCCTATATAAACTCCTGCCACTAATCACAGCTGTACCAAGCTATGGTGAAACATGTTCGCCTTCGCCACTCTCTTCTTCAACAAGATCTTCGAAATTCGAATATTCTTCAATGTCTAAAGTACTTGAGCCATAATCAATAAGCACAAAATCATGGCCAAGGTTTTGTTCTTATGGCCCAATCTTTCTTATTTAGAACCTTTTTCACCCAAAGCAAAGGCAGGGCTGAATTTTTAGCACCATCAAAGGACAATGCTATTTTACTGATGAGCAGCTTATTTGACCTAGTAGATTGAAATGTATTGTTAACTGACAATAATGCACCTATTAATCTTATACTTAGTATTAGTAATTTTATGCAGCATGATAAGCAATCAAAACAACACAAATACATATAAAACGATATTGGCAGTGTCAATGCAATCGAGTTCTGCAATTACCCTGATACAATCAATAACATAGTACATATTCATCAAATATTACTTATCATACCAAGTATCAAAGCGTATATAAAGCACATAAATGTATATTAACACAAAACCATATTTACCAGCAGGGGACAATATTTGCATAACAGACGTCAATAATAAGGTGTTTATGCAAATTTAATAGATATGAATAATATCAATGGATGCTCTCAAATGAAATCGTTTGCATAGAAAACAAATATTGGCTTGGGGGGTAATGTTGTAGTCATTTGATCAGGAGCATACATATTTTGTGATTGGCTCAATGGTGTATTTATCAATGCTTATGCCATCATTTGTACCTTATACATTAAGAATAAAAAAAAATATAATTTTAATAAAATCAACAATAAATCTTTAAATTTACCGACCCGGTTTGGTAGTTCCCGCTAGATTTACAATAGCAATACCAACTATTAAAAAAAATTATATGATGAAAAAAGGCAAAGCAAATGAGCTGCGGAGCTCAAAAGCATAAGATATTGATACGGCAATACAATAACATCTCATTCGGGTCCATTGTACCCGGCCGGTAGACAAAGGGTAAAATAGGTACATATAGTTATTTTTCTTGCGAATTAATGTTATGTGACGCAAAGTATCTTGCGAAAGCTAGCGTGCTTACTTTTCTGAATTCTCAACATACACTAACCCCCCGATTCTATGCACTTGACATTTTGTCAATAAATTTGCGCCTAAAACTTTGCCGCTAAGATTTGTCTGTATTTGCTGATTTTGTTGTGCTTGTTTAAAGCGCCTACAATTAAATTTTTGCGGCATAGTTTAGGCGCAAATTTATAGACAAATAGTCCAGCTTGACAATTTGCGCTCAGAATTGGGGGGGTTAATATACTTTTCTATAATTTCTTACCTCTTGTGCACTTTCCGTATGCACCCGAAAAAATTATGCATATTAAAACGCAGTTCAAAATGGAAAATTCACTGCAAATTTATTTATACCTGCAGAAAACTTTATAAAACTCGTTATGTAATTTTTTTAGTTAAAATATTTTATCCGCACAGTTTCTCTAACTTTTTTTCATGCACACACCCTCATAAATTCATACGTACATAGGTGCAGATTTTGGTACGAATCAAACTTTTCGAGCGTAAAAACTAAAATCTCTCACTGCTTAGCAGCTTTCACGTAATAAATGAGGCTGGAATACCTTCGTTCGTATTGAGGCACATATCGAGCCCTAACCGCCAAAATAACGTAAACGACATTTTTTTCAAAATTTTCTATTTGATGCAGAAATTAATCTAGATGCCCTAGGAATATTTCTGCATAAAAAAGAAAATTTCGAAAAAAATGTCGCTTACGTTATTTTGGCGGTTAGGGCTCGATATGTATGTAAGTATGTATGTATATGAGTAAAAATTTCTGAAGGGCTCTCTCATTTTATTTATAGATATTTTTTTAAATTTAATATATATGGACCTTATTTTTGTAATAATTATTGCGACCAAAGTTTTTTTTAAACTTTGTTTTTTTAATAAATTTTCTTTAATTTTCTCGTAGTGATTTTTATCGCCCTTAGGTATTAAAATGTTCCTTACAATATTTTTTGCTAATGAGCTCAACAAAATCTTTGAGCACCCATATGTCTCTTTAGATATTAAATTTTGTAACATATGCCAACCACTATTTATGTACTAATATCACATGTTTACAAAAACAAAAGTGTATGCATATTAAACGAAACCTATATACAGTGGGGTCTGTATATAACGTACACTCCATATAGCGGACACTTGGATATTACGAACAACTTTTTTTGAAGTGAAACATCTCAATCGAGTTCGGTTGCATTAAATATTTAACACCAAATCATAAACCGGCATATCATCAATTAAATCGGAGAAATCGCTATCATGAATTCCGCAAATTCATGAGAATGGCATCACTGATTTCGAGTTATTTTATTGTGATTTATTTTATTTTGATTTAGAACTATTAACCCTAGAACACCAACCCGGGTACAAATGTATCCACTTTCAACTTTGAAGTGTTGTAACTTTTGAACCGCTATACCTCTATACCGCTTCGGATCTAGGAAGATTATTTAGTTTTGAGTTCAAATTCAAAATTTGAACCAGATCGGACCATTGGTTCAGGAGCTACAGCCTTCCAAACACATTATATACGTAAACACACACCCGGGATACGTTTGTACCCCAATAGTAAAAATCCTCATAATAATAATAAAAAAAAACATTTTTTATATTATTTTTTTATTTGAAAAATTAAAAATATTCATTTCACACATTATATTATTGACTTTTATTATAAAAATTATAAAAATGCATCTTATATCCAAGGAAAATCATGGCAAATAGAGCAATTTGTTGATGTGACCGAATGT
>NW_023458560.1:13666617-13668382 GCF_013731165.1 Rhagoletis pomonella
AAGTTACAACACTTCAAAGTTGAAAGTGGATACATTTGTACCCGGGTGTGTGTTCTAGGGTTAACATCCCCAATATGTACATATATGGCTTAATCTGTTTGTATATATTGAGGATAAATTATAATCTCATTCTAAAAATACTTTAAATAAGTAATTTTCAATCTTTGAAGAAACGAGTACGAATACGCACACAGACTTTACAAGCGTTTTTGGTAGAGAATGTGCTCTTATCAGTAACATAACAACAACAATTAACCGTGAAAAGTCGAAAATGAATTAAGATTGCCAGCCAACATAATGAATAACTGCCCATTGGTAACTTTAGCGTGAGCGCCGCATTTTGAACTGCTAAAGATTACATTAAAAGTGATCATACTGTGAAGACTGCAATTTCTTAGCGGAGATGTACTAACTAACTAAAAGTTTTAAGTTTGCACTAACTCATTTTTGAACAAGTTGTTATGTGATTTCAGATGAATGTACATATATGAAAACAACACACCAACAAGCGGTCATTGTCAAAGTAATAAAACAGTTAGTGGTCGCGTAGTGGCAATGCCATAAAAATCTGTCTGCTGGCAGAGAAGCGTCATTGAGAGGATTATATGGACAGCTGAGAGTAAGCAGACGAATAAGAAAACGTAGTTGAAACTATGAAGCGAAATCACATAGTGATCCCATGGTCAAATTTCTAGTTCAGTACTAGTTCTTTTTCGCCAAAAACGAACCAGTCCAATAGTAACTAGTCCCGCACCAGCCCAAAAGCAGTGAAATGTGGTACTTTCACTAAACTATTTTATTTCAAATTTTAAACGCAGGGAAGGTAATAATTATGAGTAAAATAATTTAAATCAGCATTTAATCATTATTTTATGAATTATTATTGAGTTTTATTTTTTCGCTCAAACGGAAATAATTATTATTTGATTTTTACTTTTGGGATTACAAATAATGATTATTTTATGATTTTTATTTTTTCGCGCAGAGATTATCATTAATTTTGAGTTTTATTTTTACACTTACAAATAATGATAATTTACAAAATTGAAAATGCCATACAGACGCAACCTACTGAAATTTTGACCTGAAAAGTTTGGGTCTTATTCCTCTTATAAGGGTGCGGCTACCTCTCAAAAGGATACGTCGGTAATCACGCTGGTATAGTTTTTGAGTTGCTTAATAATCATTATACTTAGTGATTCCATAAACAAAGGCCAAGATCCTGAAGGGCAATTGAGATAGGCAATGCATTTGCAGAAAAAGAGGCATTTAAAAAAAAAGTGTCAAAATAATTACCACTTTTTCACTAAATTTATTTAAAAATTCAAGCCACCAGAGCTAACTTTTCTTAAGAAAAGACAAATTAATTTTTTTTATGCAATCCAGCACAGCCACTGTTAAGGATTTTCTGAACACTTCCCAATAATTCACTCAAATAGCTGTCGACGTACGATGAAAATGGGCACTCTGAGCGGTGTGACAGTTACGACATCATCAAAAAAAGAACCGCACGCGTTTTTCACTACGCATTTCAGTTTTTGTATTCTCTTCGCTCATCAAATATTTATTCCATTTAACATCATCATAATTGTAATCAAAATACTTTAATAAATATTCTCGCGTTAGTACAAATAAACGATTGCTCATCATTTATCTTGGAAACAATTCCTGGCATCCCTCAACATAACCCCAAACATTTTGGCATCCCTTGCGGGGAGTGGCGAAAACGGCGCACCAAATCAATCAAACTTCGTTGTTTGTCATC
>NW_023458560.1:13668482-13697959 GCF_013731165.1 Rhagoletis pomonella
AAAAAAAACGCTAAACCATTTTTCGTGCATTTGTTTCAATCAATGAATTTCAAGAAAAAGTAAAATAAAAAATAAATCAAGGATTTGAAAAACTTTAGCCTTAAAACATTTATTTAGGTGAAAAGGTACCGAAATTACACATTTTTTCATTGCCACTGGAAAAATACAATTGTTTTTTTTTAATAACTTTGCTAAGTTTTCAAATAGAACATTCATATTAGATGAAATGGACGTTGGCATCAAATACAACATATTTGTAAAGTTTCAAGAGTGCACCATGAAATTAACAAAAATGATAGCATGCTGAACACCTGTCGCAGCTATTTTGTAATTTTGAAATTTTACGATTTGTTTAATTCAAATAATTTAATGGTGTTTTCGTTTCTACCAAAAAATTTCGCTTTTGATTGACCCTTTTTCTTTTCTTGTTCGATTATAAAATAAAGGCAAACGGTGAGAAAATTTTGTGTTCGTTTCTTAAAATGTTACACTCTTGTAAAGTTAGGCTTTCGATTCCTGCAGGCACATTCTCGAGCATTTCGATACCCGGGAAATCGAGTAATCGAGTTCTCGACACAATCTCGGGTATCGCCATTCTCGCGAGAAATTTCGAGTAGTTATCGAGACATACATATGTAAGAGCATATCGAACGTATTAAAAACAAAATAAAAAAGGTATGTGTAAATGTTAAATATTCTATTGTCAAAAAAAAAAAAACGTTTGTGCATATAAGAAGAATTTAGTTCGATGTACATATATGTATGCTGTGTATGTATGTATGTGTATAATTGGCGTTTGATGGCCCCAGCAAAGAAAGTGAGTAAAGGTAATAAATGAATAGGAACAGTGCAATCTGTTATTTGTTAAGCTCGTCCATATGGTTGAACAATACAGACCTCACTGGAAAGGAACATGCGCATGGTTGATATTCTGGAGAGCTACGAGTATTGTGCTTGAAAGAAACTCAACAGTTCAGGGTTTAAATACCCTAAACTAATACGCTGCCTTAAATTCATCACCGAGAAGTTCGCGAGTATAACGAGTTTTTCCATACACGAGAATCTCGTGAGAAAGCGATCCTCGCGAGAAATTGCTTCTCGAACAATCTCGGGAAATCGAAGGCTCTATTGTAAAGCAAAAGGCACATTCTCTGATCTTTGAGCTTCGTAAGGGGAGAAGATTGCCTTGAAAATCAGATGGTTGCTTAACCCATTTCATCCCAGAGGCAGACAATGTTGGAATTTTTAATAAAACGTAGTACATGAGCTATTTTATGCCTAAAAACTATGGAGAAGTGATCGAAAAAATTTTAGAATCCATTACTATTATCTTGCATGAGACAATGTACTAAAGTGTTTGAAAAACACTCTGTTTAGGTAATTCAAATCAAAATTATTCTTTTTATTTTCTAAATATGTAATAAATAATACATTTTTATGTTGAATTGTGATAATCATCAACAAATTTGGGATGTAATGCAAGATTCCATCTTTTATCTGACATAGATTTTTTTATCTTGCAATAACACGAATGCTGGCCGACAGGAAAAACACCCAATTTACCAGAGCGTTAGGGGCCTTACGGAAGGTTTCACAACCAGGGCGATCTTCTGTAAAAACAACCATGGCGACCTAGAGACTGATGTCCAGAACGTACTTATATTAATGGAGGGAGAACTTTTCTACCACACTGAATGGTAGCAGCGCTGAAAGTTGTGCGAGATACTAATAGCAATTACGTGTCTGAAAAACAACAAAGCTGCTGGAGCTGACGACCTGCCAGCTGGGCTATTCAAGTACGGCGGCGAGGGGCTGATAAGGGGCATGCATCAACTCTTTGCAGAACATATTCAGATGAACGCATGCCAGATGACTGGAATTTAAGTGTGCTCTGTCCAATCCACAAGAAAGGCGACCCCGCCATTCGCGCCAACTACCACGGCATCAGCCTTCTAAGCTTAGGTTACAAGGCCTTATCAAGCGCATTGTGTGAAAGACTGAAATGCACCATAGAGCAGGTTTTAAAAATAAGCCAAATCTTGGGAAAATACCCTCAAGAATGGGATCGATACATACAATCTATTGGTCGATTTCCAATCCAATTTAGACGGGACGAATAGAAGTGGTCTTTATGCTGCCATGACTGAATTTGGTATTCCCGTCGTGAAGCTAAAATGGCTGTGTAAAATGACGTTGAGCAATACCACAAGCTCCGTTAGAATTGGGAAGGACCTCTCTAAGCCATTTCCTACCAAACGGGGTTTCAGACAAGGTGACGTGATTTCTTTAATCCGATGTTGGAGGACGTAATAAGAGCTACAGAAATGAATCTCTCAAGAACAATTTACTACAAGAGCGTGCAATTGCTGGCATATGCCGATGAAATCGGCATCACCGGTACTAAAAGCCGCGGTCTGTTCTGCTTTTTCCAATTTGGATAAGGGAGCAAAACGAATAGGTCTGGTGGTAAACGAGGATAATACGAAGTATCTCCTATATGTGATAGTTATAATTTCCAGAAAGTAGAAAATTTCGTTTGCTTGGGAACCAGCATTGACACCGATGAAAATGTCAGCATCAAAATACAATGAAAAATCACTCTTGTCAACAAGTATAACTTTGAACTGAGTAGGAAATTCAGGAGTAAAGTCCTCTCTCAGCGTGCGAAAACCACATTCTATAAGTCACTCATCATGCCCGTGCTGGTATATGGCACAGAAGCATGGACATTGACAACACCCGATGAGGCGGCTCTTGGAGTATTCGAGAGAAGGATTTTGCGGAAGATTCACAGGTATTTACGCATTTTCAACGGCAGACGATGGAACGATAAGCTGTGTGAGCTTTACAGCGGAATGGACAAAACACAGCGGCTCAGCTGGCTTGACCTTGTCGTTCGAATGGGCAACGCCACTGCAGCCCTGAACTTATTTAATCCAGAACTCGCTTGTGGAAGCAGAGAAGGAGGAGGGCCCTCTGCGATGAAAATACCAAGGGGGGAAGAAGTTGGCTTTACTTGGAATTTCCAATTGGCGGCAGTTTGCACATAAGAGAAACAACGTAATCCCTTAGACTGTGACAGCGCCAAATAAGAAGAAGAAGAATAAGGCAATGCATTTTCCACGAATTTACTATTTATTTTGCGCTATTGTATTTACGGTTAGGTTAGGTTGATGTGGCAGTCGGTTCAATTTACCAACTCACTTAGACCTTTTGAAGGTCCATTGTGGTACCACTGCAGAACACGGGAACCTCGGTGACTATTCTTCAGAGAACCAATTTGAGGCTCTTATAAAGCGTAGAATCGGTTTTATTCCTACGCGTGATAGTTCCGTAAGAGAGCTAAAGAAGGGCCTGCCTAAAAAGCTTGCCCTCCTCTTGGCCAAAGCTGGGCAGCTGCAGAAGAAGTGCTCTACGGTTTCTTCCTGCAATATTCGTGGGAGAAAATTCCTAGTCTTGAAGAGTGCCTACCGAATAGCCAGTGACCGGTTACACAAGCCGTGACCTTCGCAATGTCCTCTCTTGAGAGGCACAGCAACTCCTTCGTCTTTTTCTTTTCTATTTGCGGCCAAAGCAGCCTGGTTGTTCTACATGTGCCCTCCTCTAGCCATGACCTGTTGGCCTCTTGGATCATGCTATTTCGAAGTTCTAATTTGCAGGTTGCCATGGGTATCCCAATAGTGCCCCTGTTTTCACATAGGGGTAGATTCGTACCTTTCCTGGCTAGCTCATCAGCCCTGCAGTTTCCTTCAATATCTCTGTGTCCCGGAACCCATATGAGGCTGACCTTGAACACGGTGCTAATATCGTTTACAGCTGCGAGGCATTCCTGCGCAACCTTCGACCTCAGCATTACCATGTTCATTGATTTAATGGCCGCCTGGCTATCCGAGAAAATATTAATCGTAGTCTTCGTTACGGCATGTGTACTAAGGTACACAGCCACCTCTTTTATAGCTAAAACTCTGCCTGATAGACACTGCAGTGGTCCGGAATTCGGACGGATAGTTCCAGTCCTAGTTCCTTAGAGAAAACTCCGTAGCCAACCCTATTGTCTAGCTTGGATCCATCTGTGTAAAAATTCAATTCCCCCCGTCTCCATGGTCTTGGCGTTTGCCATTCTCCTCTTGACGGGATGCTCGTCTTAAAGAGCGTATTGAAGATTGGTTTGGGAGCGGAGTAGTCAACTTCTTGGTTGTAACTACCGAGAGTGTGAAGTATGGAAGCGTAACCAAACCGCCGATCCTTCCATAGCTCCATACTTCTTATTTTGAGCGCTGAATCGGCGGCCGCGTATTTTCCCACCAGGTTTATTGCGGGTAAATTGGTAATCACCTCCAGCGCCTTATTTGGGGTGGTCCTTAAGGCACCCGAAATGCATAGAAACGCTGTTCTTTGGACCTTACTCAATAGTTTTAGGTAACTTGCCTTTTGAGTTGCTGGCCACCGTACAAGTATTCCATATAAGAGTATTGGCCTGACCACCGAGGTGTATAGCCAGTGTGTAATACGAGGTGTTAACCCCCACTTGATTTCGAACGCTTTCTTGCATGTGTATAATGCAACGTTGGCCTTCCTTACTCTTTCCTCTATATTAGGTTTCCACGTTAGTTTCCTGTCTAATATGAGTCCTAGATACTTAACATTCTCCTTCAAGGATATCTCCACACCCAAAAAGATTAGCGGGGAGACAATGGGAGGCCTGTGTTTCCTTGTGAAGAGAATTGCTTCGGTTTTCTCGGGGTTTACTCCGAGTCCCCTACTCTCTGTCCAGTTCCTAAGCGTGGCCATGCTAGAGCGCAGAATCTCCATTAGTGTATTTGGGTATTTGCCTTTGACGGCAATTGCCAGATCGTCAGCATAAGCTGTGACATGGCAACCCCCCCTCTCTAGTGCCACCAGCAGAGAGTTCACCGCCAGATTCCAGAGAAGAGCGGAGAGAACCCCTCCCTGAGGAGTGCCTCTACAGACCTTTCTGCTTATTGTGGTGTTGCCGAGCTTAGCGGTTATCGTCCTGCTGACAAGTATAGACTCGATCAGCACCGCCACATTCTGGTCAACTCCAAGCTCTTCTAAGGCACCCGTTATGGCGCTTGCGTTAATATTGTTGAAGGCGCCTTCTATGTCTACAAAGGCAACCAGAGCGTACTCTTTGTCGAATAAACTTCTTTCCACCAACCGAACGAGCGAGTGCAAGGCGGTTTCCGTGGTTTTGCCTTTCGTATAGGCATGCTGCGCTGGGGAGAGCCTACTTGTTGGTATCACGCCCCGTACATAATCATCCACTATCCTCTCTAAAATTTTGAGAAGGAAATACGTAAGACTGATGGGTCTGAAGTCCTTAGGGTTGGTATGAGAGGACCTGCCCGCCTTGGGTCTAAAGGAGACTTTTGTCTCTCTCCAGCCTAGCGGGATGTAGCCCATGTTAAGACAGCTTCTTATAATAACCACAATGAACGGAGAGATAGTACCCCGTGATTGCTGTAGCTCTACCGGGTGTATTCCATCAAGTCCCGGTGACTTGTAAGGACCAAAAGTCTTAATAGCCCATTCAATTTTTTCGTTTGTAATCAGTCGGTTTCCCAGATCAGATAGCCCCCATTCATTCTGGGGGTCATTAGGTTCCACCGGCTTGTTTCCAGGGAAGTGTGTGTCCAGGAGGAGACCTAAAGATTCCTCGCTCGTCGTAGTCCATGAGTTCCCTTGACCCTTGAGATAGCCAAGGTTGCATGGCGACTTTGCGAGAATTCTTCTTAATCTGGGCGCTTCCGTGGTTTCCTCAATTCCCTTGCAGTAACTTTGCCAGGATTTACGTTTCGCAGTTCTAACTGCTTTTTTGTATATTTTCAGATCAGCCTTGTAGGCTTCCCAGTCCTCTGGTGCTCTCGTGGCTTTGGCCTTGTTGAACATTGACCTATTAGATTCACGTAACAAGGATAATTGTTTCGACCACCAAGGTGGTTTGCTTTTTCCCCTGTATCGAACAACCGGGCACCCGGCTGACAAAGAACTATTCATGGCTTTAGTAACCTGATTAACCAACCCATCCAGCTCCACCTGCGTGGCGGGGTCTCGGGGAGGTATCTTTGGCAGTAAAGTCCTTAATTTATTATTGTAAACCCACCAGTCGGTATTTCTAACATTTCTGAACTCCCTTACTTGGGGGGTCTTAAGATCTATTTCGAATTCAATATAACGATGGTCAGAATACGATTTTTCCTTCAGTACTCTCCATCTCTTGATTTTATGGGCAAACATGTCTGAAGCCAGAGTTATGTCCAAAACTTCCTCTCTACTCTTTGTTATGAAGGTCGGCTCTGAGCCTAAATTCAAGACACCAAGTTTGTTCCCTAGAATGAAGTCTAGTAACGACTCACCTCTAGCATTCGTGTCCGTACTCCCCCACATCAAGTTGTGGGCATTAGCGTCGCAGGAGGCAACCAGTGGTTTGTTCTTGAAGGCTGCTTCCTCGGCCAAGGTCCGAAACCCATCTGGTGGCACGTCCTTGTCATGGGCCATGTAGGCAGAGGCTACCCAAAAGCTGGTTTTGTCCAGCTCAATGCTTGCCACTACCAGATCGCCGTCACTAAGCTGTGGGAGCAGGAAGATGTTTAAGTTGTTCCTTGCTAATATGCAAGCTCGAGTCTTACCTGCATTTTGTGCGGCAATAAGCTTAAAGCCCTTCATCCCAAGTCCGCAGATTTTATTGCCGTGTATCCACAGTTCCTGGATGAGGGCAACGTCGAGTCCACCGGCAGCCAGGCGGACCTCAAGGTTCGCAGACGCGAGTTTAGAGTGGTGGAGGTTGATCTGGATCAGCTTCATCAGAATCTGTCCGTTTTACCTCCACCATCGTGACATCCACGTCCGCCTCTTCGATCTCCTCACCCTCGGTGTCATCGGCGAGGAGGTCTTCTTCGTAGAATAATGGCCCCAATCCGGATAGCCTCTCCGAGTCAGATGAGCATTGGCTGCTGGGCAACCCTTCTTCACCACCGCTGTGCGGGCCGGACTTGTCGCTCTCCTCACTAAGGTCCAAGCTCGGCTCGTCGCTGCGGTAGATTCGAATGGTTGCGTCATTAAACCCGAATCTCACCATCCAATCCTTTTGCGCCAGTGGGGCTAGCGATTCGGCGTTGAGGATCAGCAACACCTGCCTTCTATTCTCTACTGGCTCCTCTATCTTCCCTACCCTCCAATTAAGACTTGGCAGGTCCTTATTACAGGATCTGAAGATCCGCTCAATTCTTTCAGGCTCGGCGGGTCTGGCCGGAATCCAAACTCGAGCCCTCGGTCTGCTAGGAATATCTTCCTTGTTGACGGCCTCTAGCTTGGCTCCCAGCCAAACTTCACCTACCTTACTAACGGCCAACCTATAGAGCTGGGCTGACATATGGTCCTCGCAGGCGATGAGTTTAGCTCTACCCTGATACCATCCGGAATCATGGCAGAAAGGAGGAGGTCCAGGATTTTCCTCTAGGACTTGGAGGTAGATTTCGGCGATCGCTTCCTCCACCAACCTCCACTTCTCTTTGGGGATAGTCCCTTCCTCCTCCCCTCTGTCGATGATTGCCAGTACCTCACCGCCTCCCTTCACTACGTCCCTGAAGGTGGGGTATTTATGGCCGCCTGTTCTTGGTCTTTTGATGACCCCACCCCCTGCCTGTTCAGCAGACCGCTGTCTTTTTGGAGCAGAGCCTGCCGGTCTTCCCAAGCTGGCTACTACTCCCCTCGCCCACTCCAGTGACCTAACCTGCTCCTCCGTGAGCTGCTCTGTCGGCAGGTCCCCGATCTTGTTCACGACCCTCATGGCCGCCTTTTTGTCATAATAGGCCTGCTTCGAGGGGCGGACATGTTTAGCCGACCCCCCCAGGCCTGTGTTTGCAACTTTCCTCGAGCTGCTCGGAATGTCGGCAGCATCCTGCCGGGTTATTTTCGAAGCAGGTGCCGAACCCCGCCCTTGGGTTAAGGTGTGTGTGCTTTGGGGTCTGACTTCCCTAGGCGGAGCTGACGCTGCAGCTCCAGCCATGAATCGGTTGGAGACCGGTTTGCCCAAGCCTCCACTCCCCCCTCTGCCTCCTATGGTACTCGTACCAGGACCAGCCCTACCGCTTAAGGCCCCTCTAACCCCTGTCACTGGCGGTCCGATAAATGCCCTGCTCGAGGCTGTAGCATTAACTGGAGCCACCCCTGTCGGTTTTTTTGGAGGGCCGTCCTCCTTGTTGTGTTATTTTTTGTTGAAAATTGCGCTCATAATTTTGATCCCACGAGTGTCGGACAATGGAGGTCCGCCCGCACAGAGGTCCGTGTGCGCAGGTAAGGCTTGATAGAACCGGAGGTCGCCAGGTATCCGGAGCACTCCGTTCGAGACTGGGCTATTTGTTAATCTGGGTCCCCAGCCAGGCTGAACATCAGCACGGGCCGTCTAACACCTTGTTCCAACCCAGAGCTTTTTTAGAGAGGTTTGCTCCTCCATTACCTCCATAGGCCACGATCAAAAACCATTTCCACATAACTTAGCTATTGAGGAGCTTAAGCACATAACACTGATTTCTGATCTTAGCTGGACACCATTCTGACATCGTACAGAACCTAAATTGTAGTGGCCATTACCAGTCGGCACCCTCGTGGAGGGTTCAGCCGGAGGATTTTCGCGTATTTACGGTGGTAGTAGTGGATCGTCCCATCGTTGCGTTTTCGCAAATTGTAAATATATTAACACGCAGTAGATTAAACTTTTTTGGTGGATATATCATCGGAAGTTAATTTGGCCTATAGCCATCACTAGGGCTCGGAATCTCTTGCACTAAAAAATCTAAAATATTCGCATATAATATGCACTCAAAATTCAAAAATTAAAATTTAAAGATGTTTATTTTCCTAATATTTTATTGCCGGTACAAAAATAAACAACACATGTATTTTAACAAGAAAATAACGAAAAAAATTCCGAATTAAAGTTTAATGTTTCAAAAACTCCACTGGTTTAAAATTTTTCTGCTGTAGCTCTTTTTGAAGAAGAATGAAAACAGCTTTTTTTAGTTTGTTCTGGAAGATCGCTACGCTTATACTGTTATAAACCTGTAAATGTACAGACCATAGCGAAATGTGTGGGGTGCCAATGCGCTTTCAATTTGTTCGATTAATCTGTGCGTATTAGCCTTGTAATAGTTAGTTATTGAAAACATCCAATATGATTCATAACTGCAGACATACCTTGTTTATACCTACGCAAGAACCGCATTAACAAAAAGCTGATTTGGCTCAACACATATTCCTTTCAAGCATTTATACCTGTGTCGTTAAGGCGCACTCGCTGAAACCGTATTGAAAAGTAAACAAAATTTGTTATTTTTATTCGATATTTCTTAAATAATTAATTTAAGAAAACCAGCCTTTTTCACTTCGCGTCAAATGAGTGATGTGTTTATACCCGCTTTCTAACCGATGTGAGAAATAAAAAAGCGATTTGAAAACAAATTCGAGTCAATACACTTTTGAGTTTCTGAACGTATTGAAAGTTGGTTTATGCTTCCGTTTTGAATCACCTCGAACTGGGTCAAAGCGCTTTATGTGTTGGTATAAACAAGGTAACAGAAAATCTGAAGATTGTTTTAATTAATGTCTTTCTTTCTTTCTAATAGACGGCATGCACGGTACTTCTGACTCGCGAGTCGGTATGGATGTGTCAGTGAAAATAAATATGTGTTAGTTACACCGAAATGACTCTGGCATGACTCTGAGTGGCTCAACTGTGTGTAGTTGAAAGGCAAGTCAACACGTACACAGATGCCTCGCGAGTCAGACGTACCGCACGCTGCCTATAACAGCCGGTTTCACCAGCAATTTAACTGGAAAACGATTTTTTTATTTTTACATATAAAATTAAAAAAATTAAAATCATTATTTTTCACTTAAATTGCATTCGTTAAATTTGCTGTATGTAATACTTCTATATTGGTAGTAAGCTAACATCTCAATGTGTAAGCATTCCGAAATCAAAGCGAGACAGTCTAGTACTGTTTTTGTCAATGTATTGTGTACTTGAGTGCCGTTTTTGTAAATGTGTCGTGTACATGTTTATTTATAAACGTATGTGTTCCTTTTCTTTCGTACGTGTTTATTGATATATCTGTACTGTAGTGTTTTCGGACGGTACTAGCTCTTACTGCCAATATAGGAGTATTACATATATGGCTGTAAGGCATTTTCAATTAAATTGTGACTTTGTCTAATCCAATTATTTATGTATAATCACCAAAGAAGCGTATACGCGCCCACGATTTTCTATTAGGAATTTTCGTACTCATACGCCACGGAGCACCGATAAAGATTAATTGCCTTGTATTAATAAATAGTTGCTTAAGTGATCCCGGTAAATGCTTAGCTGTAAAACAGACTTAAGCAGAACTTACTGAGGAGATTAAGTATCTAATGTAGAAAGATGATTACGAAAATTTATGAAAAATATGCAATCCGAAATCTCTCTGTTGACCCTGCTGTGTATGCAGAAAGAACTGTTGAACCACTTGACCGTAAACCACATAAATATCAACTTTTAATTAATATTTTACTTATAGCCATCACTTAATTAACATAAAAAATGCCTCTGCATAAGAATTCATGCCAATTTTTACAACGCTTTTTTTTATTTTTTTATTTTTGTCACAAATAGTCGTTGAAGTCGTCAAAACACGTCGCGTAATCCACCAAATGTTTGCGATTAGATAACCGCTTACCTGCGATAAACGCCGACACCTCGAACCGACGAACAAGAAGCAACTGATGTGGTGTACTTTTGCTTTGGTTGACTGATATTTATTTTAACCATTTCCACTACAGCTGATGTTATCACCGCTACGTAGTCACCGTAGCTGCATCACGTACACACCCAACACGAGCTCCACACTACCAGATTTGTTGTGGTGCCTTACATTTAGAATATTCGCTCCACATTAATCGCCAGTTGAGCAAACGTTGCGTATAAGAGTTTCGGCGCTTACGCATATTGACTCCCTCCCATTTGGCGCTTTCAACATGTTGGTTCCTTACCGCAAAAGACTAACGTGTTCGAACTTCGAAGTAATTTTAGTTCCATTGTAATTAGTTGTGTTGTGTTCGATTGGTGGGGCTTTTGACCCTTTCCTATTACCAGTGTGAACACAAATGCCAGCTAAAAACTGAGCAGTTTGGTTGTTGTATTGGGTGTGTAAGCAGGTGTTGGTTGCCACTTATAGGAGAAATACAAAGTACTGTTTTAACTATGCATATCTGCTACTGTATCTAGGCATCGACTGAAACATACTAGTATTTTAAGCTTACATATTTACATACATACATATATCACCTTGGTCACACAGGTGTGCCCTCTGGGATATTGGAGCTGCTTGGACTATGTGACTTAATTTTCACTTAGTACATTTTACTAAGGAGCGATTCGTAAGGATAACATTTATATTTTCGATTACAGTTAAATCTAAATAAGATGAATTTTTATATCGAACTAATTTTTTTTTTAATTGCAGATAACGAGTTTAGAATATACATATGTATATACATAAGTCTTTGATAAATTGGCGTATGTGTATGAATGATTGCATGCTGCTACGAAAATAAATATTATTGTTAAAACAGAAGTGTGGTGGCATTCGCTCTTTTTTGTATTAGTTGTATCTTGTGTAAGTGTGACTGCAGCCGGATACCAACATTCGCTATCGCAAAAACGCTAAAATATGGTCAAATGCTAAAGCAAAACTTGTATCCGAATTTTTCGCGATCTCCAAAAATTGCACTTTTGTCCACCTTGTAAATGTCAAAGTGTTTTACAGGCGTTCGTTGTGACATACATACCTTTGGCGTGAATTATGTAAATATTTGTTTGAAGGGTACTCTGATGAAAAAGCTGTATTCGTAATCGGACCGCAGTCGACACCACTGTCGATATAGGAAATCCGACAGTGGCTACCGCAAAGAAATTCAAGCGTATGTTGAAAAAGGTCAGAATAAAAAGAAATATACGTATATGTCCTGTTTTATAAATAAATAAAAAATTAAATGCCTATTCTCGCTAAACCTTGTAAGTTTCTCTCTTTGCTGGCTAATTCCTACTGGCTTTTCCAAACGAACACAGAATGTTATTGGAAAAATAGGCATGGCACCTATTCTATCTATAAATATTACCTACTTAACTAATATTATAAATGAGAAAGTTTGTATTTTTGGGTGTTTGGATGTTTGTTATACAATTACACAAAAAGGGCTGAACAGATTGGAATGTTTGGCACGTAGATAGCTCATTGGTTGTATTAACATTGAGAATACTTTTTCCGGTATGTACATAAAGAAAAGACGTTATTATTTATAAGAAATATTTCACAGAGAAGGAGTTATGATCTTCTTAAGCATTTTATTTTGGACAAACTATAAATTGTGACCAATTTCTACGCTGTGTTATATATTTATGCCCGAGCGCACTTGTGCATAGGGTATTATAATTGTGTACGCAAAACGGTTGTTTGTAACAGGCAAAACGAATCGAGATAGATATAGACAAATGTATACACAAATGATCACAATGAAAAAAGAAATCGATTAAGCAGTGACTGTCTGTCCGTCCGTCCGTCCGTCTGTGCACACGATAACTCGAGTAAAAATTGAGATATCTTAACGAAATTTGGTGTGTGTACTTCTTTTCAGCGTAGGACGGACGGTATTGAAAATGGGCAAAATCGGACAATAACCAGGCCTACCTCCCATATAACGGTAATTTTCAGAAATACGAAAACTGCGATATGTTAATAACTACTTCAGCCTATTCACTCAAAACTGATATTTCAATGATTTTTAGACGAAAAGAAAGAATATTATAAAATTTTGGAAAATAAGCGTAGCCACGCCTTCTTATGATTACATGTGCATATCTCGTTAACCGCTACACCAATTTTCCCTAAATTTGGCGCGGTTTTTGGTCCTGGCACAACATACCAAACGACTGAAAATTTTTAAAATCGGACGATAACCATGCCCACATCCCATAGAACGGTAATTTAGAGATTTACGAAATCTTCGATAAATCAGAAAATACCGGAGCTAATTTATTCAAAATTGATTTTTGCAATAACTCTTTACCAAGAAATACGTTTATGATAAAATTTTGGAAAATTTGCGTACCACCGCCCACTTATGACACATGTGTATCACGGTAACCGTTCGGAATGATTATAGTGTTTGCCATATAAAAGTAAAACGTTGAAAATCATTGAAATCGGGCTAAAATTACGGCCACTTTCATATAACGGTAAATCTTAGAAATGCTTGAAACTTCGATATTTCGAAATTTAAGGGCGCTAGTTATTATGGAGTTTTGGAAAATGGGCGTGATATCGCCCACATAAACTTACATAAGTTTACTGAAGATGCTTGAAATAGGGATAAAACCACCCCGGCCTACCATGTAGTGGTAGTTTTCGTAAAGGTGAAAAATAACTATATTTAATACCTTAGTCTTTTTTACTTGTTTTCTGTTAAAATAAAACCGAAATATTATGGTGGCGGTTAGTTGAAAAAGTCAAAAGGAAACGGTCAGTCGATTAAGTAAAGTCGATTATTATTTTTTTTGTAACTTTCGCTATCCGATCAGGCGACTAGTCGGGTAACAAGAGCATTAGTAGTAATACTTCTGGGCCAGAGAGAAATTAGCAAATATGGGCATTTAAGCTTTTGAATAAGCAGCAACTTATTTATAAAAAATTCTCTTTCTTATATGCACCTTAATAAGCCTACTACCTATCGTTTAAACGTAACACAATAGTTTATCCATATGTCATTCTGAGATGTCTGCTTGAGTGGTTGCTTGTAACAAGGCACATATGTAGGTATGTACATTAGGGTGGTCAAAAAACATTAAAATCGGAATTATAATTCTCTCACCCCCTAGGATTGTTCTATATCGAAAATAGTATACTCCTATTTTTTTATTTTGAAATCAACAAATATTTAGAGGCCGCTTAAAGCTTTCAAAATTTTCCATGTATTTTCATATGGGAAAAATACAATTTTTCGCAGAAATGGTATAAAATTCTTGAAAATCAATATTTTTCGATCGGAAAACTCTGGTTCTCTTCAGGAGACTTTCAATAATAATACCCAATTGTCAATCAATTTAACCATTATTTGATACTAACGATTTTTGATTGGTCATCCCATAGCATTTTTCGGGGTTTTTGTGGGTTTTTGGCGGACCTATAAATTATAGTTGCGATGAAAAAATGGTTAAATAAACAATTGGGTAATATTATTGGGAATCTCCGCCAGATAAACAGAGTTTTCTGGGAGAAAAAATTTATTTTTAACTATTCTATACCATTTCTACGAAAAGTTGTTTTTTCCCCATATAAAATACATAGAAAACTTTATGCGCTTTGAGCGACCTCTAAATATTTTTTGATTTAAAAAAAAAAATTAAGTTATATTTTTTTTCGGTATAGAACAATCCTAGGGGGTGAGAGCATAAAAATTCCGACTTTACTTTTACCCCACATGTATTTTTGGACCACCCTAATGCACATACATACATATACAATTGTAATGACCAGTTGTCGTTGCTTCCTGCACAGGCTTGTAACATGACAAATTAACATACTTTATACCAGCCACAACTCTTCAACTGTCTTAATTGATTGACACTTTAATTATCGAGTGAAATGCATAGTCGCCTATGTTTGCTACTACATTGTAAATGTAAAGTCCTTGCAGGCAGGTTCTCTAGTTCGAAATGATTGCGGTCCTAGTGAATGTATAACCATGACCTTTTTTATTTTCTATTATGGCCCGTTTTCTCATCTAACCTTTAGATTACCGGCCACTTTATCGTCTCGATATACGAGTTTTCGTTTTCTCATCAGCGCATTAATTTCTCGAATCAATAAATTGTTGCTCACACGATGCAACCTTTAAAAATTTGTACCCTACATTAAATTTTGGTTTGGTTTTGGTTCATGAGTCACAGTACTATTCTTATTCTTACTAATATTATAAATCTGAAAGTGAGTTTGTTTGTTTTCTACGCTTTCACGCTTTAACTACTCAACCGATCATCATGAAATTTTGTACACTGCTGTCATTTAGCCCAGGAAATATTTTTGATAGATTACTGGAACATGGTATGGAGATATATAAAATCATTATCTACTCATGGATGAGAGCTGTCACCTTTAAAAAAAAATCAAATACAACTGTAATTTAGGGAGTTATTTATTTGAAAATTATATTAAAAAATGGATGTCAAGAGGCTTAAAAAAGCTGTAGCTCGAATATATTTTGAAAAGGTTTGCCACCTGTTTGAAAAGTCAAATTTAAATTAATTTTACGCAAGCTATCTCAAGAATTAAAATATGGTTGTCTAACGAAATATTGTTAAGAAACCTTCAGTTTAAAACAAACAAAAAAAAAAAAACAAATTTTAAACCTGTTTTTTAATTAAGTTTTCTTGAAATAAATTTTACTCAATGTAGCACGTAGAAATTTCATACACTCAGCGAAGCGGTTGAGGGCTATCTAGTATTAGATATTTGAACCAAGGTTTTGGTTTTTGCTAACAGTTGCTCTTGCTCTATATTTGCTTATGGTGCATTGCCAACCTTTGAAATTTTATGACGAATGTTGTGAAATTTCACTCTCGGAAATGTAGTGAAGTTTCACTCTACGGAATAACAAATTTATTTGTACGGTAAAATAAGACTTTAAAGTGAGGAACAATTAATCTGCCCTGTTAGTAAAGGCAACTTTACTGCTTACATTAGAAAACGGTCTTATGTGTAGTAAGCTCATAATCGAAGTTTTGAATATTAAAACTTTCCAGTTCACAGCAAGCACTAAATGTAACAGATGAGATCTAGTACCTTTTGTATACCGAAATCATCGAAGTTTTTCAAATTCGACAAATACAATAAAATAATAAAAATTAAACATTGGTCTTGACACTGTTGCATTAATTAATTACGTTTAGGATAAACTGGGTTCCACTCTTGTTCTGCAAACTAACTAAGTTTGATGTGTATGTATTTACTTAACAACAACCGCAATGTGCGAGAAGATCGATTTTGTGCCCTTTTCCGAAAATGATTTGACACTAAATTGGTTGGTAAAACCCTTCAATAACACAGGTTTACAGAAAAAAAGTGTATGCATATTAAAACAAACCTATATATCCCTATGTTATTCGATATGCTGAATGCACGTCAGGTTCGTGGTCATTCGAAGGTATAGTAGGAAAAAAAATCAGTTGTAAAGCTGTGTAATTCTTCGATACATGTCATTAGTCATGTTGAGACGTTTAATGTAGCATAGGTGTACATAATTGCATATCTTTAACAGTCACTTGTAAACTATACACGGGCAATAGTGCGTGGGTCCGTGCAATGGGAGATCCAATGCAAAAGTTACGGTAGCAAATCGAACGCAATGAAGCAAAGATATTAATCAGCAATCATCAATAATAACAACATCTGCTGCCTGCACAGCAACACCAACGTCAATGCCAGTGATGCGCCCAAGTGGTCACAGCTAGACAAAGCCGTCAGAGGCTTCGCCAACTTCTATCACTGAGTGGGATACTAGGAGGTCATAAAAGCAACAATAACCAAATAAGCTTCAGTACTCACTGTTCCTGCTTCTCGCGGTAATTTACACGTGGCACATTTCCATGCTAATGTATTACTGCAGTAGCAATGGGTGAAATGTGAACAACAAACAATAAGAAACAACAGCGAAATGTAATGTGATGGTGCGTGAAAATTAAATATTGTGTAAATATGCCAAGTTGGGTACATAGCTGCCGTTTACAGTGTCGGTATTACATTTCTGCTGTCTGTTACATTGAATGCAACCGCACCATTACCAATTCTCACATACCGATAAACTTGGCTGCAGCAGTCTATTCTGCATGTATCAAATCTCGAATATTTTTGTTCGATACTGAGTGATGGATGAGTGGTCCGATGGTTGCCGAAGGATAAAATGAGCCAACAGATGTACAAGCTAAGAAGAAAATAATACGCAGAGAAACATTTGCTTCAACTAATTGAAAATGAAGTTGGTGTCTTTTTGTGCAACACCTTTGTTTTACACGACAATGAAAAATAGTTTGTTGGCAATTCATATAAAAACTGTGTTGGTATGCCATTAATTTGGAAGTGGAAATCAGATTTTACATTACACGTTGTTTCACAGAATTGTATAAATATACATATGTACTAGCTTATACAAAATATACACGCTGCTTGTTGTTTTTTCCCCGCTCTATTATATGTAAAATGAAAGTGCTTTGGAGTTCGCAATATTTTTCGTTATACTTACATATAATTTCAAGTAAAAATTTTAGAGTTTTGACCTTTAATGAAATCAGATTTTCAGCTTAAATTCTTTAGAGGTTGTTATAGTAATGGTCGATTAAACAATAATTTCACAACTTATTATAACTTATTATAATGTCAAAACCTGGCAATTAAAATTATGGAATTAGTAAAACTGGTCTGTATGGTATATATGGTAATGTGATGTTTACCAAGCCTTCTAAGTTTATCTTAAAATGGTTCGGGGTATACCCCGTGTAAACATAGTACTCTACAAGAGAGGTGCCACGCCCGTTTTCTAATATTTCCAGCTATAATTCAGTAAATTATCATTGATAAAATAATACATCTAAGTACTCGAATGTAAATGCTTTCGAGACATGTTGTACATATAACAAATTTCACTTCTTTACAAAGTGCCACTACCCTTTTTCTTAACTCCCACTTTTCTCTGTCAATACGGGGTTGATAATATATTTCCAGAGATCTAATAACAATAATAACTGGTATCGACCAGTTGCCGAAATCCGACATCTTTTTCCATACGTTTTTTAATTTTCCTAGTCACCATAAAGGAGTCTTTTCTGAAGATGGCGACTTTAAGTCCACCATCATATGAAAACTATAGATCCCTAGTCCATCTACCTCACTAATGTTGTTAGGTATCGTCGCTCCTTACGAAGAGTAGCACATCTCAAATTACCGTGGAGGACTAGCACGTTTCACTATTAGCGTTGAAAAGTAGCATATTTCAGATTCTCGCGTGGAAGACTAGCACATTTCAGATTGTCATAAAATTTATTTGTGATTTGATTTGTCAATCAAATTCGTCGACCAATTACGAAATCAAATTTATTTGTGATTTCATTTATAGAGTGAATCAATTTGATTCGTGATTTTTCAATCCTAATATTTAACATAATACTTTTTCGTGCAGCGCAAATACGATTTCTAAATATTTTCTTACTTCCAATTCTACGTAAAGTAGTGCTTACCAAGTTTGTAATTAATTGTTATATTTCAGGATTTTCGGGACTATTTCAGAACTTTCAAAACTACTTAGGGATTTTCGGGATTCTTGGGGTCGGGATCTATAGAACTCTTCGGGATTTTCGGGACTATTTAGGGATTTTCGGTACTACTAATGGATTTTTGTTATTCTCTAGACTATATCGGGACTTTTGGGACTATTTCCAGATTTTCGAGACTTTTAGGATTCTAGGGACTATAGATTTTTTCGAGACTTAATGTATGTATATCTATATATACATATATATTGAAAATCGTTTTTGCGTTGCATAAAAAAGTATCATTTAGTTGAAAAATGCTGAATCAAATTGATTCGCTCTGCAAATCACAAATAACTCGTAGGTACCCTTTATTTGGTCGACGAGGCAAATCACAAATAAATTTGATTTATTATTTGGTCGACGAATCAAATCACAATTACATTTTATTTTCATTTGGTCGAGAAATCAAATCACAAAAACAATTTATTTAGGATTTGATGCAGCTTTGAATTCAGAAATAATTTTGATTTATGGATTTGTGATTTGACTAATTGAAAATCATGCAACCATGATTTAAAGTCTTGTCTTCCACGCGAGAATCTGAAATGCGCTACTTTTCGACGCGAATAATTAAGTATGTTAGTCTTCGACGCGAATAGTGAAACGTGCTAGTCTTCAACGCGAATAGCAAAATGTACAACTTCGTAGGGACATATCGATTTCCTCTGCAATAACGACACAATCCAAACTTCAAAAAATAAAAACTTTTACTACTGTCAAGTGGCTCTTGTCTGTAATCCTTGTCTAATCCATGTCCAACACTTACTAAATTACGTAGTAAAGATTACTTAAGTTAGTACTAAAGATTAGACATGGTTTCGAGGCAAAAGAGGCGCCGCGCCGTGCAATAAAGCCATTGGAAATAATGCCATATGGGTTTATTTCTCACTTTGAAATTGCAATAAAGCCATTATGGCGTTATTGCATCTTTGATAATTTTTTGCGTAGTTTTTACCTAGTGTACAGCTGGTGCGCATATAAAAAGTAACCCGGTAATTCTCTAGTTCAAGGTACAACGTGCAAAAAAAAAATTTTAAGGTGGTGTACCAATCGGCTTGTCAAAAATGTACTGCTTTTCAAACACTAGTAAAATATAAAAACTTATTCAACAAGCACATATTTTTTTACCACAAAAAATTGTTAATTTTGTTATTACAAGAACAAGTAAAAAATGTTCCTGAACTGAAACGCGAAAATGCAAAATGGCCTATAGTGCTGCCACCTTATTTATATTTCGTAGTAAATCAGTTTTTCCTATATGGCGTCTGCATTGTTGAGTAATTTTCGGTTTTGTCATTAACAATTTTATACACAGTTTTTATGGTATATATCTTGAGCGTATATGTACTATGTATACATAAAAAAAAGTTGAATATTTTCTGACCAAAGTTCTCAACAATACCTTTCATTTTATACAAATAAGTGACCACCTTACACTATTATCCTAAAATACACCATTTTGTGTATAGGGAAAGCATTGTTTAAGAACCTTCGCTTGGTACGCGTGAATAGTAATATTTTAACTTTTTTTCTAAACAAAAACTTAAATAAATATGCGATGCAAAATAGGTAGAAACCTTATTAAAAATATTTTTGAATTAGGGGTCTTTAAAATACCTTCCATTTGACACCCATGTTATGATGTTTTACTTAATTTGTTACTAATTTCGAATATTTAGTTGGGAACCTTATGCGAGTCTTTTCGGATATATTGCCTATTCAGATAACCTTAAAGTCCAAAACATTATCTGTGTACAAAATTTCATCACAATCGCTAGAGCCGTTTCCGAGAACCCTAGAATTGCTCTTTTAATGTAATAAGATAAGGTAAATGCAAGTTTAAAGTAGCAATTTTTTGTTGATGGTTTCGTTCATTTTTTTAAAAGCTTTTACTTAACTTGTTTGTACGTACATATTTATATAAGTACTAGCTTACCCGGCGCGCTTCGCTACACCCTACAAATATCAAGATTTGATCCTAACTATATATGTATATGTATGAAAAATATCAGAAGCCTACTGCATTGCTTATAAATATACGATATTTAAAAAAATCCTAAAAACGCAGTTTTACTATATTTGGCTCCTAGTTTTGGGAGTATATATTTGTTTGGCAAAATTGGCTTTTGCTCGGTGTAATCCATGTTATCATTAACTGGATTTTTTTTATTGTCTTATGCCACTTTCAAAATAAACGGCTCATATATCGACGGCTGAGAGGAAGATCGACCCATCTAGGCAGCCGGTCCGAAAACGCCCCATCTCAGAAAATTTTTCAACTACGCCCAATTTCAGAATTTTATTGAAGAATGCCCTATTTCAGAATTCGGTTCAAAAATGCCCTATCTCAGCTGCAGTTTCAAAAGCGTCCTACATTAACATATTTTTAATATATTTTCAGTTGAGATAGGGCGCTTTGAACCAAATTCTGAGATAGAGCGTTCTTCAACCAAATTCTGAAGTAGGGCATTCTTGAGCCATTTTATGAGATAGGGCGTTTTAAAACTAGCTGCCGGTAAAGGTCGATCTTCCACTTAGCCTTCGATTAATAATAATGATGATCTTAAAAAAAAAACATTTTTTTATCCTAATATCGGCTCCCGATTCAAATGTTTTTTAAAAGAATTTCTATCCTAGCCATTATCTCTAGCTTAATAACCGACATGGACGACCCTACTTAATGTATGTACATATGTATGTAACAATTAGTATGTTCATTGCAACTATTTATGCATGCCACAATAGGTACGAGAAAGGGAAAGGAACTGATGCAGCGGTGGCAGCAGCTTTCGAAATGTCTATAGCAAATAGCTATGTATTGCAAGTGATGCCTCAAGTGATTCCATTTGAACCGATATTTTGAAACTGGCATAAGTCATTTCCACGTCTTGTATTTAAATGGTTGGTTCTTCTAATTGAATGCATATGTAAATCGTCCCATTCCTCAAAAACTAATTGGCAAAACTTTTTGCCTTAAGCTCATGAAGTTTAACGAATAGCAGATGCATTCAGACACTGGTAAACGATCATTGAAATCAAACGGCTTGAAATGACTTATGCCACTTTCAAATTAAACGGTTAATTTCTTGTATTTGGCTTTGGCTTTAGCTAAGCAGATGCAATTACCGGCATTTAGGTGCATACTAAGGTGCTTTGTGCTTTTCTATGTAGTATGTATGCAGACGATGCTTTACTGGTGCTGCAAAAACATAAAATATTTTATAGTTTGAAACACTTCAACTTTTGTGTATGTCTTGCTACATTTTAATGTTTCATTCAGCTATAAATGTGTGTAATAACTGCATTAGATTGAAGTACGTGCACATTAATGTACATGTGTTACATAATTATATTGGAATATGTTTGTAACAAAAATTTGAAAACAACTTCATAAACCCACACATTCACTGAAACGTACGTAAGCATGGAGCGCTGGGATAAGGTTTATCTCAAAAGGTTTTGTGTAAAAATATCCAACCCCATTTTGCATTATGACGTAATATTAACAATTAATACATATAAATATTGTTAAAATTTTATTGAGCCCAAGACTAGTTATTTATTGTTTTATTTCTCTGTTTTTATTTGTCGATATATTGAGCTCAATCTAAAGTGTTCTCTGCGCTCTGAATGTTGCTCAAAGACTTTGAACGTAGAAAAATTATAAAGCCAATAAACAAAGCTGGTTTTAAATGATAGAAAATCAACCCATCTTTGTTGGCACTTCTTTTTATAAAATAAATATTTAACCTTCGGATGTTCAACAATTTACCAAGGAACCTGTGACGGTTTCTGAGAAGCGACATTTGAATCTTGTTAGAAGACCACGACGCAGCATCGTGACTGCTTTGAATGGAATCCATAGAATCAAAGGAAATCGGGTTTGGTATGATTCTGAAGCAAGCATAGACGTGGCAGTCCTCAGCTCGGTGATAGTTCAAATTATAAGCTGATGAGGCGGACCCGGTGGACTCGTCGCGCCCATAATTATTATTTTTTATTTGGTCCAACATTTTCGCCAACAAGTCACGTTCATGTCTTCCAAGGACACATTTATCTGCGGGTTTGTGGTCGTCAGAAGGCACAAGGTCGGGTTTTTGCACATGGCGACAATCCACTGTTTTTTTCTAGTGTTCGCTTTATTTTTGAAAACGAAACATGTTTTGCAAGTTAATGATTATTTCTACATTCTTTCTTCAAATATTTCTCGTATTCCAGCTCTTTTTGCGTTTGGTTTTTCGCACCGTGCTTTTATTATATTCGTAATTCTAAATTGTTTAATAAAATCAATTGGTGGTGGTTCATGCTTGTGTGTTGATTAATAGTACTGAGGATTTCATCTACGGAAACAACACTTGCGGGGCAATGTTTATTGTAACAACATTCATATTTCACTTACGATGCAAGAAAAACATTTTTTCTTTGAATCGAAATACTTTAAGCATTGTTGACGCTATTTTCATTTGAATGAGGAAATAGCATCATTTACTGTATTTCCAAATCTTTGTTGACTTTATTTCGCACCACTATTATTGTTACCTGCCACCATTTTAGACACTGAAATTGATGCTGCCCATATAGAAAAATCTTTCCATCAATTCTTCTGGATTTACTAATAATTTATTCAATCTTCCCTGCAGCATTGATGTTCTGTGCCAATTTCTGCTTCGATGCAAAGAAGAGAAAGCCTTTCAGCGCTAGCGTTCATTGCTGGCAGTGTTGCCATTTTAGCCGTTTTCCGGCTAGATTTAGCCGGTTGCGATAGCAAACAGCCGGAGAAATTTCGATTTAGCCGGCAGCCGTTTTGCAGAAAAAAATTAGCCGTTTTTAGCCGATTTTGCTATTTGCCTTGTTTTCTTAAATTTTAAATATGTATATATGTTTCCATTTTTGACTAAGCGACCCAAAATCTGTTAGAAATGGCTGCTAGCCTTATCGGGGAGAAAATTTTCTTGTCAGGCAGGGTTGTATGCAATTGGGCCGATTTCGTTTATTTATATTTTAAACGAAGAAGGGATTTTCTTCATAAAATGTTTGTTATAAATGTCTTAATTTTAAGTGTGAAGTTTTATTCGCAAACTTAGAAAATAAGAAATTGTTTCACTGTTAAGACACTTAAGATGCGTTTGTGTTTGGATATAGTGCCAACAAACAGAACAAATATTACATGTAGATATTGTCTTCCCAGATAGCGCATATTCAATTCTGCCTAAATTACAAAACATCATTTTTGCCCACTCCCAAAAGTTTAAGGTAAGGAAAAAATTGATATTTTCAAGCACTATGTATACATATGTATTTTTTTAAACAAACTTTTTTGCTGGGAACTTATTTAAATTCCAAAAACCGAATGCCAACTTGAATTAAAGGAACCAACACTGAAGTGAGTCAAAATGAAAATAAAAGAGCACAAATTTATATGTAAAGCAAAACTCTCTGGGAATCCTACGACACATCTGCCGGTCATATGACCGGTCATCTAAATGTGAGATCTGCAGTCTTTTGGCATCATATTTTACATCAGAATTGAAGGGATTTCTGAAAAAACTGACCAGTTCTTTTGTGTAACTGTGATTTTGCATCCCTTGTCAACATATGGCCTCGGTTGATGTTAACTTAAGGTCGTTGTTTTACTGCCTTAAAATTGAAGGGAAATTTATACAGCGTTTTTTATGTGTTTTGGTTTCTATTTGAGTGTATTGAGAATCGGTCAGTCTGAAAAGGCCCTCTAGGAAGACAATAGGTTTGTTCGTCGAAAATCCAGCGAGAATTATCACTCAAAATATCAGATAGTAAGAAAAAATGCTCCCAAATTCTCTCTCATGTAGAGAAACTTGCAATTTTCTGTACGAACGCAAATTTGCAAGTTTTTCTGCCAGCTAGTGTCCACGGTTGCATTTCAAACAAAAGAAATTTGTATAGAATTTTTAAATTCTTTCAGAGGGGCAAAAAACAGGATCTACGTGTATATCTCTTGTCAGTCCGACTTTCTTCAACATACGATTCAATTTCTTTGTCGGGTTTACTATATCGACTCTGGTTGAGATTGCATTCCGATTAAGAATACAGTTTTTTTGCCGAGTACATTTCAAATCATTGGAATTAACTAAATTAATTAAGTAAACAAGTATTAACTTACATTTTTCATTTTGAAATCGCTCTGTGGAAAATCATTTTTAATCGACTTCCAAAAAAGGAGGAGGTTATCGGTTCGTCGGAATATTTTTTTATTTTTATTTTATTTAATTATTTTTTTTTTTTATGTATGTTACCGCATAACTTTGGACCACGTCAACCGATTTCGATAATTCTTTTTGCATCGGAAAGGTAGTGTCTCAGAGGTGGTCCCATACTAAGCGGATTAAGATCCGATCATTGGATCATGAGATATATATATATATATATATTTTTTTATATGAGAGTTGAAGTCGGTTTTTTGTTTTGCTAAAAATTACTTGTTTACGGAATTTTCAATTTGGCAATTTTTTTTAATTTACCTCTCATGTTTTTATCTAAGTCACCAAATTTTGAACAGGTATGTGTTCAAAAGTTTTTGCTTTGTACCTAACCAGGGGAAGCTGCCCTTCAAATGGCATCATATTTTAATGGTATTTCAGCCATTAAATTCGATGAAGTATTATGGAAGATGTGGTACCGGGTTGATTGGATACAGTGCTTCTACCTTTTTATTAGAAACACCATTTTTCCAAAAATAAATAATTTTGAACAACGTGCTATCTTTCGCCCGTGCGTGAGCTTCCTCTCTTAAGGATCAGGTATTATTCATTGAATTTGATAAAATATTAAAGGAGATATCGTGTGGTAGCACAAAAATACATTATACTTAAGTAAATATCTAGATTTATGTAACCTTATCTAGAGTAAGATGGTTTTGGACTTAGCAAGAAAAGATAGTTTACGAAAAATTAAGGATAATCGAGTTATATTTTGAGACCATTCATAGCAGATTTTCATTGTTTAGACTAAGTCACTTGATGATATAATACATATACATATCGTCGTTTAAAGTACAAAACCGCGTATCAAGATAATGCAAAACAGCGTAAATGAGGTTGCATAAATTATTTTCTAGAGAGTAAAAACACTCATATTTCAAAATAGTTTTCTTTTTTATAAAGCAATTGCATTTCTGGCTAGTATATTTCAGGACGAATGGATAAGGATTGAGCCAAGAGCTTGTGTGAGCAAATCCAATTTTTGGCAGCAAATGTCAGTAACGCGGTTTTCGGAATGGCGATACGCGGTTTTGTACTTTTAACGACGATACATATGTATGTACATACCTACATACATTCCAACGAAAACAACGCCATAATCAATCAAGCGCCGCGGCGCACCTGCATGCAGTTTATGAATACACAGCAGAGTGTCCAGATTTGGCGTTTTTTTTTGGTTATTTGCGCGTAAATATTTAGCAAATCGCCATTGGCGATATTTGGCGGTTTTTTCCCTTCAATTAAATTTTTTCCAGTTATAAAAATACCTATACAAAACTTAGTTTTCCACCGTAATTTTACAGAAGAGGCTAATGAACTGCGTGTTAAACTTGACTTAAAGCATATTAAAAGACTAAAAAATTTTTAATCACCCTAATCGAAGAACTTTTAAAACGATTACCTAGGGCCGCTTGTTCAATGTCTGATTGGCACTAATCGGAGGTAGAGGGTCAGACATTGAACAACCGGTCCCTAGTCAAATAAATGCTTTTAAAAAAGCTTTGATTTTGTCACTAGAAAAGTATGTGAATCACAAGAGGGCGAGTTTCAGGGACCTGCCAACTCACTATTTGACTTTGAGGGAAAGAAAAGCAGCGGAAACTGAATATTTAAATCTTTTAACTTTCCCATGGAATAACTTTTTTTAGAACCATTCCGTGCGACTCTGGAGAATTTTGGATAATTGTTTACGGAGTGAAAACCGCAACAGGCAATAAAATGTTTGGAAATATAAGTAAAGAAGCCTTCATATTGTTATTCTTGCCGCACTCACATGCTTTGTTGAGCGCGTTTTTTCCATAATGAATTCAACCAAAACTAAGATTCGAAATAGGATGAGGTTGGAAAACCTTAATTTAATAGTTCGAATAAAGTGTTATATGAAGGCTAATAGTTTCAGCTGCAAAACGTTTCCAATATCAAATAGTATGTTATCCAGGTTGAAAAGCTGAATATATGGCAACAACAGAAATGCAAATAATTCAGACACTATAGGCGATTTTGAAGAAATTGTGGAAATAGCTGATCTCGCCTTATTATAGGTTGTTATTTTATTTTTAGCGTCGAGCTCTTAAAAGCGGATTGTGTGATTGATCAACTAATATGAGTTATAATAAATTTAATAATTGCAAAATGTGTTGAAACACATATGTTTAAAAAGTATGTGTATTTTTAAAGAAAATTGTTTGTACATCACTATTATATAAGTGATTTGTGTTATATATTATTACCCTCTGAAGGCATTATATTCGTTTTTGGTTTTAAAAACTACATTATAACAAGATTTCATTTTTAAAATAAAACATTTGTTAAATCGATTTCATGAATTTTGTTTAAAAAAAATGACGATTTTTGGCGATTTATTTTCAGAAATTGCGCTTTTTTTGAAACAATCTGGACACCCTGATACACAGTTTGCTAGAGTTCGTTGCTTTTTTTGCGCAATGTCTGAAAGGTAATTTTGCAAATATGTACGCCGTTCACTATTGCGTAAGATTTTTTAATTAACTGTCGACAGTAGAGTGACTATACAACATTTATTTACAATTGTATGTACATATGTACATGTGTCACAGTTCAAAATGACAATCAGTTGTATAATCACATAAAAAGATGATGTATGTATAAATATGTATGTACACGTTTTTATGCATTTTTTGGCTACGGTGGACTTTTTAAATTAATTTAGCAACTCTAATGCGTGTGTGTTTGAAATACGAAAACGAAAGGAAATCACCCTGCAGTAAACTTAAAAAACAGTCTGTCAAAACGCTAGTTTCGCATTAGTGATTTCGAAGCTGTCTGCGAACTACTTCAAAACGGGTGCAAAGCGAGACAGTGCAAAACACGTATTTTATTGGATAGGCTATCTTTAATGTCTAACTAGCACAGATATACTTATCGTTAATTCTTCATTATGCAACGATCGGATCTAAACCAAATTAGTACGAGACTACCTTTGAGGTACACCCTTTATTTTAAAAGATGCCGATACGTGGTCCAAAGTTATACGGTAACATACTTACATAAAAAAAACATTCCGACAAGTTGATACATCCTCCTTTTTTTAAAGCCGGTTAAAAATATAATACTCTTACAACATTCGTATAGCAATAAGGACGGACTGTTTCAATTTCCGCGGCAAAAGTGTTTGTCTAGGATGAACATTTTCGTCCCATAAAAAATTACTTTTTTTTTTTAAATATAATATGCCCCTTTTGAACTTTAACTGCTAGATTTAAACACTGTATAGGTTAGGCACTCGTTTAATGCTCTAATAATTTGCCAAATTTTTAAGTAATAAAAATGATGAATTAAGTTGATTACAGCTTTTTTAATGTCATTCCTAACATTCGCATTCGCATTTGCATTAGCATTCGGGAATGTAAAAAATATGGCATTCGAAACATCCCTAGTATGTACATAGGTAGTTCCAGGGGCAGGAAGTGCGGTGCGTATACGCAACTATTCATTTTTTGGCAATGAGTTCTCTCCTAGTTTCCACCCATTACGATATAAATATGTATATGTACATGTACGCTTCCAAAGATTTGTGCAAGGACTTAAATAAACCAAAGAGGATAAAATGTTATTAGTGAAAACACACTATAAAAACGACTCAAGTAAAACCCGTACTAAGAAAACTAAACATGCAATAACGGAACTGAAGTGCAAGAATAAATGAATGCAGCAGATCTTGTTTTGCCGGAGATTTAATAGAGCAAATGAAGTTAGACAGCCATGGCCAAGCGAGCAGGATTGATATAGCTAAAATTGTGGTACTTGAGAACTTGCCATGCATTTGTAAATTCTCGCACACAAACGCACTAGCACATGTGCATATATTCATGTGTCATCGTTAATTTCGAAGCAAAGACTAATGTTTGCCAATACTTTGTTATTTATAGCAATGCCAGTTGCCAGTTAGTGGAATGTTGGCAACTTCCCATTTTGTAACTTCGCATACCATATCGAAGTACGCTCCTGGTCAACATGTGCATCTTATGTTGTTGTTATTGTTATGTTTACCCTCAACATCGTTGAGTTCTTACCACATATAGAGCAAAGAAAAGTATACATAGCAATAAGTGAATTAATGGGTACTTCTTCCTTTTGGAACTATGTATGTTAGAAACAAAATAGTTATCTTAGGAGAAACGAAAATTTCAATTTAACCCCACTCATCAACGATTGTGCAAATATTCAAAACACATGTGAGAAGTTATCAGAGTACATTTGCGTTTGTAAATGTGTGCAGAAACGTTTACGGAAATGACTCTATTGCATATGCTTCACACAAATGAGTTCGGTTCTTAGATTAGAATTTATAGCCATGCATATTTGCGAAAGCGTGAACGACATTTTGCATTCTCATCATCGTGTGCATACGTATACTAAGGCTATTAAAGGAATTTCGTGATTTGCACTCTCATTAGGCACCAAGAAGAGCAAAGGATTTAGTTCATTGTTATCTTAATACCAACACTGATATTAGTAATTGCTTAATTGGTCAATAGTGCTTATGTATTCTGGATTGTGTTATGTTGTAATAAATAATATGTGATTTGATGCCACTTTATTATACAAATTTTTAATAAGCTATAAAACTGCATACCCAAAATTATTTTAGAAATTTTAATTAAAATGCTTGGAATTGGGATTAAAGTTTAAATTTGAATTCATATGGCTTTTGTTAGATAATGAGCTATACTATTGTTTATGAATTATTTTATTAGCTTTCATTTGCCTTATTGCATATTAACATTGTTAAATAGGTTCGTAAGATATACGTGATTAAGTGGAACCACTTTTTGTTTTAA
>NW_023458560.1:13698059-13700047 GCF_013731165.1 Rhagoletis pomonella
AGGTTCGTAAGATATACGTGATTAAGTGGAACCACTTTTTGTTTTAAATTGAATAACGGTAAATTGCAAATATCTCGAAAACTTATCCATAGAAAAGAACTAGCTCGATTTTCGGAATCAACGAGCAGTTCTACATACAAATTTGAAATAAAACACCTCCTTGAGGTAAAATTTTCGAGTGACGAAAGCTGAACTAGAAACACAAAATTTATGATATCAATTTCGTGACGAAAATTACACACATTTTTAACTGCCTTTGAAACGTAGGGAAAATCTTTTTTATTCATACGAATCGTTGCAAAATTTCTGATTTCTATTTTGTGTTTCCAGCAGTAGACGGAATTTCGCAACGTTCTGAATAAATAATAAAAGATTTTCCGTAAGTTTCAAAGGCAGTTAAAAAATGCGTATAATTTTCGTCACGAAATTGATATCATAAATTTTGTGGTTCTAGTTCAGCTTTCGTCACTCGAAAATTCTACCTCAAAGAGGAGTTTTATTTGATATAAATTATTTTGGAGTAGCAAATTTAAAATCGACGAAAATACAAACAATAATTTAAATGTTTTTTTTTCTCAAATAAATTGCTAAAAAATTATCTAAATCTAAATTATGTATTAAAATCGATGTGTCCTTTGAAACATATAATTTTTCGAATACGTAATAAAGCGAAAAAGAATAATCATATCCTTTGTATTCGAAAAAAGTAAAAAAAAAATATGAGACATTAAAAACTTATCAACTTGGTTCCAACTTTGGATACAATAAACAACTGTATTCGTCTGATTGTCTCATAGTTTATTTTTATTAAGATTTCTACTGGGTGTGGGGCGCACACATGTGTTTTTTTTTTAAGAACTTTTACTTCTATCACGTGTACGTGCTTTAATAGCACTAATGCTTTTTTCTCAAGTAGTTTTGCTCAGTGGCAATTTATACGTATGTATGGAAGTAGTAGCGGCACATTGGGTGAACTAAATGCATTCATACATACATATTTATGTAAAACCGTAGCTAATAATTTCGGCATGTGACTGGAAAAAGCTCTAAAATACACACAAATTGTGGTTTCCAAGAAATGTACGAAGTGATTAGCACAGCTGCATCCTTCAACTTGTCAACTCGCGGGAAATTCCCCGATTTGCAGGGAATTTCGGTTTAAGTGGCAATCCGGGAATGGGCATTTTTTTCGGGGAACTGGATATATTATTTTTATATCTTAAAGTAACCAAATTAGACGGATATGTTAATTTTTAACCATTTGACCCTTTTTAGAGCGACATTTTTTCAATTTGAATCGCAATATCTCCACAACAAGAGTTTTCTCAGATATAAGCTATATACCACATGAAAGGTAAGGTTCTGCGCTAGATTTGTGGAAACTTAGAATAAAATCGACGGACTTGTTTGAGAAAATGCCCGAAATGTATATTTTCAGTAGCCCGATTTTTAGTTCTCAGGCGATAACATTATGACATATTGATATTTTATAAACGCAGGAGACAGCGTTAGATAGCTTGTTTTAAGACCCTTCTACTGATATCCACTTCAATGGAATGGAATGAGTAGTGCGACTTCAGTGGTAGTTTAAAAAATTGCGTTTTTTCGAATTTCAGGCACCAGCCACGCCCACGAAGGCCTACGAATCGAAACATCCTGGAACAAAACCTTCCTAGTTTTATTGGTACTTTAGTTATTGAAAGTTTGAAAAAAATCAAATTAAGGTACGTACAGACGCTACACACATCGCAAAGCATCTCGTAGAGGAGACACGGACCAAAACCAATTCAGCTCCACTTACATAGATTAAGATTCATGCAAGGATGAAGGTAAAGTTGAGTATGTAGAAGAAGGAAGGGATAAAGCCAAAGATTAAAATAAAAGTAAAGAAATTTAAACACCTAACCTAATAACAACGGTGGGGGTGAATATTTAAATGAAGAAAATAATGAAGATATAGATCAGTGTAAAGGAAAAGATTAAGATGA
>NW_023458560.1:13700147-13702903 GCF_013731165.1 Rhagoletis pomonella
AGGTTCGTAAGATATACGTGATTAAGTGGAACCACTTTTTGTTTTAAGTTGAATAACGGTAAATTGCAAATATCTCGAAAACTTATCCATACAAAAGAACTAGCTCGATTTTCGGAATCAACGAGCAGTTCTACATACAAATTTGAAATAAAACACCTCTTTGAGGTAAAATTTTCGAGTGACGAAAGCTGAACTAGAAACACAAAATTTATGATATCAATTTCGTGACGAAAATTACACGAATTTTTAACTGCCTTTGAAACGTAGGGAAAATCTTTTTTATTCATACGAATCGTTGCAAAATTTCTGATTTCTATTTTGTTTTTCCAGCAGTAGACGGAATTTCGCAACGTTCCGAATAAATAATAAAAGAGTTTACGTACGTTTCAAAGGCAGTTAAAAAATGCGTATAACTTTCGTCACGAAATTGATTTCATAAATTTTGTGTTTCTAGTTCAGCTTTCGTCACTCGAAAATTTTACCTCAAAGAGGAGTTTTATTTGATAACAATTATTTCGGGGTAGCAAATTTAAAATCGACGAGAATAAAAACAATAATCTTAATGTTTTTTTTTTTCAAATAAATTGCTTAAAATATTTTCCTAATCTAAATTATATATTAAAATCGATGTGTCCATTGAAACATATAATTTTTCGAATACGTAATAAAGCGAAAAAGAATGATCATATTCGTTGTATTAAAAAAAATTAAAAAAAAAAAATTATGAGACATGATAAAAACTTATCAACTTGGTACCAACTTTGGATACAATAAACAACTGTATTCGTCTGATTGTCTCATAGTTTATTTTTGTTAAGATTTTCATATGTTTTTTTTTAAGAAGTTTTACTTCTATCGTGTGCACGGTGTTGCACTCGTGCTATTAAACTATTGCTTTTTTCTCAAGTAGTTTTGTTCAGTGGCAATTTATACATATGTAAGTAGTAGCGGCACATTGGGTGAACTAAATGCATTCATACATACATATTTATGTACAACTGTAGCTAATAATTTCGGCATGTGACTGGAAAAAGCTCTAAAATACACACAAATTGTGGTTTCCAAGACATGTACGAAGTGATTAGCACAGCTGCATCCTTCAACTACTCAACTCGCGGGAAATTCCCCTACTGGCAGGGAATTTCGGGTAAAGTGGCAATCGGGGAGTGGGCATTTTATTCGGGGAACTGAGTATATTAGTTTTATATCTTAAAGTAACCAAATTAGACGGATATGTTAATTTTTAACCATTTGACCCTTTTTAGAGCGACATTTTTTCAATTTGAATAGCAATATGTCCACAACAAGAGTATTCTCAGATACAAGCTATATACCAGATGAAAGGTAAGGTTCTGGGCTAGATTTGTGGAAACTTGGAATAAAATCGACGGACCTGTTTGAGAAAATGCCCGAAATGTATATTTTCAGTAGCCCGATTTTTAGTTTTCAGGCGATAACGTTATGACATATTTATATTTTATAGCGTTAGATAGCTTGTTTGAAGACCCTTCTACTGATATCCACTTCAATGGAATGGAATGAGTAGTGCGACTTCAGTTGTAGTTTAAAAAATTGCCTTTTTTCGAATTTCAGGCACCAGCCACGCCCACAAAGGCCTACGAATCGAAACATCCTGGAACAAAACCTTCCTAGTTTTTTTGATACTTTAATTATTAAAAGTTTGAAAAAAATCAAATGAAGGTACGTTCAGACGCTACACACATCGCAAAGCATCTCGTAGAGGAGACACGAACCAAAACACATTTAGCTCTATATCATTCCAACTAGTAGGCGGAACTTAATATGTAAGGTATCGTTTGAAAGGTATTGGCCTATAGAATGACACTAAATATGTCGGGTGTACCCTCATACCCCCTTAAACCGGCAAAAGCAAAAACACGTGTTTTGATTCGCAACACTTTAGCCAAATTTTTAGGATTTCAGTTAATCGTTTATGAAGCTTGAATACGTTTTCTGGACACACTCTGCAAGATCTTTCCAACGATATCTCAAGCATGTCGATTGGACGTCTGGATAAAAACTTCCAAATCTCGTGTATATATAAGGGAGTCATTTCAGCATTCTACTGTGGCTGCTTTCGTCACTTGCGCGCACTGCCGTGCGCTGTGATAATACTTACATACATATCGTCACTACACACGAATAAAGGCGCAAGCTCAGAAGTTGACAGCGAAAAAAGACGCATACAAAAAAACTCAGCGAAGAAAGGCTCTTAACATAGTGGATGGCGAAGAAAGACCCGAAACTTATTTTCGCGGTCGACTATGTTTGCGGGTGTAACGGTAAGTAAATTCCACAAAGAGTATTTAGGGAATGATGCTGAAGTGGCAGTCCTTGGCCAGGTTTTGTGAGCCAAATGTATTTAAAATATTTTAAAACTATCAAAAGCTCTCGATTTGGTTCTCAGAGATCGTGTTAACCATGATAAAAACATAGCAAGGTATAACCGTTCTCTCAATTTGTCTGCCATGATTTTTTTTTGAAGTTTGCCAACATTTTAAAATCATATAAAAGTGAAAATAAAAAATTGAAATTGTTCGAAATTGTTGTTGCTTGAGATTGAAAATGAAAATGTGTGTGTGAGTTTGTGAGTAAACAGCGAAGATCGAAAATCGAATGCAACTCATAATAAGGGCCATTTGCATATTTTGCAGCGATAGGAAATGGATGAAGATGAAGATGAAGATTAAGATGAAGATGAAGATGAAGATGAAGATGAAGATGAAGATGAAGAT
>NW_023458560.1:13702913-13703569 GCF_013731165.1 Rhagoletis pomonella
TGAAGATGAAGATGAAGATGAAGATGAAGATGAAGATGAAGACGAAGATGAAGATGAAGATGAAGATGAAGAAGATGAAGACGAAGAAGATGAAGATGAAGAATTCACGTCGATGATACACTAATTCCGACGGTGAATAACCCCAAAATACTCGGAGTAACATTCGACAGTCTGCTCTCCTTCTCTGCGCACGCAACCGCTATTGTCAATAAAGTACAGAGCCGCAACAATGTCCTCAAGTCACTAGCCGGCAGTACTTGGGGCAAAGACAAAGAAACGTTGCTGGCAACATACAAGGCAATATGCCGGCCGGTTTTAAATTACGCAGAACCAGTGTGGTCGCCGTTGACTAGTAGGACGCATTGGGTGAAGCTACAGACGACTCAAAACACCGCACTTAGGACAGCGACTGGATGCCTTCTGATGTCGCCAGAACACCACCTGCATGACGAGGCGAAAATGCTCCCAGGTTGAGAGCCACAGACAGCTGCTTGCAGAGGAGCCCTCGCCTAGGCCCATCAGGAGGCATCTATATGAACTGCAGGACGAAGTCCAGAGGTTCATTAAGCAGCCTCTGGGCCCGTCAGCATACCGACAGGCCCTGAACGGCATTCACAGGGAGTCAGTCGCGAGTTATGTAGACGCCAGACCTGTGA
>NW_023458560.1:13703669-13708782 GCF_013731165.1 Rhagoletis pomonella
CTTCTTTTGTTTATTTAATATTTATTATTTTTTATAAAAGCGCATCTCAATATCTAATAAAAACCATATAAATTCAAATTTCAAAAAATTATAAAAATTCTGCAAAGTTGCATTTAAATTCTAAACTTTTTAATTTTTTAGATTCTTATTTAATACGCAGTTTTATAGCTTATTCTATTTTAGTGCAACAAAGTGTAAGTTTTGAGTTGCTAATGAATCGCGTTGATTTTTGATAATTTTTTTGGTTGAAAGTGTTTCGCATTTTTCCATACAAAAACAAAATTGTCGAACATACTTTGTATGGGAGAAAATTAACGCGATTTCTTAGCAACCTAAAACTTACACTTTGTTACACTAAAATTGAATGGACTATAAAACTGCACACCAAATCTAAAAAATTAAATAGTTGAGAATTTAAATGCAACTTTACAGAATTTATATAATTTTTTGAAATATGAATTTTTATGGTTTCTGCTAGATATTGAGCTGTGCTTTTATAAAAAATGATAAATATTAAATAAACAAAACAAATATAGCCAAAACTGGTAAAAATAAGGGGTTTCTATTATGCTGGCCATTGGTGTACAATGTTTTTCAAGCTGAATTTTTTTGTTATTATTGTATAACAATATTGTTCATGGCTGAACTAACTACCTATTAATCAAAATTTCAAACTTTATACAGATTCTTATTAAAAAGTTCGAAATTTTAAAGAACATTATTTTATATTTTTTTTAAGTCTATATAAAAATTTAAACTTTGATTTACATGGGTTTGGTTCAGGCATCAAAAATATTGTTATATAAAAAAACCAAAAAATAAATTTAGCTTGAAAAACTTCGTAGATATTTAAAAAAAAACAGTTTTGCTACGCAGTGCATTTATAAAACCAGCGTAAGTTTAAAAATTAAATTTTTTTATTGCACTAAGTTGCCATGGAACGGAACCAGTTGTATTAAAATATTTGGTGTATATTTCACGGACTGTTCTTCCCTCAACTCCTGAATGATTCGCAAGTGATCTTTGTAAACTAGTTAAAGCTACTTCGTTTCTCCAAGATCCTTCGATTAAATTTATTGTATTTGTATCCTCCAAATCTAGGTGAATGCTTTCGAAACCATCTCGTGTTGTAATGAAATTGTGCAGCGCGCATGCAGCTAGTGTTAGGTTCTCAATTTTGTCTAGTGGTAAATCAATATTTCTTTGAAATATTTGGAATCTATTTGCCAATATTCAAAACGCATTCTCAACTACTCGTCTGGCTCTACTTAAGCGGTAGTTAAAAATTTTGTGGTAATCGCTTGAACGTTGGCCATGTGGCTTTAATATGCGAGAAGTCAACTTGAAAGCGTCGTCTGCCACAAATACAAATGGAACCGTTTCATTAGTGCCCGGTAGTTTTGAATCCGGTGGAATGTTAAATGAATTCTCTTTTAGTCCCTCAAGAAAAGATGACTCATTGAAGGCCGCGGCATCATTGGCTCTTCCATTCGTTCCAACATTTACATATATAAATTTATAATTTGCGTCGACTATGGCTAGCAAAATAACGCTATGAAATCCTTTATAGTTGAAAAAATAAGACCCGTACTCTTTTTTGTAACGAATCGCTATATGTTTGCCGTCTGCGATAAGAAAAAATAAAAATATGTATGTATGAACTTTGAATCAGTTTAGGCACTTCAAACCTATAGCTCCCAAGCAATGGGGGAAATTCCATTTCCTTTCAAATTCATCCGCCACAATGCGCCATTCATTGCTATTTTGGGGCATCTATAACAAAAAATAGTTTAAGCAATTAGTAAAATGTCTCATATTTGTTAAAAAATCGTCTCTCAAAACTAAGTAAATAGCTTTCAAAGTTTCTGATACAATTTGTGAAATTGCTGAATCTGATGTTCGGAAGCCGAAAGATAATTGACTAAATCTTTCCCCGGTGGCTAAAAACCGAAGTGTTATAAGCAACCTAAAGGAAAATTGATTTATAACATGTATGTATGTACATATATACGTATATAAAATTAAAATTATAAAACTAAAATTAATCATTTGTCAATGTTATTGTGGCTTGTTAACATTTTATTTTTAATATTTTTATTGAGCTTTGTACCACGATTGTTTATTAGGAAAAATTGAAAAAGCAACAAAGCCTAAGCGGTAGAAGTTATAGCACTATTTCGGAGATCACCACATCTCCTCATCAGACTTATTTTTTCTAGACTTCAGCAGGGATCGAACCTGCGAATTCGATGTTCAAAGTCAGAAGCGTTAACCACTGAGCTATGTACATCCCGTAAACTAAAATTAATCAAACCCACGAGTATAAGCTAGTACATACATACATATAATGCTCTAAAATACATATATGAAATATAGTGACCTCGTGCTGGGAGAGATTGCTTGACGCATCGGTGTGTCTTGCTTTGCAATAAATGGAGTAAGTTTCTCTAGTAGTTCAGAGAACATATTTGTTGACATCCTGGCAAAGTTCTTGAAAGCTTTTGGTTTTTCCACGAACAGCTCCGTCACAGCCATTGAAGCCAATCCTCGCCCGGAATCTCTTCGCAGTAACCACTTTTCACTCCATAGAGCTCTTTGCCGCCGCGATCTTTTAACTTTACTCCTTTTCTTTCGCATTGTAGCAACAGACATTACAATAGCGTACAAAACAATTTTTTTATCTTTTGCGTCCATCGGAAATTTCCATTTAATTATTTTTCTCAAACTGTAAGTAATTTTTGTTGACACTAAATCAGCTGCCATGTCAAATAAAAGTACATATTCAAATACATATCGTGTAAACGCTAACCAAATATAATGAATTTGACACCCATATACAATTACATATGACTTGAAAAAGTGACATGTACACATGCAAATACATATCGTGTAAGAACACCTTTATTTGGACCAACAAAAAATGTATTTGAGTTTGGTCGAAATTAAAAATCATGCTCGTACCTGACCGGTTGTCTGGAAATGGAAAGCATCAACTACACAAAAAATTTTGGCAGTTATGTGGCGCGTGATTCTATATAATTGAAAAAATCGGCATCTGTGCTCCGATTTGGTTTATATTCAGAATCGTATATTACCTATTTAAATTTAAATATATTGAAAATTTTGTTTGTTAAGGTCAAATCTAGTATAATATTAATTGCAAGATTTCAAAAGACTAAAAAGTAGAAAATAAAATTATAGTTAAAAAACTAAAAACATTGCTTTACAGTGGACTTTATTTTGACTATGAATATGGGCCAATCACTTTAATCCTATTTTTAGCTAGTTAAGAAAAGTTAAATTAAATCAAGCTAGGGAGCTTCCTATTCTTCTTAAACGGAATCACTATATCTATAAATTATTTTATACTTTTGAGTTCTTGTTGTAATAGAATAAAAAATTAACTCGATGTTTGGAATCAGCGGGCGATTATATATACAAATTGGATAGTGGCGTCTGGAGAACAAATACCAAATTAAAATTTGTGATACAGTGTAATTTTCTGACAGTTGATTCAAATGAGCTCTTAGAAAATCAATGCCACAACCAAAATTGTTTTCGACTTTTTCTTAAGTTCTTTATTTACTTGTTCGTTGCATTGTGTCTACTACACTAAATCAATTATCTGCAATTTCAATGCAAATCAAAACAATCAATGTGAAAATTCATTGGCATTAATTTTTGCTGCAGCAGCATCCGATGTCTATGTTGATGGTGATATTCACCTTATGGCCCATATGATGCCATGTAGTTGACTGTGTTACAGTTACACAGAGTATGTACATACCCTGTGGGGAAAATCTCTAGTTCTGAACTGGGGCGCTTCTAGTACATTTAGACCCAGTACTGGTTCGCGATAAATCTCTTTTGCATGCAAGCAACTGGTGAATTTAACATGGCGATGTCCTAGGAAGTGTCAATTGCCCCCCGCTGCATCCTTTTTTCGATAGTTCCGAACTAGTCCTAAATTCTATAGTTCCGAACCAGTTCTGAAATCGATAGACGAAAGAAAAAAGTATCATGATTTTTCAATCTTTTTGGTTCTTCCGTGTGTGCGATTTTAAGTTATTTTGGAAGAAATGTGTTTTCAATTTGAAATTAAATTTGTTTGAATGATTGTAAGAAATGTACGTTTACATACCTTTAGCTGTAGCTGAGTTTGCAGAGGTGCTCGCTGTTATTTCTTAGATTCCAGACGGTCCCAAGATGTTGAAATGTTAACACAAATTTTAGTTTTGTATTACCAAGCTATGAAAAAGCATCTGCGAAGCGCAGAATAGAAGCGCATTTGAACGAAAAAGCCGCCAAACACATATCTATTTAAAGTAAACAAGCCCCCCGCTGCATCCCTTATTCGATAGTTCCGAATTAGTTCTAAATTCGACAAATAAGATCTAGTTCGTTCTGCATCCCTTTTTCTATAGTTCCGAACCATTTCTAAATTCGTCACTTTAGATATCGATTTCTATTGAAAAAACTGAAATAAATTAGTTTTTTAAAAGTACCACTTTTCTCCTATTTTGGACTGGTTGGGATTTAGTTCATATCGGACTAGTTTGTTTTTGGCGATAAAGACCTAGTACGAAACTAGAAATTTGATTCACTAGTCCGCGGTTTCCCTGCAGGGGACATATGTTTGGATGCATATATGTATGTATTAGAGAGCTGCATGAATTCATTCAAACTTCTAGCCAAACAGAGTAGAGTCGATTTGAATATTTTACTTCACATACAAAACACTCAGTGTTCGGAATTTTGTAAGTTGTGAATGTATATTTTGTTTTAAATTTTCTACCTTCAAATGGAAGAATGTGAATGACTGAATGGAAAACATTCAAATCATTCAAACTCATTTCGACAAAACTTTTTTCTCCAAGCCAGTTAGTTCGTATTCAAAATGTATTCAACAAAGTTTGATTGAATTTGATATTGATCTCAGAAGAACCATCCTATAAAGTCAAAGTGACAAAATTTTTATGAGTTTTGAATCGCTTGTTTGTATTTTTTGGCATAATAGTACCGTAAAAGAGAGCTTACCTGAGTTGTCAATCACACCTTGTTTAATTCACCTTGTTCTTATTGTAATAGGAGCGCAGCAATACATACATATGTT
>NW_023458560.1:13708882-13726323 GCF_013731165.1 Rhagoletis pomonella
AGATGGAGATGGAGATGGAGATGGAGATGGAGATGGAGATGGAGATGAATATGAAGATGAAGATGGACATGAATATGACGATGAAGATGGACATGAATATGAAGATGAAGATGAAGATGGAGATGCAGATAAACATAAACATGAACATAAAAAATGATAGAGGCAGAGATATAGAGGAAGAAAGTGGAAGGGATAAGAAAGGAGATACAACTGAAGAACGTGCGATGTTATGTTATGTGTATTATGCTACATATGTATTATGTTATGTTAATCTTATGTTATTGTTATGCTATGAAATATTATGTTATGCTAAGTACTAAGTTAAACCCCCCTCCACTTAACCCATTCCAACTAATGTTATATCACCTCAACTCAACTCACATAATCTATTCTTAATTTTAGCGACTGAATTTCAACCGCTTTTCGAACACTAGTTGTACTAAATTTGTAAATATGAATGAAGAACGCTCAACTATTTTAACACAAAGGGAAAATTATTTAATGCTTGTCTACATCAGTTAACTAGTAATAGGTGACGCGTTGTGAATACCTTTTTCCAATGGAATACTAAATAATATTATTCTCATTTTCGTTGTTGGTGTTTCCGACAGGTTAGGAATATGATATATTTTGAAACGATCTTCCGTCATCCCTTGTCAAAGTTCTCAAACGAACGAAAAATGGCACTGCAGATGGCACAACGCCGAAACCGAAACGGAAAATCGTTCCAAAATTCATCAAATAATATTATGTTAATCAAAACGTAACGAACGACAAATCAATAATGTAATAATGCTAAAGTTTTGGAAATTGAAAAAAGTTAAAATTTAATAAAAGAAGATCAATACCAACAAGTAAGAAAGTCTAAGTTCGGGTGGAGCCGAACATTAAATACCCGGCGCAAGTATTAAATATATGTTTTTTCACCTTTCCGAAAGCTACCGCTAGATGATAAGCCGGGGTGTATCACTTTTGAGTAAATAAGCGCCCTCAAATTTCGAAATATTGCAGTTTCAAGCATTTCTGAAATTTACCGTTATATGGAAAGCGGCCGTAATTTTAGTGCGATTTCAATAATTTTCAACGTTTTGCTTTTATGTGCCACGCCCATTTTCCAAAATTTTACCATAAACTTATTTCTTGGTAAAGAATTGTTGCAAGCATCAATTTTGAATAAATTAGGTTTAATATTTATTGATTTATCGAAGATTTTGTATTTCTCTAAATTACCGTTATATGGGATGTGAGCGTGGCTATTGTCCGATTTTTTAAATTTTCGGCCATTTAATATGCTGTACTGTGCAGCGGTTACCAAGATATACACATGTAACATTAAGTGGGCGTGGCTACGCCCATTTTCCGAAAATTTATAATATTCTTATTTTTCGTCTGAAAATTATTGTAAATATCAATTTTGAGTGAATTATCTTCAGTAGTTACTAAAATATCGCAGTTTTCGTATTTCTGGAAATTACCGTTATATGGGAAGTGGGCGTGGTTACAGTCCGATTTCGCCCATTTTCAACACCAACCTACCTTGGATTAACGGAAACCTACATACCAAATTTCGTGGAGATATCTCAATTTTTGCTCGAGTTATCGTGTACATGGGCGGACGCACAGACGGAGAGACGGACAGACGGACGGACAGACAGACATGGCTTAATCGATCTCTCTATTCATTATGAGCATTTATGTATACATTTGTCTATATCTATCTCGATTCGTTTTGGCTGTTACAAACAACCGTTATGTGAACAAAATTAATATAGCCTTGTGCAGAAGTGCGCTTGGGTATAAAAACTAAAAATGAGTCGTTCTATATCAAATCGTTTAATTAAAGTCGCGGACCCATTTCAGATTTTACTGTTACTTTAAGGGACTCTACTTTAGGGTCCCAAAGAACCGAATTTACGGAAAATTAAATTCTTAGAAACGCTCGTTTCGTTTTAAAAAACACGATTTTTAAGCTTTAACAAATTTGGCTCTAAAATGCTTCCTTTTTAAGATATCTACTAAGATACTCGGAACCCATGGGGAAACATATGTCTATTTTCCAGGCTGAAACATACGCCATAGAAAGATGCGCGGACTTTAATATCAAGCGAAACTACCGGAGTCAGAACATCGCGATCTTGACTGACAGCCAAGCGGCTATCAAGGCCCTCAGATCTCAACAGATAACATCTAAACTGGTGATGGAGTGCCTCGACAAGCTGAATACTCTTGGTCTGACCAATCGGGTTTGGGTTCTCTGGATTCCGGGACATATTGGTATTAAAGGAAACGAGATTGCCGATAAACTAGCGAAGAAAGGTGCATCAACCCCTTTCACCGGTCCAGAACCTTTCTGCGGCCTGGGAAAAGGGGCACTCTCTAAACTAGTTCGGCTAGAGGAAGAAGCTCAGAGGAATTACTACTGGGATAATCTACCAGGTCTACATAGAGCAGTCCAAAGTACATTTAGGAACATATAACCTAAAACGCTTCAAGGAATGTATGAGCTTATCAAAGAATAACTTAAGAATTGTTACAGGAATCCTGACAGGACCCTGCAGGCTGAACTATCACCTGACTAAACTGGGAATTTACTCGCATGAGCGATGCAGATTTTGCAGGATGGAAAACGAGACTGCACAGCACATATTAGAAGAATGTCCTGCACGGATGCATAAACGCAAATGGCACCTGGGTGAACATCTGATAACCAAAGGCGAAGTGAAATCCGTAGACTTAGGTTCTATACTAAAGTTTCTCTCGGATACTGGATTAATAGACACACTATAATCCATGAAGGGGATACAATAGATCTTAAGTTCGCAGTGCTCTATCCCCAACAATAATAATAAGATATCTACTACTTGAGGCGGCATTTTGAAGGGAAAAGATAACAGTGTTAATGTAAGGAAATCGTATATGTCAATTAGTGTTGCCAGATTTTTTTCCAGCCATACGGGACAAACGCATAACTTGTCCCAAAACTACGATGTATGTACAAAAAAGTAAGAGATACAGTTGCGGTCAAACAAATTGCAGCAAAATTTGAAATGATTCTGTTGGCCACTAATCTTTATTTAATTATTGTTAATAATTTTCATTTAAAATATAGATGAGTCTATAGCAGAGACAACATAAATATAAGTTTCAAAGCTTACACAAAGTTCACAAAAACTAATTAAGCAAAAAAATATAATTTCATACAAATTTCGCGTTTTTAATAAGATTTCCAAGAAAGATTTCGAGTATGCAGTTTTATACCCAATTCAATTTTAGTATAATAAATAAGATGCCAGTTTCAAGTCCCTAAAAATTAATATAAATTTTTTAGACGAGGGTATTGGGCATTTTCTTCCATATAAAAGCCTGTTGCTATGCGTAGACGAAACACAGCTACGAGTCGACCCGGCCAGCTCACTCATTATAAAATAAATTTTTGCTTGAATTTGCGAAATTTTTTAACTTCGCAATATTCAGATTACGGAATGAACGTATTGCCTGCTAAATATAAATATGAAACTTACGGAATCTATAGTTAGTATCTTTAATTTTAAGCGGGTGCACCGCTCGTTTTGCTATTTTTATGTTTGGTATATGTGCAAGTGGTTTTTATAACAAGTAGCAACCGTGTTCAAATGTAAACTGAGCCACGCTGCGTAAACGATTCCGCGAAAACTCTTGCGTCGAACCATTTGCTCGCGCTGCGTCCTGTGAAAAATATGAACGCGCAGTCCCACGTCAGCAATTAAACATTTAACATCTGTAAGCTGTAAGAGTTATGTCGCCATGCCGTGACCTTGAGGCAACTGCCAGAAAATTTGTAAAGCCGCCAACGCCGGCAATTAACTTGGCACAAAGGCAACCCGCCAAGCGAATGGCAAACTCGAGTTTTTCTTTTTCTCCGCTGCTGGCATCAAATGTATGTAAATATGTATAAGAGTACAAAGTGAGAGACGCTCTCCGCGTGTAGAAAGAACCTTACTCGCCAACAAATTTGATGTTGGAGTTAAGTTGATGGAGCTTAAACAGGCTGGTTGCTTGGTTATGGTCAAGACTTGGTTATGGCCCTCCTTTAGCTGTAGGATTGCCACGTTTATCTCCATAAGTAAGCATTTACAGGTTAATGTATCAATGTGTGTGGGAGTTGTTCGTAATATTGCAAATATTCATTACTTCATTTGCACTGCTACTTACATTGGCCCTTTCAAATATTGCACGTTGAACGATGATTATAGCAAGTAGTCTTTGCCACAAGCTAATAAGTACCATTAAAGCCCATTCTGTAATGGCTACTTCAGGTAGGTGAGTCAATGATCCATGATAGATCACAATAATTTTGGAATTTTAAAACATTTGGTCATGAAGCAGAGAGTTGAATTGGGTAGGTTCAGAAGGCGCAGCAGTTGAGCGCAACCGTTGCTAAAAAAATCAGTGATCGTAATGCGTCTTCTGAACGGCTTGATACATTAGCTGTCAAATTCAAAACTTACAACATGTTGTCTCGAATGATCAGAAAAATATTACGATCAGTCCCTTTTTACTGAGTGAGATAAATTTTTGTATTCCTACAAGACCCACGAGACATTTTAAACCTATTGTGTTGAGTATTTGTAAATCAAACTTCGAAATGCAAGATGCTTTTCGGTGTTTATGCCAAGATTTTAAAAACAATAATGATTGCTTCGACACATCTGAATCGCTTTTTGTAATAAAGAAAACTTTGCTCAACAAGTTAACTAAATAAACTAATATCTGTAACTGTGAACGAAAAAATTACACAATATCTATGACTGCTTAGTACAATTGTAACGGCTTCGTATATTTTCGCGACCGCGTAGGACAATACGAGCAGGGATCGGAAACTCGGCCTTTCCGACCACGCCCAACAGTTCGTCTATAGCGCGGAGCGGAAACTAGGACCTTCCGCCTGCCTCACATACAAAGTACTGACTACGGGAACATGGATCGGAAGCTCGGCCTTTCCGACCACCATCAACGGCCTGTAAACAGCGCGGAGCGGAAACTAGGTCTTTCCGCCCGCCGCATACAAAAGTAGACTGGAGACTAGGCCTCGCCAGCTACCCAAACTGCTATTGTATATAATATGTATAATTAGTTCACTCTGTAATATATCATACATACTTAAATATCGAAATCTTTTTATCTCAATTGTCTGTAAGAAAACATTTTTCTGTAGACTAAATAAATAAAAATAAATAAATAAATAAAATCTAACACGCAACTGTTCAGTTGATCATAGGATTTTTTTCGTATTCTTACTATTAAGATGGGCAATTTGTAATAGTTTGATAAATATTTTAGTAAACGTTTTACCTACTTGCAGTTGGCATACACCGATATGGACAATGTGACGCATCGTACAAAATGAGCTAATATTTGTGCACATCGGTAATAATGACAAATATCATTGCAAACGAATCAAGAAATCAAGAAAATTTACAGGCGTCGCCGATTTAGGCGGCCAAAATTATTTTTATGAAAGTTTTAACTCAAAATGTTTAGAAAAGACCTGTTATGGCATTTAAAATTGTAAATGTTTAAAATTAAGTTAATAGAGGGGTAGGACATCCGATTATTCCACCAAAACAACGAAACTAAAGTTGCTTAAAGTTTGATATCGATAGACTCTATGTTTCCGTGGTGCGATTGTAGAAAAACCTACGTATTCGTATCGGCGAGGAGAAAGTTTACATCTGGGTTAGAACATGAAAAGGGTTGCCACCTGTTAAAAAATGTAATAAAATTAAGTTAAATAAATTACTACAATATGGGTATCAATCGAAATGATTTTGAAAAGGCTTTATTTCTAAACAACATATAGGAGGGTTACCAGCTGTTTAAAAATCAAATTCATCGTATTACACAAAGAAAACGTGGCAACATTTATCAAAAATATTTCTGAATTAAAGTTCTCAAAAATACCTTTCTTTTGATATCCATATTAATAGTTTTAGTTAAATTTTGTAAAATCGAAAATAAGGGGAACCATTAAACTAATATCCTAAGGCATAACCTCGAGCTGTACTTCAAATATTGGTACAGGAATTTCTGCAGTATGTGGCAAAGGCCGTTAACTGTTTAACCATAATTTTATTTATCCTTAGTATTAAAGGGCATTGCTTAGGCTTTCATGTTCTCCCGCACAGATAAATATATTGCATCAATTTATCGTTTTACACAGACTCAAAAATTTCCAAAAACGCGTTTTTCGGCGCATTTAAACCTAAGTTGCTCGAAAACTATTCGGATTCTACGGGAAAATTCTATAAGAATCGGCTGTAATATTTTAGTCAACATTACATTGTTTAAATTTTGTTGGCCTGTATTATCTATGATTAGTTGTATATTCCGTAAATATTGTTACTCTGCCTTATTTCAACATATTGGGAGTCCCAATAATATGGCCGTTAGAATTATCTATAGAAACCGAAAATACTATGCGATTTGCTGAAAAATTTTCGTCCGAACAATTCGACTCACCCTAACATTCATACATACATATGTGCGTCCAAACATACATACATACATACATACTAGAGCACTGCATGAATTCATTAAAAACGGCTTATGAACTATTCATATACAAAACGAATGAATGATTTTGGCTTAAAATTTGTTCGAATTTGAGTGAATACCTGCTCTGATATATGTGTCGACATTACAATAATCAAACAGAGTTAAAATAAATTGAACTGAAATAAATGACAATTTATTGTATGAATATCCAAAAATATGTTTCCTATGCACATTTGTACAAACATATGTATGTATTGCTGCGCTCCTATTACAATAAGAACAAGGTGTATTAAACAAGGTAAGCTCTCTTTTAAGGTACTATTATGCCAAAAAATATAAACAAGCGAGTAAAAATTCATAACAATTTTGTCACTTTGACTTTATAGGATGGTTCTTCTGAGAGCAATATCAAATTCAATCGAACTTTGTTGAATACATTTTGAATACGAACTAACTGGATTGTAGAAAAAAGTTTTATCGAAATGAGTTTGAATGATTTGAATGTTTTCCATTCAGTCATTCACATTCTTCCATTGATTTGATTTAAAACAAAATATACATTCACAAGTTACAAAATTCCGAACACTGAGTGTTTTGTATGTGAAGTAAAATATTCAAATCTACTCTACTCTGTTTGGTTAGAAGTTTGAATGAATTCATGCAGCCCTCTAATACATACATATATGCATCCAAAAATGTGTACATACTCTGTGTAACTGTAACACAGTCAACTACATGGCATCATATGGGCCATAAGGTGAATATCACCATCACCATAGACATCGGATGCTGCTGCAGCAACAATTAATTCCAATGAATTTTCACATTGATTGTTTTGATTTGCATTGAAATTGCAGATAATTGATTTAGTGCAGTAGACACAATACAACGAACAAGTAAATAAAGAAATTAAGAAAATGTCGAAAATAATTTAGTTGTGTCATTGATTTTCTAAGTGTTCATTTGAATCAACTGTCAGTAAATTACACTGTATCACAAATTTTAATTTGGTATTTGTACTCCAGACGCCACTATCCAATTTGTATATATAATCGCCCGCTGATTCCAAACATCGAGTTAATTTTTTATTCTATAGATACGTTTTCGAGATATTTTCAATTCACCGTTATTCAGCTTAAATAAAAAAAGTGGGGATCAAGGCCGTAACGGGACCAAAGGCGCTCCATTAGTGCTATTGGAGCGCTCCATATTCAGCAGTGAGCGCTGCCTTCTTAATTTCATCCTAATTGTTACTAATTGTTATAAAAATTATGTATTTTCGATTTTTTAAGCAGAAATACGAAACAAATACCCGATATCGCTTATTTTTATACCCGAGCGCACTTGTCCATAACGGTTGTTTGTATAAATACTCAGAATGGAAAGAGAAATCCACATGTCTGGGAAGTTGGCATACGGTATGACGCAAAACGAAAAAAAAAGTTGTTCTGAGTAGTCTTCCAATAGTTCTAGAGTTCTTGAAAAGGGGAAATAAGTTCTGGATATTTTCACAAAAAAAAAAATTGATTTGAAAATCGGGTATGCCAGATTCACGCAGCATACGACATGTGGCAAAAAGGCAAATAAAAAGTTGTTCTGAGCAGCTTTTTAATAGTTCTAGAGTTCCTGAGAAGGAGAAAGAAAGTTCCGCAAAATTACGCCGAAAAAAAACACTTTTTTTTGCAGAACTTTCTTTCTCCTTCTCAGGAACTCTAGAACTATTGAAAAGCTACTCAGAACAGATTAAATTTTGTTTTTATAAATCGCCTTTTAAGGCCAAAAGAATTATCAACCGCTTTCTGAGGCCAGACATTTTTTCAGTCTCACTAAATACAGTCTTTTTAACTAAATACACACGTATCGTTAAGTGTTTGACCGAGCTTCTCCTCCAATTTGTGTTGTCCGATTTAAGGTTACAAGGGTTTTCTTATGGCCATCACGAAGCGGTGTGCTTAAACTTTGCTTCCGGATAAGAATTTCATTGTCGATCATGAGGGATGAATAAGTGAAAAGCTATTGCACTCCACTTGCTGGTATTGCAACTGTCACACTTGTGTCGAGGGCTGGTTTCACTTTGCCACCTCGCGTGACATTTTCAGTTTTGCCAAAAAGCGCGAAACGCAAAAGATGCGTCATAACGATACAGTAATTGGAAAGTACGTACAATTGTACTTCTTTCAGCCCTATTTCAATTTTGAAGTAAATTCGGTACAACTATACTCATTTAAGGTATTTACATTGACAACGTAAATTAATTTTCAGGGAATCTTTTCCTCAGACGAGGAATTTTTTAAGAATAAAACAAATGGAAATACAAGTAAATAAAATACATATGTAATTGTCTTGCCAATTTAATTTAATTTTTTATTGTAACAAAACTGTTTTACGAAAATTTGAATTTCGTTTATTTGAATTTCAAAATTCAACTGTTTCTCACACGCATCTAATTTGACTCTCTCACATTGACGAATTGATATGTAATTTGACTTTCGTCAGTTTTTTTGCATTTCAAATGAAAAATACAGGAAAAAAACGTTTTAAAATGCGGGCATTAGCTGTCAAAAGTTTTATCGGAGATGGCTTTAAATGTTTCAGCAAAGGTACAGTGACTCAAACAAGTGACCACGTGTTGATTTCTTTAAATATCTGTATCTAATGTTTTTACGAAATAATTCTTTTGTTATTTTTCTATAAAAATACCACCCAAGCTTTAACAAACTCTATGCAAAATTAAGGAAAATTCAACAATTTTTCATCAACTACTTTTTCAGTTTTTATTTTATAAAGGGTGAAAATTTCTCAACTGGACCTCGGATTTCAGTCAAGTTGGAATTTTTGCGGGAAAATTTGTGAGTATAAAGGTTTATAGATGTGAAAGGGATTCTGAGATTTTTTTTGAAAAATTTGAATTTTTAAAGTTTTTATAAGCAACTACATATATTTTTAAGCAATCTTTTTTTCAAAACTCATTTTCTCTTAAAGTATTTGACGAAAGTTGAGTAGTGACATTAGAGCTTTAAAAAATATATATTTTTATAGTTTAGAAAAAAAAAATTATTTAATTCAAACATTATAAATATTCAAGTTGCATTAAAAATATGTTCTCAATGAGTGTTTTCCATTTCGTTTATATTTTCGAAAATTGCATTTATTGAAGAAAATATTGCTAAAAAAAATTTGTTAGATCTTTTCTTTTTATTACTTACAGCAACATTTGTCACAGTGCGCACGCATCATGAGCCATACACGCTCACCGCCTGTGCGCGCACTGTTCCCTGGAAAGCGCGTACAGGAGCAGCAGGCTCATATTTGCTACTTTTACGGTACCTCATATAATTATAATCGTTTTTATTGTATTTATGGTATTTTAAGGGCTTATTAGGTTAAGTTAACATGGGAGGTATGTGTTAAAATAATCTGATCAAGTAGATTTTTTTGGAGTTCACGCGCAACTGTATGGTTCTAGAGCACTGATAGGCACTGACTTGGCCGCGGGCAAAGCTCTTTTAAGCTTTCTATACATTTTGTATAGGCGTGAGCAGAGTAAAAGCTCTCTCTGCCCTACGCTGTTCTAGAGCCATCAGTCCATAATTATGTATCTAAATTTTATGTAAAAAAAATGTTTCTTGTGATTGTTTAAGTGTTCAACATCGCACAGTGGTACAGCCCCATATATTTTTTGGAAAAATAGAAGGAGTCGGCGTATTACCTCAATTTTCCGTTTGCAACATTTATGGAGACAAATTAAGAAAAAAACGAAGAATTGGAGAGCTTGATCTATTTTAAAGCATACATCCCATTTAAACCTAACGTAAAAAATGTCTTTAAAATGCAATAAAAAGTGCACCGATGCATAGATAACTCCGAAATTTTGCCCTTATATTTGTAATAAGACAGAGTATATTCGATTAAGAATGTCCACGATTTATCTTCCCTGATTCCATATAAACACATCTCATGTTGCCTTTTTTAAGATATTTGCCTTCAGTAACTTTAATTGTAAAGGGCAAGGAAAAAGCTCTTATTCTTTATAATAAGAAAGTTTTAAATGTTCCACATTTAAATTGGGCGCCACTTGTATCAACTCACGTCGAGCGCACGTCTTGTACAAGGTTTTTCTGCGCGAAAATCGAATAAAAATGCGGCCAGAAAACTTCAAAATGCATCTTGTGGTTCAATGTTACTACATCTATAGAGATTAAAGTTTTGCGAGCTAAAAACTTGAAAGGAGAAAATAGACTAAGATTAAAATTTGTGATATAATGAAACTATTTCATAGTTTTTCTCTTTTTACTTGCAAAATAAACATTTCTAAAAAAAATTTTATTTTTTATTTTTTTCGGTTTTTGCTTTTTTAGTGCAAGCAAATTTTTGCGATTTCCTGTCCCTTTTCCTGGGCATCAATCACGTATGACGACAATCGTCTGGCCGATATCGTGCTGAGACTGTCTTGTTTCATGAAAACCAAAAATTGTTCGATCGTTTGTGAGATATCCTCCAATCAATTCCAGTTTTGCTTCACGTAACAGTAACAGTAGCACGTAACAGCAAAACAAATGCATGAATCAGTGTTTTGACGACATCGTTTTGTCAGTATCGTTTGAACGACAATCGTTTCAAAGTTACGTGATTCATGCTCTGCCTATTTCGTTATTTTAGTTTCCCTTTTTTATGGGTTTTCGGGTGCTAAAAATCCGTTCCCTGGTAATAATCTTGTGTGTGAACACCAAAAAAATGGAATTAATGGGATTATTATAACATATACCTCCCATGTAAACTTAACCTAAAAAGCCCTTAAAATACCATTAATACCTTAAATACCATTATTATTATATGAGGTACCGTAAAAGTCGCAAATATGAGCCTATTATTAGCTGCTCCTGTACGCGCTTTCTAGTGAACATGTTGCGCGCATAGGCGGTGAGCGTGCATGGCTCACGATGCGTGCGCGCTGTGACAAACGTTGCTGTAAGTAATAAACAGAAATGATCTAACCATTTTTTTTTTAGAAATAATTATGCATTATTATGAGAGCATATTTTTAATGCAACTTGAATATTTATAATACCTTAATTAAAAAAAAACTCCAATGTCACTACGCTTACAAAAAAGATTTCATCAACTTTCGTCAAATACTTTAGGAGAAAATGAGTTTTGAAAAAAAGATTGCTTAAAAATGTAATTGCTTATAAAAACTTTAAATGTTAAAATTTTTCAAAAAAAATCTTAGAATTCCTTTCACATCTGTAAATTTCTATACTCACAAATTTTCACGCAAAAATTCCAACTTGACTGAAATCCGAGGTCCAGTTAAGAAATTTTCACTCTAAAACAAGTGCCATTTACGAAAACTGGCGTTAATTTTTTGAAATTTTGTTGCTAACCGTCTTCTATGTTTAATTTCATAACAAATTCATGCAAGTTTAAAAATCCGTCACCAAAAAAAATTCAAAAATTAACGGGATTTTTTAGCCGTTTTCAGCTCGCACTTTATTAGGCTAAAATTATATGCGCTATTAAAATGCAGACCCAAAAATGTTTTAGAGAATAAAAAGTTGAAATTTTGATGAAAATTTGTTGAATTTTCCTAAATTTCCTAAATTTTGAAACTGTGGTTTATTTGGTTATAATTAACAAAAACCATTTTAGCTCGAAGAACATTACGAATATTAAAAAAAAATCAACACGTGATCATTTGTTTGAGTCACTGCAAGTGAAACTTTACATGCCGTGGTATCCGCCCTAGGCCTCAGTGGGCCGCTGTTTGACAGAGGCAACCAAATCTAATTACATACTACCTACCATTCTTGGCTATTATGTGCCACAACCAGCGTTTGGGCATAGTTTGGATAAGACTCTAAAATTGCAGTAGTAGTACTGGTAGTTTTCTGATTCAGTTCCGCAATTCAATCAAAAGCGACAGTACTTAATTAACCACGGAGTTCAGTTTAATATCATAAGTTGCGATCTCTCACAAGTGCAGCCATGTAAAGCGCTATAGGTACATACATACATACATATATCAGTATATGCGGCAGTCATCATTTCAAACTTTCTCTTTGTGTTATATTTTGGCAAATCATGACTCTCATCCATGACCCATTGCTAATTCGTAGAAATGCGCAATCAAACACCGCAATCGCATCATACTTGGCTAGCTTTGCTAGCTAAAATTCCTTTATTTTGCCTATGGAATGACATGAACTTTGTATATTTCGCCTGCATGCTTATGCTATACGCATAAATACATATGTCCCACATTCCCTGTGAGTAAAATTATAACTAGTTCGAGTAAATTATCTTTTCCGTTAAACAAATTGCGGAACTAATCCCATTCTCCGAATGTCCACTGATTCAACGTCATATAATGATGTACATATTTATGTGCGTATGTGTGGATAACTGAAAGTTATATGCATTTGTCACTGCATCAGCCCGAGGCTACTTCTGCGCCACAATTAAAGTTTCACATTTGTTAATTATCTACTCCTAACTAGGAAAGTTCAAATAAAAGGCGCTCGCAGAAATCAGTTAATTGCAGATATGATGGAAATGCACGCAAATAGAAATGCTGTCATTTGCACTTATTCAATGTGTCCTTAGGTCTAATGATTAAATATGTTAAAGTTTTTTTAATAACGGTCGCCCCTCGGTAGGCAATGACAAACCTCCCAGCTTCTAATCAAAGTACAATCGCCGTTCGGAGTCGGCATAAAACTGTAAGTCCCTCGCCTGTGCGTGACAACATCAAGGCGCACGCAAAAATTCCTAAGAGAAGCTCGGCAAACGTTCACATATTGTGTAAGCGCCAATCTATAATATTATTATGTGCAAATGCATATGGCCAATTCTACGGCTGGTAACGTTACCTTCGCACGAAGCTTTTATTTAGTTTATATGAAATAGCATCAAAATACAACAAAAATCTAAGATTTTCAGGCTTAGGTTATTAAACAAAGCTAAATCTACATCTGTGTGGTACAATTTGGTTGAAAGTTTCCATATCAAAAGTTATTAGCGCATTAAATGCACTGGCAACGTTACATCATTTGGAAGTAAAATGAAGAATAAGTTCATATTTTTGAAAGTTCTGCGAACTGATCGATACAGTTGTTCCGATTTTACTCTATGTTATGGCGCAAGGATACCACAAAGTAAGTACATAATGCGTCATCAAAAGTTTGACGGTTTTTAATGTATCTACTTTAAAGACAATTTAGGCACTGGCTACGTTACCCAAAAGACTGGCAACATAACGCTTACGAAAATTTAATATGTAAAATAAAAAAATAAATTATTAGATTTTTTGACATTCACTTTTATACCCGAGCGCACTTGAGCACAAGGGTATTATAACTTTGTTCAAATTACGGTTGTTTGTAAAAGGCAAAACGAATCGAGATAGATATAGACAAATGTATACATAAATGATCAGAATGAAAAGAGAAATCGATTAAGCGGTGACTGTCTGTCCGTCCGTCCGCCTGTGTACACGATAACTCGAGTAAAAATTGAGATATCTTAACGAAACTTGGTACGTGAACTTCTTTTGGGCGTAGGACGGATGGTATTGAAAATGGGCGAAATCGGACAATAACCACGCCTACCTCCCATATAACGGTAATTTTAAGAAATACGAAAAATGCGATATTTTAGTAACTACTGAAGATAATTCACTCAAAATTGATACTTACAATGAGTTTCAGACGGAAAATATGAATTTTATAAATTTTTGGAAAATGGGCGTAGCCACGCCCACTTATGGTTACATGTATATATCTTGGTAACCGCTACACCAATTTGTTCCAAACTTGGCACAGTTGGCCTTAGTACAGCATACTAAATGGCTGAAAATTTTAAAAATCGGACAATAACCACGCCTACATACCATATAACGGTAATTTTCAGAAAAACGAAAACTGCGATATTTTAGTAACTACTGAAGATAATTCACTCAAAATTGATATTTGCAATGAGTTTTAGACGAAAAATAAGAAAATGGGCAAATGGGCGTAGCCACGCCCACTTATGGTTACATGTGTATATCTTGGTAACCGCTACACCAATTTCTACCAAACTTGGCACAGTTGTTGGTCCTGGTACAACATACAAAATGGCCGAAAATTTCTTAAATCGGACAATAACCACGCCCACATCCCATATAAAGGTAATTTCGAGAAATACTAAATCTTCGATAAATCAGTAAATATTGAAGCTAATTTATTCAAAATTGATGGTTGCAACAATTCTTTACCAGGAAATACGTTTATGACAAAATTTTGGAAAATGGGCATAGCACCGCCCACTTGTGATCACATATATGTATCTCGCTAACCGTTCTAGCAATTTGTACCAAGCTCGGTATGGTTATTGTGCTTGCCACATAAAAGCAAACCGTTGAAAATTGTTGAAATCGGACTAAAATTGAGGCCGCTTTTCATATAACGGTAAATTTCAGAAATGCTTGAAATTTCAATATTTCGAAATTTAAGGACGCTAATTTACTTAAAATGTATACACCCCGGCTTATCATGTAGCGGTAGCTTTCGGAACGGTGGAAAACATATATTTAATACTTGCGCCGAGTATTTAATGTTCGGCTCCGCCCGAACTTAGACTTTCTTACTTCTTATTGTTGATTTTGAGCAATATTTAGTTAGTAGTATTTCGAGCTCTGACATGCTTTCTTACTATGGTTTTCACTGTAGCTCCTATCCCATCCACACAGCCTTTTCCATGAGAGGTAGCGAAATAATTCCAAATATCTTATAGTTCAAGTTTTACTTCTAAGCACGTAATTAGAGCAGCTATGAATCTGTTTTTGAACTGAGAAGATGGACCATCTCTCAAAATTTTTAAAATTTTAAGAGATGACGGTAATTTTGAAAGTAATTTCTATAGATAAGTAGCAATGGTATCTTTGGTATGAATTAAGTTATCAGAAATAAAAACTTTTGCTTGAAAGGTGTTAGAAAGGAAAAGAGCAAAAAGTCGAATATAAAACGCTTTGGCATGACTGACATTATTCTCACTAGCTGCTTTAAGATGTCATGAAGACCGAAAGACCCCAGTGTTTGCAAGATTTGACAAAAAAAAAATCTACTTGGTTTACTTTCTCACAGAATCCGCCATATGTTTGTACGCTGTCATTTTCTATTAGCAATACTGTATGTATGTATGTACATATATTTTTTTACGTGAAACTACAAACACTGTAATGTTGGGACACATCTCTAGTACATTTCATGCTCTAAATGTAAATTTCTAGATTATTCAGGTGGTATAGATACATATTCTAACAATGTTCTGTCAAAATCTATGAATTATTCAAGTGCTATTAACCATGCCTTTATTTCATTTCATTGATTAAAATAGATAGTGCTCCTCTTTTATGACGCCCGAACTCTGTGAGCCTACATCTATGTGCATTAGGATGCATTACTATTCATAAAAAAAACGGTACTGCTTCTCCAACGGAATTATAAAATTTGTTCTATTTTAAGACTGCTGCCAAAATATTTCCGATAAATATTAAGATTTATGTGAGCTGGACCTATTTAAAAATGCCTCCATGAAAATAGTTATAAATCACCTCAGATGATAAAATAGTTTAAGCTTGAAAGGACTAGGAACAAATGAGCTAGCTTATTTATTTATGTATTTATGTGCCGAATAAGGCAAACCCAACCCACAGGACCGCTGCACACATTTTGTAAGAAAAAGTGTTGGTCAAATTAAGCCTGTATAAATTTTGGATGCAGTATATCCTTCAAAGAAAAGTAGGTCTTATTAAAAATAAATCCATTCTCCCTTAACGTGGGTGTTTCATATGTTAATACTCAGAGACTTACTGACCCACTAGCGTACACAAAATCTCACATTCAGAATTAATCGTTTAATCCAATTGCATGCTGGGGCAAAATGCTGCAGCTACTAGTAAAATAAACGTCTGCTCAATTTTGAAAGCAGCCAAAACTGGCTGGTATTTAAAGAGTCAAGGCATTTACAATTTTAGTCATCATAACTGGTGGACATTTGACGCGCTGAAAACGATGTTCAAGGCAAACGAATATTATGTAAAAATAAAATTTTTTCTTTCTAGAATTCTATGTAAAAATGGGCATGCAATAGTTAAGTGAGTTGATTATGAGATTTAGCTTGAAAGACATTTAGTATTTAATGTAGTTGCATTAATCACTTATGAGTTTCAAAACAATAACAACAACAAGATCAGCACATAGTGCTGGAAACTGAGTGGCACTTACAGTAAATTTGCTAACGAAAATTGCATTCAACCCAAATATACATACACATATAAGTATGTAAGCACATTTGTATGTATATGCTGATATTAGCTGCTACTAACCCTGCAACTTCTTCTCTCGTTAATTTTTCTTATCTCCACTATTCCGGTTAACTTTTCATTTTCATATCATTTCTGCAGCATTCGGAGGGCTTGCGGAAATTACTTGACAAACTACAGCTAACTTTGATCATGTTTTTAGTCCCGGAAGGAGACGCGAGTGGCAACGTACTCATTCACGTTGATGTTAGTTTTTCTTGCTTCCTTCTCTTCCATGCGAGTAATTTGGAACCTCTCCACAGAACTGCTTATGTTCATTGCTGTTGACCACAGTAAATAGGATTTGCGTAACTTTCGCACTTTGCAAAATGAAAATATTCATACGCCGAAACCGGTTTGTCTCCAAACCAAACTTGACAAGAAATGACAGAAATTCGGTCCAAAATAAATCATCCCACCCTGAGGGAAAAATCTACCAAAACCAACAAATGCAAATATTCATTTAACGTCGACTCGCAGGCAGTGTGACCAGGTTAGACTTTTTGAGGTTAGATCTGGCATTTCATTTTAAGCCATAGCCTCAGAATTTTTGGTCTGACATCGT
>NW_023458560.1:13726423-13743593 GCF_013731165.1 Rhagoletis pomonella
ACGATGTCAGACCAAAAATTCTGAGGCTATGGCTTAAAATGAAATGCTAGATCTAACCTCAAAAAGGCTAACCTGGTCACACTGCCTGCGAGTCGACGTTAAATGAATATTTGCATATGTTGGTTTTGGTAGATTTTTCCCTCAGGGTGGGATGATTTATTTTGGACCGAATTTCTGTCATTTCTTGTCAAGTTTGGTTTGGAGACAAACCGGTTTCGGCGTATGAATATTTTCATTTTGCAAAGTGCGAAAGTTACGCAAATCCTATTTACTGTGGTCAACAGCAATAAACATAAGCAGTTCTGTGGAGAGGCTCCCAATTACTCGCATGGAAGAGAAGGAAGCAAGAAAAACTAACATAAACGTGAATGAGTACGTTGCCACTCGCGTCTCCTTCCGGGACTAAAAACATCATCAAAGTTAACTGTAGTTTGTCAAGTAATTTCCGCAAGCCCTCCGAATGCTACAGAAATGATATGAAAATGAAAAGTTAACCGGAATAGTGGAGATAAGAAAAATTAACGAGAGAAGAAGTTGCAGGGTTAGTAGCAGCTAATTCGGCTATGTAGAAGTATCAACATATACAAATGTACTTACGTATAAGTATATGTATATTTGGGTTGAATGCAGTTTTCGTTAGCAAATTTACTGTAAGTGCCACTTGGTTTCCAGTACTATGTGCTGATCTTGTTGTTGTTATTGTTTTGAAACTCATAAGTGATTAATGCAACTACATTAACTTTGTCTTTCAAGCTAAATCTCATAATCAACTCACTTAACTATTGCATGCCCATTTGAACATCGAATTCTAGAAAGAAAAAAATTTATTTTTACATAATATTCGTTTGCCTTGAACATCGTTTTCAGCGCGTCAAATGTCCACCAGTTATGATGACTAAAATTGTAAATGCCTTGACTCTTTGAATACCAGCTAGTTTTGGCTGCTTTCAAAATTGAGCAGACGTTCACTTTACTAGCAGCTGCAGCATTTTGCCCCAGCATGCAATTGGATTAAACGATTAATTCTGAATGTGAAGTTCTGTGTACGCGGGTGGGTCAGTAAGTCTCTGAGTATTAACATATGAAACACCCACGTTAAGGGAGAATGGATTTATTTTTAATAAGACCTACTTTTCTTTGAAGGATATACTGCATCCAAAATTTATACAGGTTTAATTTGACCAACACTTTTTCTTGTGAGCCATTATAAAAATCAGGAATTACAAAATGTGTGCAGCGGTCCTGTGGGTTGGGTTTGCCTTACTCGGCACATAAATACATAAATAAATAAGCAAGCTCATTTGTTCCTAGTCCTTTCAAGCTTAAACTATTTTATCATCTGCGGTGATTTATAACTAATTTCATGGAAGCATTTTCAAATAGGTCCAGCTCACGTAAATCTTAATATTTATCGGAAATATTTTGGCAGAAGTCTTAAAATAGAACAAATTTTATAATTCCGTTGGAAAAGCAGTACCGTTTTTTTTTATGAATAGTGATGCATCCTAACGCACATAGATGTAGGCTCACAGAGTCCAGGCGGCTTAAAAAAGGACCACTATCTATTTTAATCAATGAAATGAAATAAAGGCATGGTTAATTGCACTTGAATCATTTATTAGATTTTGACAGGACATTGTTTGAATATGTATCTATACCACCTGATTCATCTAGAAATTTACATTTAGAAAATGAAATGTACTAGAAAAGTGTCCCAACATTACAGTGTTTGTAGTTTCACGTAAAAAAATATATGTACATACATACATACAGCATTGCTGATAGAAAATGAGAAAGTAAACCAAGTCGACTTTTTTTTATTTGTCAAATCTTACAAACACTGTGGTCTTCGATCTTCATGACATCTTATAGCAGCTAGTGAGAATAATTTCAGTAATGCCAAAGCATTTTATATTCGACTTTTCGCTCTTTTCATCAAAGGGTTGTACCACAACAACAGCTTTCAAGCAAAAGTTTTTGTTTCTGATAACTTAATTCACACGAAAGAAATTACTTTCAAAATTACCGTCATTTCTTAAAATTTAAAAAAATTTAAAAAAATTTTGTGAGAAGGTCCATCTTCTCAGTTAAAAAAAAATCATAGCTGCTTTAATTATGTGCTTAGAAGTAAAACTTGAACTATAAAATATTTGGAATTATTTCGCTACCTCTCATGGAAAAGGCTGTGTGGATGGGATAGGAGCTACAGTGAAAACCATAGTAAGAAAGCATGTAAGAGCTCGAAATACTACTAACTAAATATTGCTCAAAATCAACAATAAAAATGAATGTCAAAAAATCTAGTAATTTATTTTGTTTTTCATATTAAATTTTCGTAAGCGTTATGTTGCCAGTCTTTTGGGTAACGTAGCCAGTGCCTAAATTGTCTTTAAAGTAGATAAATTAAAAGGGGGGGTGAAATAACACAAACGGCAATAACGCAAAATTTGCTTTATTTCACTTTTAAATGGGAAATAATACCAAAATCTGAGTTTTGCTTTATTTCCAATAAAGGTTGGAAATAAAACAAATTTTTCCTTATTTTCCATTGCTTATTTATGCTATTTGTAAAAAAAAATAGTTTTCTTACAGAAGGAAAAAGAACTTTGTTTATTCCAAAAATACAATTAAACCAAGGCACATTGAACAGGTAATGTCAGTATAGCAGCTGATTTGATTTTTTTTCAAATTATTTGTTCTCGAAAATGTCAAATATTTTACATTTCTTCTCACAAAATTGTTAAAATCTATTTGCATGTGAAATATTTTCCATACAAAACCAGCGATTAAATAGCAGCTTTTGGAAAGCTCGCCCAACTCAGCAGCACAACCGCTAATTACTGGGCCTGGCACAGGATGGATCAATGCTTCGAGAAGCGAACCAATTTACTAAGAAAGAAAGTTGCAACAATTTTCATTTTTTCAATTTAAATTTTTTACCTATTTCGTATTTCGCATGGCACGCTTTGATGTAAAAGAAAAAAATCAGAACAGTTTTTGGCACCTTCGATACCAGAAGCAATAACAAAATACAGGCAAATGTTGTTTTTGCTCAAATGCTCTAAACCTGTTTGATATGCCATGAATTAAACAAAAAATGTGATATGATTCATATGAAGAAAGTAATATTCACAAAATATTTTTACACTTATGAAGAGTCTAACAAAATATAGGAAAAGCATCGTCTTTAACAAGTAATTTTTAGCAAAAAAAAAACCGACTTCAACTCTCATATAAAAAAAAAATATATATATATATATCTCATGATCCGCTGATCGGATCTTAACTAGATTAGTATGGGACCACCTTTGAGACACTACCTTTCCGATGCAAAAAGAGTTATCGAAATCGGTTGACGTGGTCCAAAGTTATGCGGTAACATACATAAAAAAAAAAAACCCAAAAAAAAAATTCCGACGAACTGATAACCTCCTCCTTTTTTGGAAGTCGGTTAAAAACTGTTCCGCATATTGGACATATCGCTTTTGTATGAATTTTTTCTGCATGCTTTTTAATATATGTTAAAAACATTGCTGGAAAACCTTAAAATGTTTGTATGAAACCGTGTCGCAATAAACAGAGGAAGTAATAAAACGGCTTTCTCGCTTTATTTTCTGACATTCGGCTGCCTTATAGTCACATTTTATAGGCAAATTTTCAAATAAAGCAGTGGCACCTGGTAAATTCCACTATAGGTGGGATGCAGCATGCAATAACACCATACACAATAATTCCCATTACTTGAACATTAAAAAGCAGTTTCAGAAGTGAACTAGTGTCATTTTATCATTTTTCCTTTTTCTAAACGGTTATAATGCCACCAGTACATAATTGCGAAAGGAGGGGAGGGGCGGGGGACGCGAGCGCGACGTCGAACGCGGACCGCCGCGACGCCGGGCACTTTCAAAATTGTATACTTACAAATCCGTCCATTTAACTTGTTCATGTACTACTTTTTGTCAAATGTAACTGGGTGACTTGCCTTATTACTCAAATTTTTAAGTATAAAAGTTGGTGTTATTGCTCAACGAGAAATGAAATAAAGCAAATTTGTGTTATTTCACATTCAATTGGGAAATAACACAAATCTGCGTTATTGCCGTTTGTGTTATTTCAACACAACATAGAGTAAAATCGGAACAACTTTATCGATCAGTTCGCAGAACTTTCAAAAACATGAACTTATTCTTCATTTTACTTCCAAATGATGTAACATTGCCAGTGCATTTAATGCGCTAATAACTTTTGTGTTATGGAAACTTTCAACCAAATTGTACCACACAGAAGTAGATTTAGCTTTGTTTAATAACCTAAGCCTGAAAATCTTAGATTTTTATTGTATCTTTGTGGCTATTTCATATAAACTAAATAAAAGCTTCGTGCGAATGTAACGTTACCAGCCGTAGAATTGGCCATATCCATTTGCACATAATAATAATAGGTCCATTCAATAAATTTTCCAGTAAGTACTTACAACGAGAGCGTAAAAGAAAAAGAGAGTAATATTGAGAGCAAGAGAAAATTTTCAAAAAAAGTTGTTGCGCGCTAAACTAGTAAAACTTGCAATTTACGCCATTTTGACAGTTTCTGACGGTTAAATTTAAAATTTTCATCCATATTTTCATTTCATAAATTATGTTTCATCAAATCATCCTCATAAACAGTTTGTTTACATTTGAATTTGAAACATAACCTTACTTTTTGACTCCTGAAAATTCCTGCTAGTAAAATTTTTACTTGCAAGAATTTGCAGGTCGCTCGGGTGGTTACGCTCTCGAATTCGCTCTCTTGCAAATATTTTGGGTTACAGAATGCATTTCCAGTAAAAACTTGCAAGTACTAGTGACAATTCGTAACAATTTTTTGATATTGAATAGACCTCATGAATGATAGAATACAAGATTGCGCCGATCAGAGAGGATTTTTGAGAATAACTTTTGGGTGACGTCACAATGGTGCAATTGCGAGAGAGAAATGCCAAAAACGTGAGCAAGAATGGAAGAAGAAGAAAGAATGTTGCAAGGAAAACGTAAACAAGTTGCACAAGTGTGACGTCATGCAAACAACGATTCTGTCAAACTCGCTAAGAGAGGAATAGCGGTCCGAGATCGGCGCAACCTTTGTATTCTCTCAATCGTGAATAGACCTAATATTATATATTGGCGCTTACACAGTATGTTAACGTTTGCCGAGCTTCTCTTCGGAATTTTTGCGTGCGCCTTGATGATGCCATGCACAGGCGAGGGACCAACAGTTTTATGCCAGACATTGGCATAGGGTGCTGTTTTTGTGACTTTAAGCCTACTCACGTTAAAAACGGAGGATGAACGAACACCACCGCAAAGCGTGCTGTCTTGCAAATACAGCCACCACAAGTGAACGATGCTCATACTGATATTGACTTCGGCAAATCTGTACTCCGAATGATCGTGCACGAAACCAGCAACCGCCGTATTTGATCGACAGCCATAAGCACGATACTGCATTTGGACGGTTGCCGAAAGCATGACAGCTTATGTGAAAGACTGGCGAAGGCAAGATGCCGCAGTTAGCTAACTTGATTTGTTGCAGAAGTCAAACCGCCGCCTTTGGTTTGTTGCTGAAGGCGCGTTTGACGTGTTGCCGAAGTGATGATACTGTAGTTCAAAAACATTCAAAGACACTTGCTTGTTTGAAATGAAGCATTGATATGTACATACATACATACTTACGTACGTATGCATATTCACAACTAGCCTACATACATGTATGCACACGTATGCACATTGAATGGTAGACGCGCTATAAATACATACATACATGCATACGAGACGATAAATTACCCTTTACCACATTCGTCGTCATTTCAGCAACAAGTCAGATGATTTTCAGCAACAAGTCAGATGATTTTCAGCAACAAGTCAAATGGCTTTCAGCAACAAGTCAGATGATTTTCAGCAACAAGTCAAACGACTTCTGCAACAAATGATGACTCTCATGTTTTCGAAGCCGTTCAACTGCCACGTTTGCTGGTTTCGTGCACGATCATTCAGAGTACAGATTTGCCGAAGTCAATATCAGTATGAGCAGTTATAAGCATCGTTCACTTGTGGTGGCTGTATTTGCAAGACAGCACGCTATGCGCTCGTGTTCAGTCATCCTCTAATTTCGTTTAGGTATCGATACTACTAAGCCAACGCCGCTGCTCAGTCATACAAAGCAGCGGTATTGAATGGGTATGAACAGTTCACGATCAACCAATGCATTTCCCTGTTTTATGCCGACTCCAAACGGCGATTGTACTTTTATTAAAAACTGGGATGTTTGTCATTGCCTACCGAGGGGCGACCGCTATTAAAAAAAACTTTAACATATTTAATCATTATACCAAAGGAGACATTGAATAAGTGCAAATGACAGCATTTCTATTTGCGTGCATTTCCATCATATCTGCAATTAACTGATTTCTGCGAGCGCCTTTTATTTGAACTTTCCAAGTTAAAAGTAGATAATTAACAAATGTGAAACTTTAATTGTGGCACAGAAGTAGCCTGATGCAGTGACAATTGCATATAACTTTCATATATCCACACATACGCACATAAATATGTACATCATTACACCCAGAAAAAAGTCAGCTAAATATATTCCTCTCAACACAAGATTTGGTAAATATAACCAAATAATGTAACTATAACCAAATTATGTGTTGAGGAAAACATATTTATTTGACGTAACTAAACACTTTTCTCAGTGTATATGACGTTGAATCAGTGGACATTTGGAGAATGGGATTAGTTCCACAATTTGTTTAACGGAAAAGATAATTTACTCGAACTAGTTATAATTTTCCTCACAGGGAATGTGGGACATATGTATTTATGCGTATAGCATAAGCATGCAGGCGAAATATACAAAGTTCATGTCATTCCATAGGCAAAAAAAAGGAATTTTAGCTAGCAAAGCTAGCCAAGTATGATGCGATTGCGGTGTTTGATTGCGCATTTCAACGAATTAGCAATGGGTCATGGATGAGAGTCATGATTTGCCAAAATATAACACAAAGAGAAAGTTTGAAATGATGACTGCCGCATATACTGATATATGTATGTATGTATGTACTTATAGCGCTTTACATGGCTGCACTTGTGAGAGATCGCAACTTATGATATCAAACTGAACTCTGTGGTTAATTAAGTACTGTCGCTTTTGATTGAATTGCGGAACTGAATCAGAAAACTACTAGTACTACTACTGCAATTTTAGAGTCTCATCCAAACTATGCCCAAACGCTGGTTGCGGCACATAATAGCCAAGAAAGGTAGGTAGTATGTAATTAGATTTGGTGGCCTCTGTCAAACAGCGGCCCACTGAGGCCTAGGGCGGATACCACGGCAAGTAAAGTTGCACTTGCAGTGACTCAAACAAATGACCGCGAGTTGATTTTTTTTAAATATTCGTAATGTTCTTCGAGCAAAATTTTTTTTTTTTGTTAATTAAAACCAAATAAACCACAGTTTCAAAATTTAGGAAATTTAGAAAAATTCAACAAATTTTCAACTTTTTATTCTCTAAAACATTTTTGGGTCTGCATTTTTATAGCCCATATAATTTTATCCCGTTGCTTTTTGAATTTTTTTTTTGGTTACGGATTTTTAAACTTGCATGAATTCGTTATGAAATTAAACATGGAAGACGGTTAGCAACAAAAAATTAACGCCAGTTTTCGTAAATGGCACTTGTTTTAGGGTGAAAATTTCTTAACTGGACCTCGGATTTCAGTCAAGTTGGAATTTTTGCGTGAAAATTTGTGAGTATAGAGGTTTACAGATGTGAAAGGAATTCTGATATTTTTTTTGAAAAATTTTGACATTTAAAGTTTTTATAAGCAATTACATTTTTAAGCAATCTTTCTCGTTTTCTCCTAAAGTATTTGACGAAAGTTGATGAAATCTTTTTTGTAAGCGTAGTGACATTGGATTTTTTTTTTTTAATTAAGGCATTATAAATATTAAAGTTGCATTAAAAATATGTTCTCAATGAGTGTTTTCCATTTCGTTTCTATTTTCGAAAACTGCATTTATTGAAGAAATTATTTCTAAAAAGAATTTGTTAGACCTTTTCTGTTTATTACTTACTGCAAAGTTTGTCACAGCGCGCACGCATTATGAGCCATGCACGCTCACTGCCTATGCGCGCAACATGTTCACTAGAAAGCGCGTAAAGGAGCAGCTAATAATAGGCTCTTATTTGCAAACGTAACCTCATATAATAATAATGGCATCTATGGTATTTTAAGGGCTTTTTAGGTTAAGTTTACATGGGAGGTATATGTTAAAATAATCCCATTTATTCCTTTTTTTTGTGTTCACACACAACATTATTACCAGGGAACGGATTTTCAGCACCCAAAAACCTATAAAAAGGGAAAATAAAATAACGAAACAGGCAGGAAAAGGCACTAGAAATTGCAAAAAAGGCAGGCAAAAGAAGGCAATAAAAAAGCAAAAGCCGAAAAAAATACCAAAAAAAATTTTTTTTTTTATAAATGCTTATTTTACAAGTAAAAAGAGAAAAACTATGAACTAGTATCATTATATCAAAAACTGTTTACTTTGATTCTTTGACTATTTTCTCATTTCAAGTTTTTAGCTCGCAAAACTTTAATCTCTATAGTTGTAGTAACATTGAACCACAAGAAGCATTTTGAAGTTTTCTGGCAGCATTTTTATTCGATTTTCGCGACGAAAAGCCTTGTACTAGACGTGCGCTCGACGCGTGTTGATACAAGTGGCGCCCAATTTAAACATTAAACATTTAAAACTTTTTATTATAAAGAATAACGGCTTTTTCCTTGCCCTTTAAAATTAAAGATAATAAAAGCAAATATCTTAAAAAAGGCAACATAAGATGTGTATATATGGAATCAGGGAAAGATAAATCGTGGACATTATTAGTCGAATATATTCTATCTCTTTAGCAAACAAGCAATTTCGAAAAAATCCGTTCCCTGATTATTACAAACGTAAGGGCAAAATTTCGGAGTTATCTATGCATCGGTGTACTTTTTATTGCATTGTAAAGGCATTTTTTACGTTAGGTTTAAATGGGATGTATGCTTTAAAATAGATCAAGCTCGCCAATTCTTCGTTTTTTTCTTAATTTGTCTCCATAAATGTTGCACACGGAAAATTGAGGTTATACGCCGACTCCTTCTATATTTCCAAAAAAATGTATGGGGCTGTACCACTGTGCGATGTTGAACACTTGAACAATCACAACAAAATTTTTTTTTATGGGGCTGTACCACTGTGCGATGTTGAACACTTGAACAATCACAACAAAATTTTTTTTTTTTTTATATAAAATTTACTTGCATACTTATGGACTGATGGCTCTAGAACAGCGTTGGGCAAAAATAGCCTTTACTCTGCTCGCGCCTATACAAAATGTATAGAAAGCTTAAAAGAGCTTTGCCCGCGGGCAAGGCAGTGCCTATCAGTGCTCTAGAACCATACAGTTGCGCGTGAACTCCAAAAAATCGACTTGATCAGATTATTTTAACACATACCTCCCATGTTAACTTAACCTAAAAAGCCCCTAAAATACCATAAATACCATTATTATTATATGAGGTACCGTAAAAGTAGCAAATATGGGCCTGCTGCTGCTCCTGTACGCGCTTTCCAGTGAACACGTTGCGTGCACAGGCGGTGCGCGTGTATGGCTCATGATGCGTGCGCGCTGTGACAAATGTTGCTGTAAGTAATAAAAAGAAGAGATCTAACAAATTTTTTTTAGGTATATTATCTTCAATAAATGCAGTTTTCGAAAATATAAACGAAATGGAAAACACTCATTGAAAACATATTTTGAATGCAACTTGAATATTTATAATGCTTTAATTAAAACAAATTGTTTTCTAAGTTATTAAAATATTTTCTTTTAGAAAGCTCCAATGGCACTACGCCTACAAAAAAAACTTCACCAACTTTTAGTCAAATACTTTAAGAGAAAATGAGTTTTGAAAAAAAGATTGCTTAAAAATGTAATTGCTTATAAAAATTTAACAATTCACATTTTTCAAAAAAAAATCTCAGAATCCCTTTCACATCTATAAACCATTATACTCACAAATTTTCACGCAACAATTCTAACTTGACTGAAATCCGAGGTCCAGTTGAGAAATTTTCACCCTTTATAAAATAAAAACTGAAAAAGTAGTTGATGAAAATTTGTTGAATTTTCCTTAATTTTGCATAGAGTTTGTTAAAGCTTGGGCGGTATTTTTATAGAAAAATAACAAAAAAACAATTATTTCGAAAAAACATTAGATACAGATATTTAAAAAAAAAATCAACACGTGGTCATTTGTTTGAGTCACTGTACCTTTGCTGTAACATTTAAAGCCATCTCCGATAAAAATTTTTGACAGCTAATGCCCGTATTTTACTACGTTCTTTCCTGTATTTTTCATTTGAAATGCAAAAAAACCTTACGAAAGTCAAATTACAAATCAATTCGTCAATGTGAGAGAAACAAATTAGATGCGTGTGAAAAACAGTTGAATTTTGACGAAATTCAAATAAACGAAATTCAAGTTTTCGTAAAACAGTTTTGTTACAATAAAAAATTAAATTAAATTGGCCAGACAATTCTGTATTTTATTTACTTGTATTTCCATTTGTTTTATTCTTAAAAAATTCTTCGTCTGAGGAAAAGATTCCCTGAAAATTAATTTACGTTGTCAATGTAAATACCTTAAATGAGTATAGTTGTACCGAATTACTTCAGAATTGAAATAGGGCTGAAAGAAGTACAATTGTACTTCATTTTCAATCACTGTATCATTATGACGCATCTTTTGCGTTTAGCGCTTTTTGGCAAAATTGAAAATGTCACGCGAGGTGGCAAAGTGAAACCAGCCCTCGACACAAGTGTGACAGTTGCAATACCAGCTAGTGGAGTGCAATAGCTTTTCACCTATTCATCCCTCATGATCGACAATGAAATTCTTATCCGGAAGCAAAGTTTAAGCACACCACTTCGTGATGCCCATAATAGGCCTGGGTAACGGCGCAAACTTTTTGGCGCTGACACACTAACTCCAGCGCCACTGTCGGAATCAGCACAGTGTGTTGGCGCAATTGCGCCTCTTCAGGCTAAAGCTCATTTCCTTTATTGCTGCACGCTGCACCAAAGTGAATTAATACAAGGTGATATCGGTTGAGAAAAAACTCAAGTATACCCAAGTTCAAAACCCAAAAATACAACAAACCCATCATTTTCACATTCAGAAGGACCGCGACGAATTCTAGCTGTGCTGCACATTTTACAAGAGACACTTCTATTTCGGGTGTTCTTTGCTGGTTCTTTGCGACACCCGGTGTTGTCAGTGTTCCGGTGCTGAACTAAGGTGAATTAATACAAGGTGGTATCGTTTGGGCAAAAACAAGCCAAGTTCAAAACCCAAAAATACAACAAACACATAATTTTCACATTCAGAAGGACGGCGGCTAATTTTAGCAACACCACCTGTAAAAATTCGCCTTGTGCTGCACATTTTACAAGTGACACTTCGCTTTTGTGTGTTCTTTGCGCCGCCGAAGGTTGTTAGTGTTCCGGTGTTGCTGGCGCCATTGCGTCACAGAGTTGTGAAAATCGGTATCGGCGCCAGTAACTCAGCTCTCGGTATCAGCGCAATGGCGCGGCGCCGCACTGTGTTACCCACGGCTAGCCCATAAGAAAACCCTTGTAACCATAAATCGGACAACACAAATTGGAGGAGAAGCTCGGTCAAACACTTATCGATACGTGTGTATTTGTTAAAATTAGGGTGAGACTGAAAAAATGTCTGGCCTCAGAAAGCGGTTGATAATTCTTTTGGCCTTAAAAGGCGATTTATAAAAATTAAATGTAATCTGTTCTGAGTAGGTTTTCAATAGTTCTGAAGTTCCTGAGAAGGAGAAAGAAAGTTCTGCAAAAAAAGTGTTTTTTTTTCGGCGTAATTTTGCAGAACTTTCTTTCTCCTTCTCAGGAACTCTAGAACTATTGAAAAGCTACTCAGAACAGATTAAATTTTTTATTTTTTTTTTCAAAAACTTAACTTTTTCGACTTTTTCGAAAAAAGTGTTTTTTTTTGCGTAATTTTGCAGAAAATTTTTTTCCTTTTCAGGAACTCTAGAACTATTGAAAAGCTGCTCAGAACAACTTTTTATTTGCCTTTTTGCTAGGCCTGGGTAACGGCGCAAATTTTGTGGCGCTGACACACTAACTCCAGCGCCACTGTCGGAATCAGCACAGTGTGTTGGCGCAATTGCGCCTCTTCAGGCTAAAGCTCATTTCCTTTATTGCTGCACGCTGCACCAAAGTGAATTAATACAAGGTGATATCGGTTGAGAAAAAACTCAAGTATACCCAAGTTCAAAGCCCAAAAATACAACAAACCCATCATTTTCACATTCAGAAGGACCGCGACGAATTCTAGCTGTGCTGCACATTTTACAAGAGACACTTCTGTTTCGGGTGTTCTTTGCTGGTTCTTTGCGACACCCGGTGTTGCCAGTGATCCGGTGTTGAACTAAGGTGAATTAATACAAGGTGGTATCGGTTGGGCAAAACCAAGCCAAGTTCAAAACCCAAAAGTACAACAAACACATAATTTTCACATTCAGAAGGACCGCGGCTAATTTTAGCAACACCACCTCGTAAAAACTCGCCTTGTGCGCACATTTTATAAATGACACTTCGCTCTTGTGTGTTCTTTGCTGGTTCTTTGCGACGCCCGGTGTTGTTAGTGTTCCGGTGTTGCTGGCGCCATTGCGTCACAGAGTTGTGAAAATCAGTATCGGCGCCAGTAACTCATCTCTCGGTATCAGCGCAATGGCGCGGCGCCGCACTGTGTTACCCACGGCTACTTTTTGCCACATGTCGTATGCTGCGTGAATCTGGCATACCCGATTTTCAAATCAATTTTTTTTTGTGAAAATATCCAGAACTTTTCAAGAACTCTAGAACTATTGGAAGGCTACTCAGAACAACTTTTTTTTCGTTTTGCGTCATACCGTATGCCAACTTCCCAGACTTATCGATTTCTCTTTTCATTCTGAGTATTTATACAAACAACCGTTATGGACAAGTGCGCTCGGGTATAAAAATAAGCGATATCGGGCATTTGTTTCGTATTTATGCTTAAAAAATCGAAAATACATTATTTTTATAACAATTTATTATTTTTATATATTGATTAATGAAAATTTACAACTCATACATTTCATTGAAAAATGATTGTAATTTGGCGAAGCGCACAGCCACATTAGAGAGCAGTGAGATAATTTACATGTCCGGCTCGGTTTTTTTATTGATTGTTTAGCAAACGTATGAGTTGAGGGTTAAGATCAATACCGTGCTGCAAAACATAAATAGCTGCTAAATGAAGAGAAATATATTAAATCCTCTGTTTGGATTATGTTAATCACTTTTATTTGATTCAACATTTTATTAATCATATTACAAACAAATATTACTTTCATTCATATATGTATGTAATACTTCTATATTGCTAGTGCAATACCCAACGGGACTGAAAGTTGGCTGATACCCAAAGGAGCAAGTATGGAGTAGTACAAAAGCAAAGTAAACAAGTAAGAAAGTCTAAGTTCGGGCGGAGCCGAACATTAAATACCCGGCGCAGGTACCGCTACATGGTAAGCCGCTGTGTATAAATTTTGAGTAAATTAGCGTCCTTAAATTTCGAAATATTGAAGTTTCAAGCATTTCTGAAATTTGCCGTTATATGAAAAGTGGTCGTAATTTGAATCTGATTCCAATAATTTTCAACATTTTGCTTCTATGGGGCAAGCACAATAATCATACCGAGTTTGGTACAAATTGGTAGAACGGTAACCGAGATGCATATATGTGATCATAACTGGGCGGTGCCACACCCATTTTCCAAAATTTTATCATAAACGTATTTCTTGGTAAAGAATTGTTGCAAGCATCAATTTTGAGTAAATTAGCTTTAATATTGATTGATTTATCGAAGATTTCGTATTTCTCCAAATTACCGTTATATGGGAGGTAGGCGTGGTTATTGTCCGATTTTAAAAATTTTCAGCCATTTGGTATGCTGTAGCAAGACTAACAACTGTGCCAAGTTTGGAAGAAATTTGTGCATCGGTTACCAAGATATACACATGTATCCATAAGTGGGCGTGGCTACGCCCATTTTCCAAAAATGTATAATATTCTTATTTTTCGTCTAAAAATTATTGTAAATATCAATTTTGAGTGAATACTCTTCAGTAGTTACTAAAATATCGCAGTTTTCGTATTTCTGAAAATTATCGTTATATGGGAGGTAGGCGTGGTTATTGTCCGATTTTGCCCATTTTCAATACCATCCGTCCTACGCCCGAAAGAAGTGCACGTACCAAGTTTCGTTAGGATATCTCAATTTTTACTCGAGTTATCGTGTGCACAGACGGACGGACGGACGGACGGACAGACAGTCACCGCTTAATCGATTTCTCTTTTCATTCTGATCATTTATGTATACATTTGTCTATATCTATCTCGATTCGTTTTGCCTGTTACAAACAACCGTTATGTGAACAAAGTTATAATACCCTTGTGCACAAGTGCGCTCGGGTATAAAAATGGAGTCATCTCATGGCAATGGAGTAAGTTATCTTTAATTTATAACATATTTAACTTATTAAAGATCTTTTTTAATTCAGTGCAAAACTAAGCGTGTCCGGGGAAAACCAAACCATGTGTGGACAGTGTCGGAAGAGAAGTCCCTAATTGATTTTCTTTTAGAAAACCGCCTATTTGAGGTTGTAACACATTCAGATCCCAATTGTTTGATTTCGGAACTCCTAGATGGACACTTCGGCGATTTGCCAACAACACAAGCATATTCAACCTAAAAGTTTCATCGATCTCTTCCTCCTCATCTTCATCGCCTAACAAAAATGCACCAAATAAATTTAAAAAACTCATAATTGACTTATTTGACGACTCACTTCCTTCCATCGTTGCGTCCTGCGCGTACTTCTCGCAAATCGCAGCCATTAATTTGCTTTTCTCGCTTCTTCTGGGCATTAGAAACTTTCTAAAGCTGTTTTAATAATTTTGATTTTGTCAAATTTTCCAAAATTTTATCATAAACGTATTTCTTGGTAAAGAATTGCTGCAAGCATCGATTTTGAATAAATTAGCTTTAATATTTACTGATTTATCGAGGATTTCGTATTTCTCGAAATTACCGTTATATGGGATGTGGGCGTGGTTATTGTCCGATTTTAAAAATTTTCGGCAAATTGGTATGCTGTACCAGGGCCAACAACTGTGCCAAGTTTGGAAGAAATTGGTGCAGCGGTTACCAAGATATACACATGTAACCATAAGTAGGCGTGGCTACGCCCATTTGCCAAAATTTTTTAATATTCTTATTTTTCGTCTAAAACTCATTGTAAATATAAATTTTGAGTGAATTATCTTCAGTAGTTACTAAAATATCGCAGTTTTCGTATTTCTGAAAATTACCGTTATATGGGAGGTAGGCGTGGTTATTGTCCTATTTTTCCCATTTTCAATACCATCCGTCCTATGCCCGAAAGAAGTGCACGTACCAAGTTTCGTTAAGATATCTCAATTTTTACTCGAGTTATCGTGTGCACAGACGGACAGACGGACGGACGGACGGACGGACGGACAGACAGTCACCGCCTAATCGATTTCTTTTTTCATTCTGATCATTTATGTATACATTTGTCTATATCTATCTCGATTCGTTTTGCCTGTTACAAACAACCGTTATGTGAACAAAGTTATAATACCCTTGTGCACAAGTGCGCTCGGGTATAAAAATAAATTTTTACATTTCTAGCAATGCTCAGAAATAAATATCATTTTGAGTAGTAACATAAAATATTTCCTTTTGAAAAAAAATTAATTTATGTACAAACATCTATGTATGTATGTATGTATTTTCGTATGTATACCACATAGAAAAGAAAAAACCATGTTTACTTATATGTAAGTACACTTAATATAACCATCAAAAGGTTTACAAAAACGCCATTCTTTTTTGAGTTGAAGCGCTCACCAAGGGCTTCTAATGACACACATTGTTAAAATACAATGATGTATGAAATTAGGAAGGAAGCGCTTACTGCTGAATATGGAGCGCTCCAATAGAACTAATGGAGCGTTTCTGGCCCCTTTGGGTATGTACAGATATGTATGTACAATGTACATATGTATGTATGCACATATTTTCGTGTGTATACCACATAGAAAAGAAAAACAATTGGGGTATTCACAACGGTGTCGTAAGTGTCGTATCGTTCTATGTTGTAAACTTTAAACGCCTAAGAAATATATTAAGGGAGTTCGCAAAGTACCAACAAAGTCATATTATGATTTTTTGTAGTGCTAAAAAATAGTTGGTTGACGTTTAAAGTTCTCTAAACATTTATTTAAGCTTTTAAAGTTTACGACATACAACAATACGACACTTACGACACCGTTGTGAATCGCTCAACTAAGTACACTTAATAAAGCCATCAAATGGTTTACCGAAACGCCAATAATTTATTAAAACAAAAATATAATATAAAAATTTAAATTTGCATGCATCGCTTTTTACAAGATTTTATTTAACTTCACTTGTATGTATGTACATATGTATGTATCTTTGTATGTCCTGGAACTTTGCAGTCAATATTTAACAAACTTCCCGATGAGCTACAGACTTGAAACTTCAAACTTAGCTCAGAACTCGAGGACAATGCAATATAAAAGATGACTTAATCCGCTAGGTGGCGCAGGAATCAAGATATTTGTAAAACTCGCATTTATGGTCTGATTTTGTTCATATTTAGAACATATATTACTTGTATGAAAAGAAATAAATCCACAAAAAATCTGCCGATAGGAGGCGCAGGAGTCGAGATTTTTGGAAAAACCGTATTTATGATCCGATTAAGTTCACATTCAGAATGCATATTGCTTACATGAAAAGAAATAACTAATGCTTTCCATTTCCAGACAACCGGTCAGGTACGAGCATGATTTTTAATTTCGACCAAACTCAAATACATTGTTTGTTGGTCCAAATAATGAGACACGTATTTTTTCTTTTGGCTCGGAAAAATTTTTCGGCCGAATTAAACGCGATTTT
>NW_023458560.1:13743693-13750504 GCF_013731165.1 Rhagoletis pomonella
TATTCCTCTCTTAGCGAGTTTGACAGAATCGTTGTTTGCATGACGTCACACTTGTGCAACTTGTTTACGTTTTCCTTGCAACATTCTTTCTTCTTCTTCCATTCTTGCTCACGTTTTTGGCATTTCTCTCTCGCAATTGCACCATTGTGACGTCACCCAAAAGTTATTCTCAAAAATCCTCTCTGATCGGCGCAATCTTGTATTCTATCATTCATGGCCTAATAGTATGGTTGAATATTTTTTTATTTTTTCTCAGTATACACATTTTTTTTCACAAAAAGGTATTATATCTTATTTTATTTAATTTCATTACGAATATACTATGAAAAACCAAATTTTGTTTAGGAAATAATGTGAAATTTTATATTTTCCCCCCAAATGGGGCTTAATTTCTTTCCGTTTTTCTTCTCGTTCTACTGAGCTAAGGCAGTGTCAAATCGAGCTGTCACAATTGATACCACCTTGTATTATTGCATCATGTTTTGCACATATATTTCCATCCTTATTTGGCGTTAGCTTTGTTGTCGCCATTCTTTGGACTGAAAATTTGGTTTTTGCGTTCCTTTACTTTTCCTGTTATTCTCTTTTAGTGAGCGCATTTTGCTTACGCTCTGGCATTTTGACACTTTTCAGATTTTAGTCCAAAAAGATAAGGAATGAACCTATTATTTGTATCTGCGCATGTCCACATATATGCATACTTGCAAACATATATACGTTAACGTTTGCTTGCTATCAATCTGTTCTCCCGCTACTGTCTAATGCTATCAATGCTTAAGAGCCGGTTTAGAGTTTTTGAGTGACTTTGATAATGCGCTGTTATCTACTTGTACATAAATACATTAGCATAACTATTAGCATATGCACTTAAAGCATTTTTAGTAAAACTCCTACATATCGTTGTTGGTATTTCGCGCATACATACTACTCGTTTTTATAACTTTCATGAGCATGAAATGGTATTATAACTTTGGTCCGATGTTTGTAAGTACCAGAACAAAAAGAGATAGACCCATGAAAATGTATACTTATATGATCAGAACGTCGAGCTGAGTTGATTTAGCCATGTCCGTCTGTCCGTCTGTCCGTCTGTCTGTCTGTTTGTATGCAATCTAGTCTTTCAGTTTTCCAGATATCCGGATCAAATTTGGTAGGTGGGTGTATTTTTATAATGTATTAATCATTTGTCGGAACCGGAAGAATCGGACCACTATAACATACAGCTCCCATACAACTGATTGTTCAGATATGAGATTTTTCATTATAACTTCTCCATTTATGCAGCTACGAACATGAAATTTTGCAATACTTGCACCCATTATCAACAGAATGCTTACAGTGAAAATTACAAAGATCGGGTCACTATAACCTATAGCTCCCATACTACTGATTGTTCAGATATAAAATTTTGCGTTATAACTCCTCCATTTATAAAGCTAGAAACATGAAATTCCGCGCTGTTTTCACTCATTATCAACAGAAGACTTACAGCGAAAATAACAAAGATCGGGTCACTATAACCTGCAGCCCCCATACAACTGATTGTTCAGATATGAGATTTTTCGTTATAATTCATCCATTTATGTAGCTAGGGCCATGAAATTTCGCGCTGTTTTCAATAATTATCAACAGAAAACTTACAGTGAAAATTACAAAGATCGGGTCACTATAACCTATAGCTCCCATACTACTGATTGTTCAGATATAAAATTTTGCGTTATAACTCCTCCATTTATATAGCTAGGAACATGAAATTCCGCACTGTTTTCAATAATTATCAACAGAAAACTTACAGTGAAAATTAAAAAGATCGGGTAACTATAACATATAGCTCCCATACAACTGATTGTTCAGATATGAGATTTTTCATTATAACTTCTCCATTTATGCAGCTACGAACATGAAATTTTGCAATACTTGCACCCATTATCAACAGAATACTTACAGTGAAAATTACAAAGATCGGGCCACTATAACCTATAGCTCCCATACAACTGATTGTTCAGATATAAAATTTTGCGTTATAACTCCTCCATTTATATAGCTAGGAACATGAAATTTCGCGCTGTTTTCACTCATTATCAACAGAAGACTTACAGCGAAAATAACAAAGATCGGGTCACTATAACCTGCAGCCCCCATACAACTGATTGTTCAGATATGAGGTGTTTTCACTCATTATTAACAGAATACTTACAGTGAAAATAACAAGGATCGGATGACTACAATATATATCTTCCATACATCTGATTGTTCAGATATGGGATTTTACTGTAAAACTCCTTTATTTGAACAGCTAAAACCGATAAATTTCGTAAGATATTTTATAAATAGTAATACAAAGTCTACTGAGAAAATCGTCAAAATCTATGCTGTATAAGCTTTATCTCCTATAGCACTGATTGTTAAGATACCAGTTTTTGCCATATATCTCCTTTATGTACGAAACTAAACCCAATAAATTGTGTTACCGGTTTACATACCGATCACATAGCGGTGAAAATCACTTAGATTGGTGTCATATAAAGTATATCTTCCTTACCTCTGATTGTTTAGATGCGATTTTTTATATAAGTATGTAACTCCTCTATCGATGTATGCAGATGTATTCAAAAGCAGTAATCTGTCAAAGTAAAATTTACAGATGTTCATGAAAGGTATGAAGCCTTCGGCATAGCCGAAGACAGCGCTGCTCTTACTTGTTTAATATTGTAGAGAGCGCTAGCATATAGTTGTAAGCAGCTAATACAAATCGCTTGTACATGGTTTTAATTATTATTAAATAAAATTGGAAAAGCCTACGAACTATTTTATCGTACTTTATTCCACATTTAATACGGGTCACTGAAAAAGCTTATTGTCCCCGAAACAGTGGACTAACGAAAAAAAAAAGATTGGGCTAACCTCGGGCAAATGAATGAGAGTGTAAAAATATTGAAATACATATATTTTTAAATTATTACGAAAAATTTGTTTTTGTTATAACTTCTGAGCTAAGGGTGGGCTAACGAAAAAAAGATTTGTCTAACCTGGGCTAACCTTGGGCAAATGAAGGAGAGCGTAAAAATATTGAAATTCATAAATTTTAATATTTAGTACGAAAAAAATTGTTTTTGTTATAACTTCTGAACTAAGGGCGGGCTAACGAAAAAAAGTTTGGATAACCTGGGCTAACCTTGAGCAAATGAATTAGGGCGTAAAAATATTGAAATACATAAATTTTAAAATTATTACGAAAAAATTTGTTTTTGTTATAACTTCTGAGCTAAGGGTGGGCTAACGAAGAAAAGTGGGGCTAACCTGGGCTAATCTTGGGCTAATGAATAGAGTGTAAAAATATTGAAATTCACAAATTTACATTTTTATATGAAAAAATTTGTTTTTGTTATAACTTTTGAATTAATGGTGGGCTAACGAAAAAAACGATTGGTCTAACCTGTGCTAATGAATGAGAGTGTAAAAATATTGAAATTCACAAATTTAAATTTTTATATGAAAAAATTTGTTTTTGTTATAACTTTTGAATTAATGGTGGGCTAACTAAAAAAAAATTGGTCTAACCTGGGCTAAAAAAAATATTGAAATATACAAATTTTAATATATAGTCCGAAAAAATTTGTTTTTGTTATAACTTCTGAACCAAGGGTGGGCTAACGAAAAAAAGTTCGGCTAACCTGGGTCAATCGACTGAGAGCGTAAAAGCATTGAAATTCACAAATTTAAATTTTTAGTATGAAAAAATTTGTTTTTGATATAGCTTTTGAACTAAGGGTTGGCCAACGAAAAAAAAGTTTGGGCTATCCTGGGCTAACCTTGGGCAAATGAATGAGGTTTGAAAAAATACTGAAATACATACTTTTCAATATTTAGTCCGAAAGAATTTGTTTTTGTTATAACTTCTGAACTAAGGGTGGGCTAACGAAAAAAAGTTGAGCTAACCTTGGGCTAATGAATGAGAGTGTAAAAATGCTGAAATTCACAAATTTAAATTTTTAGTATAAAAAAAAATTTGTTTTTGTTTTAACTTTTGAACTAATGGTGGGCTAACGAAAAATAAAATTGGTCTAACCTAGTCTAACCTTGGGCAAATGAACGATAGTGTTAAAATATTGAACTAGACAAATTTTAATATTTAGTACGAAGCAAATTTTTTTTTTTATAAGTTTTGCAGTAAGGGTGGGCTAGCGAAAAAAAATATTGGGTTATACAGGGCTAACCTTGGACAAGTGAATGAGTAGATATCCGGAATCCGGCCTATCCGGCCGTTTTTTGGTTTTCCAGTTATCCGGCCGGATACTGGCTAATATCAATTATAGAAGATTCAATTTAGAAATTTAACCCAGATTTTGTATTTTGGTAATCCAATTTAATAGTATCTAATTAGTAATCTAATTAGTAATCTCTATCGATCCTAATATTTTTTTTATTGATTTGAGAATCGGAGCTATTCTGCAGTTGTTCCAAAATTTCAATTCATAGTCGCGCCAAAATGTCAAATGAGCACAAACGTCAAATCGAAATGTCACGCAACACAAATCTTGGAATTTGAGTTAGCTTTTTACGCACGCCGGTCAATTTCGGTTGGTCCCATACAAGTTGTATGTGTATGAGAAATTTTTGACAGTAAACTGTGTGACGTGCCCTTTCGTTTACACTTGCGAAACTAGTCGTGTTTTCTTTGGTTATCGAGCTCAGTATCAGTGATTTTTTACTATTAGCACCAAGATTAAGAAGTTTTAGATATTACCTCACTAAATGGGAAAAACTTATGTTTAGACAAGATAAGATTCATTTAAATAAATATTTCACATAAAGGCGATTTATTTGAAGCAAGTTAAATGAAACAATGGCAGAATGTCTGTTTGTCTATGAATTCATTTGTCACTGATACAAAACTGTGCGGTTAAATTGTCAGTGAAACAAAACAAACAGAACGGATAATAAATTGAACCAGATCTCCATCAGGATCATATCGTTGTTGTTGAATTTGCGTGCAAAATTTGTAAGCGGGTCCCGATTTTTGTCCAAGAAAACACAGCTTGAGTTGCGACAGAGTTGCGTTGGCTTCAGTTTATCAGGTTTATTCAGTGAAATCGCTGGATAAATTTATCAGAAATGTGTAAACGAGTTTCCATAAAAATTTTGACAGTTCATTTATAAAGTTTACACAATTATAATTTTATAGGGTTTACATTGCATTTATAAGCTTTGATGAATACCCTTAGTAGTTTTGACTTTCATCAAATTTGATAGTCGTTTGACATGTGCTGTGGACCGTGTAAAGTGCTGTTTGATCAAATTGATAAACAAAGAACAAATGCCCGAAAATTTAAATAAAAAGAAGAAATGAGCAGGAAAAGAAAATAATTCGACTTCATTTTAGAACTAATAAATTATTTCAAAAATCTCCAAAACCTTTTTTGTGGTGATACAACTTCAACAAAAACTGATATTTTATGGGTTTTTTGACGTGTGTAAGTCAAACCATCTAATTACACAGATATATCTGTGCACAATAATTTAAATAAAAACACATAATTAAACAAGGAAAAAGTATACGATTTAGTATTAGTATTAACAAATGAATACAAAGCTTCCTTAAGCTTCTCTTCAACTTCATCCAAAACGAAAAACTGAAATTTGATGGGTTTTTGAAGCGTGTAAGTTAAACCATCTAATTACACAGAAGACAGTTTGATCAAACAATGTGACCCTGTAAGGTCCATATAAGGCATCAACACACATGTGCGATTCTGACGGTGTAAATCTGTTCCGAAAAAATTACAACAATGCCGCAACTATTTATTGGAACATTCACAGCTCTTCATTTCATCGTGCCGAAATTGCAGACCTACGCGTTCGGAAATGAAAAAGGTTAATAGGCGGGTTCTGTATAATTTAAACAAAAATTAAACGTAAGAAAACAAAACATCTTGATTGTTCAAAAGCAAAGAATTTGATGAAGATTGTTTTTGTTTGCTTATAAGATGGCATTTTTCACTGCGATAGCATCGCACAGATGTGTGCGTAATTGTGTTTTCGAAGTGGTAAATTCTGTAGCATCAGAAACGGTGCGGAGGTCGAGGTGAACTCGAGCCGGCAAAAAAACTATATTGTGAAATTTATTAAGGGCAGCAGTCTACCGGATATCCGATCGGATATCCGAATCCGGCTGTTATTTTTTAAAGGATATCCGGAATCCGGTTATCCGGCAAAATTCATATCCGGCACATCCCTAATTACAATATTGAAATTCATAAATTTTAATATTTAGTACGAAAAAATTTGTTTTTGTTATAACTTTTGAACTAAGGGTGGGCTAACGAAAAAAAGGTTGGGCTAACCTTGGGCAATCGAATGTGAGCGTAAAAGCATTGAAATTGAATAATATTAACTTTTAGTTCTAAAAAATTTGTTTTTGTTATAACTTTTGAATTAAGGGTGGGCTAACGAAAAAAAAGTTCGGCTAACCTGGGCTAACCTTGGGCAAACGAACCTGATAGTTTTCGTTCGAAAATTCGGTACAAATGATTGAAGTTAATGTGGCTCCGCTTTTCTATTGCTAAGTATTAATATTTTGCAATTCATATTGATTTATGAAATTCAATTCAATACAATCAAAACGAATATTTCATGTACCGTTTTTAACTTGGATGTGATCTTAATAATATTACGTATTCTACGTTTAAGTTTATGGTCTGATTATGCCTACTTCGCATACCTTCGCATAAATTTCAAACTGTCAGGTGAAAATCTAATGAATGTATGAGGTGGGTTTTGTCAAAGGCTGAGGTGAACTCAGCCGATCCAG
>NW_023458560.1:13750604-13756286 GCF_013731165.1 Rhagoletis pomonella
CCCCCCTTTATGATGACGACCACGGCAAACGTTTAAAGGACTGCGATTTGAGGGCATGCACCTAGAAGTACCGGACCCTTAATGGGGAAGGTGCCTCTGCCCGGCTGGTTGATGTCCTCGTAAAGACAAAAGCTGACATCACCGCCATCCAAGAAATGCATTGGACGGGGCAGGGCAAGCAATGTCTATGGCCTTACGACGTCTACTATAGCTGCCATGTAAAGGAGCGCAAATTCGAAGTTGGATTTGTGGTGGGAGAGAGACTCCGTCGCCGAGTACTGTCGTTCACCCCGGTAGACGAGCGTCTAGCCACAATCCGCATCAAAGCGAGATTCTTCAACATCTCGCTCATCTGCGCTCATGCCCCGACGGAAGAGAAGGATGAGGCATCCAAGGATCTCTTCTATGAGTGCTTGGAGCGCACGTACGAGCGCTGCCCCCGTCATGATATCAAAATGGTGCTTGGCGACTTCAATGCCAGGGTGGGCAAGGAAGGGATGTTTGGAACCACCGTCGGAAAATTCAGCCTCCACGACGAAACGTCCGACAACGGATTGAGGCTGATCGACTTCGCCGGGGCCCGAAACATGGTAGTATGCAGTACTAGGTTCAAGCATAAAAAGATCCATCAAGCTACGTGGCTGTCTCCGGATCGAAAAACAAGAAACCAAATCGATCTTGTTGTGATAGACGGAAGGCACGCTTCCAGTGTTTTAGACGTACGCACACTCCGAGGCCTAAACATCGCACTCGCCTCTGTGCAGCAAAAAATGTGCGCCCAAATATGCAAGGAAAGCTGAACGTCGAAAAGCTGCAATCACAACAGACAGCCAGCGCTTTCGCTACTCGACTCTCACACCTGCTCTCAGAGAGCACTCTTCAACAAACCGACATATGCGAGCAGTGGAACCACATTTCCCGCTCATTAAGTACCGCCGCCGAAGAAGTAGTCGGATTTCAGCGAGCCCGAAAGAACAACTGGTTCGATGAGGAGTGTCAGGAAGCTGAAGAGAAAAAAGATGCCGCCTACAGGGCCACGCTGCGATCGGGCGCAACGCGCGCTATGTGGGACCGCTATAGAGATCTAAAGAGGGAAGCGAGACGTATTTGTCTCATAAAGAAGAGGGAGGCTGAAATACGTGAGTGCGAAGAGCTTGAAATGCTGGCCGACAGGAGGAATGCCAGAAAATTTTACCAGAGAGTTAGGCGACTTACGGAAGGTTTAAAGACCGGGCGCACTCCTGTAAGAACAATAATGGCGACCTAGTAACTGATGTCCAGAGCGTACTTAAATTATGGAGGGAACATTTTTCCGCCCTACTAAATGGTAGCAGCACGGAAAGTTGTAGAGAAGAAGAACCCGAGCCCGCAGTCGATGATGACAGAGTCGACGTTCCACCGCCTGACTATGACGAGGTACGTATAGCAATAACGCAGCTGAAAAACAACAAAGCCGCTGGAGCTGACAGCCTGCCAGCTGAGCTATTCAAGTACGGCGGCGAGGAGGTGATAAGGTGCATGCATCAACTCTTGTGCAGAATACGGTCAGATGAACGCATGCTCGACGACTGGAATTTAAGTGTGCTCTGCCCAATCCACAAGAAAGGTGACCCCGCCATTCGAGCCAACTACCGCAGGAGCAGCCTTCTAAGCATAGGTTACAAGGTCTTATCGAGCGTATTATGTGAAAGACTGAAGCCCACCGTCAATAAACTGATTGGGCCTTATCAGTGTGGCTTTAGACCTGGCAAATCCACCATAGACCAGGTATTCACAATACGCCAATCCTGGAAAAGACCCGCGAGAAAAGGATCGACACTCACCACCTATTTGTCGACTTTAAAGCCGCTTTTGACAGCACTAAAAGGAGTTGCCTATTCGCCACTATGTCTGAATTGCATCCCCTCAAAACTCATACGGCTGTGTAAAATGACGTTGAGCAATACCACCACGTCTGGCTGTTGTAAGCTCGTATCTCTTTCTGAAGCATTCCCGTCTCAGAAGTACAATTTCTTTATTCCACCAATAGACTGGCTGTTGTTCCTTGGTTTATTTTCGGCATGGAAATATTACACGTTTATTTATTGAAAACATTGTAAGCTAAACTGTTTCGCTGGCACTTGCTGTTTGGTTGCTAGAACGCACTCTTCGATCGAACCCTGACGCCTGCCTTTCTTTGCTCATTTTGTTGACGTTCCATTTTTTCCTATTTGTCGCTGGTTTACTGCCGCACTATCTGTATTTTGTGAACCAAAGTAGTACGAAATATATTGGTGGTCACTTGCTGTGAAATCCTCCAATGCTTGCCAGGAGTTCAACCTTCTTGCCATCGACTCAGATACCAGCGTTATGTCTGGAGTAGTCTTCTCACATCCAGTTAGTCTTAATGTGCTTGCCATTCCTGTATTTACAACTATTATCCCCAGCCTTACTGCCATATCTAAGACTTTTCGCCCTCTTGAATCGGTGGTTCTCAAGCGCCATTCTTGCGCGCGCGAGTAAAAATCTCCAGCGACTATAAAAGCGCTTTCAAGTTGCAGAATCTTGTTTTCGATTGCGTTAAGCTTGGATTGGAAGGTTTGTATGTCATATCTCGGAATTAGATAACAGCTAAACAGAGCCCCTTTTCCGCTCAAATTAATCTGTATGTTACTAGTTTCAGGCTTCTAAATTGCTGTTGTTTTTGTGTGATCTTCGATCGAAGTCCCACCTTCTATAGTTTGTATTGTTCACTGATTATGACTAGGTCGGCTCCGTTTTCCACAACAATTTGTTGCAAGACGGCGTCAGAATTTTGGTGTTTTGATGCTTCTCTTCATTTTGTGACCACTCTCTCCACAGCGGATACATAAACCCTGTGCCTTTCTACCTGTCCCGACACGTATTAAGAATTTTGCTCGCTGCTTCTACGGGTAATGTGATAAATGCGAGACGCTGCTGTCTGCTGTTTTGCGTAGTAACCAGAGGTCGAAAATATCCCTCAACTGTTTGAAAGTGTCGCAAAGTAACCGTCCCTATTTAAGAGAAAAAATAACCCACAAAATAGAACAGGTGGTTTATTTTTAGTAGATGTATGCTCCTCTCAGTGGGAAAGGGTTATTTGCATATCTTTTTCCGTTGCTTTTGGACATGGACACTTATCACTGGAAGAGGAGAAATAAGTGTAAGAGCACGGTTACCCACGAACGTGTACCCAGGGTGCCGCAGAAGTGCGTAGAATCATATCAAATTTGCTATTGATAGAGATAGAGAGAGATATAAGAAACGTCAACGTCATGGTCATGCGGTGGCAGGGTTGCGTGCTTTTAAATCCTTACTGATTTAAAATCCGCTATCAATTAAGAAATATATTTGATTTGTGATTTGGTTTGTTGACCAAATAAAAAATAAAATTTATTTGTGATTTGATTTTTCAACCAAATAACAAATAACAAGTAAGAAAGTCTAAGTTCGGGCGGAGCCGAACATTAAATACCCGGCGCAAGTATTAAATATATGATTTTCACCTTTCCGAAAGCTACCGCTACATGGTAAGCCGGGGTGTATCAATTTTGAGTAAATTAGCGTCCTTCAATCTCGAAAGATTTCAATAATTTTCCACGTTTTGCTTTTATGTGGCAAGCACAATAGCCATACCGAGTTTGGTACAAATTGGTAGAACGGTTACCGAGATACATATATGTGATCATAAGTGGGCGGTGCCACGCCCATTTTCCAACATTTTATCACGAACGTATTTCTTGGTAAAGGATTGTTGCAAGCATCAATTTTGAATAAATTATCTTTAATATATACTGATTTACATATTGAAGATTTTGTAGTTCTCCAAATTACCGTTATATGGGATGTGGGCGTGGTTATTGTCCGATTTTAAAAAATTTCGTCCATTTGGTATATGGTACCAAGGCTAACAACTGTGCCAGGTTTGGAAGATATTGGTGTAGCGGTTACCAAGATGGAGAGCAATGGGGTATAGTCGTTGCGCTGGGAATGCAGTTACAGTTGCATGGCTATACTCAATCCCGACTCTTGCGTCCTCGTTCGCGCACTCTGGGCAACGTGAGCAACCCATGTGCGAGATGCGGTAGCCAATACGAGTGGAGCCTTGGGTCACGGCAGAAAGAGAGGGAGCTTCGGTGGGGCCACTCCGGGTTATTCGGTTTAAAGACTCACTGAAGTCTGCAGCGTCTGTTCACCAGTAGGTGCGGCTGCAAGCGGGTGTCTGCTTGGAGCAAGCGGCTCGCTATATAAACGTGTATTTGGTTGCGAAACCATCCCCGTCCCAGCAATGGGTTGTGCGCTGGGCTTGGGACCCGCCACGTAAAAACCACTTCCAGTGAAGAAGCAAGGCAAAGCCTCAGATGAGACCCCCCTTTATGATGACGACCACGGCAAACGTTTAAAGGACTGCGATTTGAGGGCATGCACCTAGAAGTACCGGACCCTTAATGGGGAAGGTGCCTCTGCCCGGCTGGTTGATGTCCTCGTAAAGACAAAAGCTGACATCACCGCCATCCAAGAAATGCATTGGACGGGGCAGGGCAAGCAATGTCTATGGCCTTACGACGTCTACTATAGCTGCCATGTAAAGGAGCGCAAATTCGAAGTTGGATTTGTGGTGGGAGAGAGACTCCGTCGCCGAGTACTGTCGTTCACCCCGGTAGACGAGCGTCTAGCCACAATCCGCATCAAAGCGAGATTCTTCAACATCTCGCTCATCTGCGCTCATGCCCCGACGGAAGAGAAGGATGAGGCATCCAAGGATCTCTTCTATGAGTGCTTGGAGCGCACGTACGAGCGCTGCCCCCGTCATGATATCAAAATGGTGCTTGGCGACTTCAATGCCAGGGTGGGCAAGGAAGGGATGTTTGGAACCACCGTCGGAAAATTCAGCCTCCACGACGAAACGTCCGACAACGGATTGAGGCTGATCGACTTCGCCGGGGCCCGAAACATGGTAGTATGCAGTACTAGGTTCAAGCATAAAAAGATCCATCAAGCTACGTGGCTGTCTCCGGATCGAAAAACAAGAAACCAAATCGATCTTGTTGTGATAGACGGAAGGCACGCTTCCAGTGTTTTAGACGTACGCACACTCCGAGGCCTAAACATCGCACTCGCCTCTGTGCAGCAAAAAATGTGCGCCCAAATATGCAAGGAAAGCTGAACGTCGAAAAGCTGCAATCACAACAGACAGCCAGCGCTTTCGCTACTCGACTCTCACACCTGCTCTCAGAGAGCACTCTTCAACAAACCGACATATGCGAGCAGTGGAACCACATTTCCCGCTCATTAAGTACCGCCGCCGAAGAAGTAGTCGGATTTCAGCGAGCCCGAAAGAACAACTGGTTCGATGAGGAGTGTCAGGAAGCTGAAGAGAAAAAAGATGCCGCCTACAGGGCCACGCTGCGATCGGGCGCAACGCGCGCTATGTGGGACCGCTATAGAGATCTAAAGAGGGAAGCGAGACGTATTTGTCTCATAAAGAAGAGGGAGGCTGAAATACGTGAGTGCGAAGAGCTTGAAATGCTGGCCGACAGGAGGAATGCCAGAAAATTTTACCAGAGAGTTAGGCGACTTACGGAAGGTTTAAAGACCGGGCGCACTCCTGTAAGAACAATAATGGCGACCTAGTAACTGATGTCCAGAGCGTACTTAAATTATGGAGGGAACATTTTTCCG
>NW_023458560.1:13756386-13768708 GCF_013731165.1 Rhagoletis pomonella
GCATTTCATTTTAAGCCATAGCCTCAGAATTTTTGGTCTGACATCGTGGCTTTTTTTCTCGCCTTTTTTTTAGTGAGTATTCATTGTAAAGTTCGGACTGGAACTTACAAAAATAACTAGCATACTAAAAATAATTCATATTTCAAAAACCAATGTTTACCGTTGAAATATTCCAATAATAGAGCAAAGTACCATTTCTTTGAGAACATGGTTTCATAGTTTTTTATTAGGTTTTAAAAAAATAATACTACGATATTTAGCTTTAAACTGTACATTTGAACCAACTGATTTGTTGCCGTATTACTAGTGCACTCTGATGTAATGTAGAAAAAAATCACATTGCCATTCACATTTTTTTTTTATCCCAAACTGAACTCCATTTTGCATACCTTGAAGTAATGTAGCTGTTATTAACCCAGAAGATCTTATTTGGTGTTTTGATGGGAATGATTTATTTTGAGAAAGAAAGTCGGTTTCACGGAACTTATCGAGTTGGCGAAGAGTTTTTAAGGAGTGAATGTACTGACATGTTTTTAACTTCATTTTTCATAGGGCATACCTTTTTCTAACCTTACTTCAGAACCAATTTATTATATATCGTCATCTGAAATGCAAAAAGATATAACAACATCGCAACTGAAATGGAAAAGGTCGTGACAGATATTTTTATTTATTTTTTCATAAAATGATGTCGGTAGTTGTAATTCGATGAAATCCATCATATATGTAAATCAAAAAGTGGATTTTGAATTTTTATTAGTTATGACTTTTTGAATTGCAGAGATGATGTTTGTTACGTCTTTTTGCAGTTCAGGTGACGATATGTTTATTATAATCATCTGGTCACACTGCTCGAAAATTGGGTTGGACAGCGTGGAAGAGCGTTTTGTATGCATCCTTCATTGCTAGGCCCTGAGTATCCGGCAGTGTATCTAAAGTATGTACTTATACGTACATTTGAATGAATGTATGTATGTAGTTTGTCCATAAATAGTTTTTATTTGATTTCAGTTACCGTAAACTGTGTTGTTGGTTGACTATTTGCTATGCTAAAAGTTAGAAAAAGGTTGTTGTTATTGGATGCCTCTGGGACAACTAGCACTGACAACATCAGTATACATATGTACATTAGACTGCATCACCAAAAAAAGTTGCGATTTTCCCGCCGGGATTACAAAAGTTATTATGTTTTAAGACGTTCACCAAAATATTTGGGAAAAAATTAAGATTTAAGTGAGCTGGACCGATTTGAAAATACCTCCAGTACCTCCAGGCTCAGTTATTCAAGTTTTTCTTATACCAATCTTTGAAAAAAGTTAAAAAACAGCATCAAAAATCTCATCATTACGATTCCGTTCAAATTTTTTTTTTAAATTTTTTTTAAATATTTTTATGGAAATTTTTAAAGCTTAAACCGTTTTGTCATTTGAGGGGGTTTTTTTTAAAAAAAAAAATTTAAGAAACTATATTTATTCATAAAAAACTCCATTTTTGGAGGTATTTTGAAATTGGTCCAGCTCACTTAAATCTTAATATTTTTTGGAAATATTTTGTTGGACGTCTTAAAATATAATAGATTTTATAATATCAATGGAAGAATAGTACCGATTTTTTTTTTGTATGGGGAGTGATGCAGTCTAATGTACATATATACTAGTACACTTTATAGCATCAATTTGCTTTACTTTTCATGCAGAATAGTTTTACCTCCCGAATTAGGTTGATAATGGTGGGTACCGCGGTCTCTTAAAGCGGTTGCAATTTAATTGATGACACAAAATTATGTTGTTTAGGTGAGATTAACATCAAATTTCACGAAAGCAATTTAAGTGAAAAATGATTTTAATTTTTCAAATTTTATATTGAAATTGACAGAAAATAAAAAATCATTTTACATTTAAATTGCTGGTGAAACCGGCTGTAAGTTTAACCCCAAGAACAAATTAAAATATTTATTTTCAATATGGTTAAAAAGAAATAACAGTTGAATAAGAAGCAAGGTATTATCACAGTCATAATGCCTGTCTTCATAGTCTACTGAACTCATTTATTCCATGAGCTAAAAGAGAACTACTAAGGTGACTGCACCTAATTATTCACCAAAAGCCTATGGAACTCTGTGTAATTTCCCCTACGTCTGGCTCTTGTAAGCTCGTATCTCTTTCTGAAGCATTCCCGTCTCAGAAGTACAATTTCTTTATTCCACCAATAGACTGGCTGTTGTTCCTTGGTTTATTTTCGGCATGGAAATATTACACGTTTTTTTATTGAAAACATTGTAAGCTGAACTGTTTCGCTGGCACTTGCTGTTTGGTCGCTAGAACGCACTCTTCGATCGAACTCTGACGCCTGCCTTTCTTTGCTCATTTTGTTGACGTTCTATTTATTCCTGTTTGTCGCTGGTTTACTGCCGCACTATCTGTATTTTGTGAACCAAAGTAGTACGAAATATATTGGTGGTCACTTGCTGTGAAATCCTCCAATGCTTGCCAGGAGTTCAACCTTCTTGCCATCGACTCAGATACCAGCGTTATGTCTGGAGTAGTCTTCTCACATCCAGTTAGTCTTAATGTGCTTGCTATTCCTGTATTTACAACTATTATCCCCAGTCTTACTGCCATATCTAAGACTTTTCGCCCTCTTGAATCGGTGGTTCTCAAACCCCATTCTTGTGCGCGCGAGTAAAAATCTCCAGCGACTATAAATGCGCTTTCAAGTTGCAGAGTCTTGTTTTCGATTGCGTAAAGCTTGGATTGGAAGGTTTGTATGTCATATCTCGGAGTTAGATAACAGATAAACAGGGTTACATCTCTAGTTGAGGCAAAAACGAATCCGGGCCCCTTTTCCGCTCAAATTAATCTGTATGTTACTAGTTTCAGGCTTCTAAATTGCTGTTGTTTTTTTGTGATCTTCGAACCAAGTCCCACCTTCTATGGATTTGTATTGTTCACTGGTTATGACTAGGTCGGCTTCGTTTTCTACGACAATTTGTTGCAAGACAGCGTCAGAATTTTGGTGTTTTGATGCTTCTCTTAATTTTGTGACCACTCTCTCCACAGCGGATACATAAACCCTGTGCCTTTCTACCTATCCCGACACGTATTAAGAATTTTGCTCGCTGCTTCTACGGGTAATGTGATAAATGCGAGACGCTGCTGTCTGCTGTTTAACGTTGTAACCACAGGTCGAAAATATCCCTCAACTTTTTGAAAGTGTCGCAAAGTAACCGTCCCTATTTAAGAGAAAAAATAACCCACAAAACAGAAGAGGTGGTTTATTTTTAGTAGATGTATGCTCCTCTCAGTGGGAAAGGGTTATTTGCATATCTTTTCCCGGACATGGACACTTATCACTGGAAGAGGAAAAATAAGTGTAGGAGCACGGTTACCCACGAACGTGTACGCAGGGTACAGTAGAAGTGCGTAGAAACGTATCAAGTTTGCTACCGCTACATGGTAAGCCGGGGTGTATCAATTTTGAGTAAATTAGCGTCCTTAAATTTCGAAAGATTTCAATAATTTTCCACGTTTTGCTTTTATGTGGCAAGCACAATAGCCATACCGAGTTTGGTACAAATTGGTAGAACGGTTACCGAGATACATATATGTGATCATAAGTGGGCGGTGCCACGCCCATTTTCCAAAATTTTATCACGAACGTATTTCTTGGTAAAGGATTGTAGCAAGCATCAATTTTGAATAAATTAGCTTTAATATTTACTGATTTACATATTGAAGATTTTGTAGTTCTCCAAATTACCGTTATATGGGATGTGGGCGTGGTTATTGTCCGATTTTAAAAAAATTCGGCCATTTGGTATATTGTACCAAGGTTAACAACTGTGCCAAGTTTGGAAGGTATAACTTTGGATGGATATTGGTAACCATAAGTAGGCGTGGCTACGCCCATTTTCCAAAAACTTATAATATTATTATTTTTCGTCTAAAAATTATTGTAAATATCAATCTTTAGTAGTTACTAATATATCACAGATTTCGTATTTCTGAAAATTACCGTTATATGGGAGGTAGGCGTGGTTATTGTCCGATTTTGCCCAATTTCAATATTATCCGTCCTACGCCCGAAAGAAGTGCACGTACCAAGTTTCATTAAGATACCTAAATTTTTACTCGAGTTATCGTGTGCACAGACGGACGGACGGACAGACGGACGGGCAGACAGTCACCGCTTAATCGATTTCTCTTTTAATTCTGGTCATTTATGTATACATTTGTCTTTATCTATCTCGATCGTTTTGCCTGTTACAAACAACCTACTATTTCGGGGCTTTTGAGACTACTTTGGGATTTTCGGGTTCCTCGGGACTAATCCGTGATTTTCCAGACTTCTTCGGGATTATCGGAATATTCGGGAACACTTCGGGAATTTTGGACCATTTCGGGGTTTTCGAGACTACTTTGGGATTTTCGGGATCCGCGGGACTAATCCGTGATTTTCCAGACTTCTTCGGGATTATCGGAATCTTCGGGATTTTTGGACTGTTTCGTGATTTTTGGACTATGGAAATGAATTAAATTGATTCTTTCTTCTTTCTTAAATATCGAACATTCCTAGTTCCCAGGTTGAGTCTCTGTGACTATATCATTTTCTTTATAATTACCTTTATTTTAATCTTTCTTCCTTTATCTTCATCTTTACTCATCCTCATCTTTTTCTTAATATTTATCTTTACCATCTTTATGTTTATCATTTTCTACATCTACATATTCCCTTTCACCTCTGCCCTTATATTAGTAGAATTTTTAAATTTACCTTGATTTTAATTTTTGCATTTACCTTTACGCATCTTTGTTTTTGTTTTTATTTTTACCTTTTTTACCAATAAAATAAAATAGCTTATTTTCAGTGTATCATATTAAGAATGTGCAGGCTCTCTTCTTTGTCATAAATGTTCGCCCATGTATGTGTACGTATATGTCGTGTAAAGAAATGCCTAACGCTTTGCTTCCACTTACTGCACCCACTTATATTTTTCAGTCCTATAATAACTCACAAATTAAGACACTTCAAAATAAAAGTCCCTGCCAAAGTGTTTTTTCCCAAGGGAAATTTTAGCAGTTGATAAATAACCCATAACGGAAAACACAAAAAGATCGCACAGAGTGATTTGCCACGGTGAGAAACACTCTTTGCTTGAGAGATGAGTGTTTGTGTCTGTGGTTAACACCATATGAGATACTTGGTGACGGTTATTTTCGATCTCTGGTAGCAACGTTAACCTTTATATCCTCAAGTGGCTGTTGCGTCGCTACCCTAAGCGCTGTAGATACCTCTTCAGCATCTGTGAGACTATATAGGTCTTTGATAACTATTGTGACTTTGGGTCTGAGGTTCTTTACTGTCGCTGTTTGTTGAAGTGTGCTTACACAGGGTATAATGGACATTGAAATACCAATAGATCTCTGGCGCACGTTCGCGCAACGTTGTTACACTTTCTGTTAAGTCATTAAAATGCTTTAAATTATATAAATGTTGTCTACCCTCAAAGGACTACGAATAGTGTTGCCAGATTTATTTTTTCCAGCCTTACGGGATAAATGCATAAAAAATACGGGTTACAAAAATTTAAAGCGACAAATGTCAAATAAAGGATTTGCTTTAAAAGCCCAACTATGAACCATATATTAACAAAGGTGATCCATTTCAACGAAGTGATGCTCAGATTAGTTATAAGCTTATGATAAATTTCGTTTCGTTCATGGCTACACTATGTATGTACGAAAACATATAATTGACAAAACTATAAAAACGAAGTAAGAGATACAGTTGCGGTCAAAATAATAGCAGCAAAATTCAATAGATGCTGTTGGCACTTATCTTTTTTATTTATTTTTGGTAATTTTCCTTTAAAATATGGGTCGATCTATATCAGATACCAGATAAATAATAGTTTCAAAAGTTGCAAAAAGTTCACAAAAATTAATTAAACTGAAAGAAATTGTCATAAAAATTTCGATATTTTTAATTAGATTTCCTAGAAAGATTTCGCGTATGTGATTTTATAGCCCATTTAATTTCAGAACAATAAAGTGCAAGTTTGAAGTCGCAAAAATTACAGTTGATTTTTTAGACTCTTTTTGTGGAGCGTGTTGCGCATTTTCTCCCATATAAAATTCAGTTTTGTTTATGCATTATATGGAAGAAAATTCGTTCGCAACACCCTCCACAACAAAAAAATCTAAAAAATCAACGATAATTTTTAGCTGTATTTCTCTTACAGATTAGCATGCAATAATGCTGCTAATGACTAACTCATAATAGCCGCGTTAAACCATGACCATGTTGAGTAGAAGTTTACAGGTTGAAAAGAATAATGAAATTGTCGAAAATATGGGAACAATCTTGTCCCGGCGGAACATTTCAAATTTAATGCAAATACGAGACGTCGCGGCAAATATGGGATATTTGGCAACGCTAACTACGAAAGAGTTATGAAAATCATTTTATACTATTTAACTTGGCATTAAAGATGAAAACAAGGCCAACAAGAGCCGATCATTTAAATGTCAGTCTTGAATCACTTTTCGAATTTTTACGTAAATATACAATTCAGACAACACCGACAACAAGTGCTCTTTGAATACTACTGGTGCCAGTTTTCTCCCAAAAAAGCCGAACACTTAGTTGGCTATTTCGAGACATTTAGAAACGCTGACCTTCTGCCGCTCTCAGTTAAGGCATCTGAACGATCGGTGAACCAGTGGGTCGCAACTCCCGCAGTAGCACCAATGTTAATTGAAAAAAAGAAAATGAAATGAAACACAACCAAGTGTATTAGTGGATAATAGCTTTGAATTTCAATTGGCTTTATTATCGAATAACTCAGTGGGTGTACAATATAATTACCTTTGAATATGTATCGCTGGGTGATGGCTGAAGTCGTCCGGTCTCCTTGATAGCTCGAATGAAATGAAAATGTCCCGCTTTGACAAAGTTAAGTTTACCCGCCGGCAGCCAACTGCTCGGAGGGGAAACTTAACGAAATTATATTACAACGGAAAATAATACATTTATTGCTAACGGCGTAGCAATAAAGGTAGGCCGTATATATGCCTGAGTATGTTTGTGTGGTCGGCTCAAGTCAATGCACTTTTACATTAGGGTGGTTCGACCTTTAAATCATTTGGTTTTGCATGAAGGCCTAAACATGCCGGCCTCTTGCTATCAGCAACATCGGTCGAGCGCTTCAGCCACCACGCCGGACTGAGTACTAAGAAGTAGAAAAAAACAGTCTAAATATATGTAAAATAACAATTCATTTGAGAAAAAAAGATTATTATTGTTTCCAGTGGAAGGATGCCTCCAAGTTACGGTGGTCCACGTCTTAGTTTCCTAGCTAATGAAAGAATAAAAGGAAGAAATACTAATGAAAAAGGTATGGTTGAACATTTCAGAGCACATTTATTGATAAAAAATTTCGAAATTCAGTAAAAAATTCATGTTTAAAAAAAATCAAAAATTGAATTTAAGAGCGACATACTCCTGAGAGCATCCATCCAAAAATTGTGCTTTGCGCGATAAAGGGACCAAACGTGTTTGGGAGCATACCCGGCAGTACGATGTCTGGGTATACGTCGGCTCCCAATACTAAGCGAATCGGTGTAGACGTATAAAAGTTTGGATCCGCTAATCGTATGTGCGTATACGCTGTCGCTACTGATGGATCGACGCTACTAGTGGGGCTAACACGAACGTAATTGTTTGTCATTGTGGCGTGGATAGCCAACCTGGTGTTCTGGCCGTGTTTTCCCCTCAGACGCAGTAGACAGCCACGTTGGGTTCCGAAATTTGAAACGTCAAGCCTGAGTTTTACCGCTAAATCTGTTGCAATTATAGAAGTCGGAGAGCATACGTCGATTAACGCGCGTATAAGGTGCAGCCGTCCACGAGCTTCTATTTTTACCACGACCGTAGGAGCAATAGACGTGACCGGTCGTAACGCTTGGGTTTCGCGTGCGAGTCGACCCGCTAGAAATGCGATGGATAGCTGGCGAGGCCTCGTCTCCAGTCTACCCTGATCGCGATTGGGCCTGTTTGACTCCTCTCGCTTTTGCCGCAGGCGGAAAGGCCTAGTTTCCGCTCTACGGTTCTGCCGGGCTGTTGACCGCGGTCGGAAAGGCCGTGTTTCCGATCCACGTTCTCGGCGTCGTTCGTGTGCTAACAGGGGTCGGAAAGGCCGAGTTTCCGATCCCCTGGTTATAGTCGGGAGGGGAGTCCCAGATTCCGGTGTGGATTCTGCTGGTTCATCTTCTGGGCGGAGCGGCCTGGTTTCATCTGCGTGGTCGGACGCGTTTATAGATAACGCGCGTTCGGACTCGTCCTCACTAGCAACTTGCTCGCTCCATGGGCGTGTATCAATCGGCTGAAGGGGTTCGGATTCGTCATCCATGTGCAGCGTTGTGTGGTGTTTTTCGCGGCACCGACGACATCTTTCTTCGCTCGTGCACTCGTCAGACCGATGCATCATGGACAGGCAGTTTCCGCAGAAGCGACCAATCAGTGCCTCCCTCAGTCTCTCTTCGGGAGTTTTACCGCAGAATGATGGACAGAGCCGTATCGGATGCATACCTTGGCATAAACGGCACGCTAGAGCAAAGCGGTTTGATTGTTGCTCGGCCTTCTTTCTCATCGAGGTGAAGCGAGTCATCGTTGATGTCTGAAATCATTATTTTTTCCCTTTTGTGTATATTTGGCTATATAGTTATACGTACTTGTATATATATGTATATTATGGTTGGGTGGCGAGTAGCAAAGAAACTTAATTATATGTGGTTATTGTAAATTTCGTATATTTTATGGTACGGGTGGTCTCATATATCACTGTCTTGTGATAGTGTATAGTGTGCATAATCTTGCATGAGTTTTGCATAAAGTGTGTGGGGCACCTCATGTTTATGCATCGACACACGGTTATCGACTTTGATTTCTGTGCTCGCATCGGTGAGCTGTCATTTTGTTAATTTGTGTAATTACATGGCCTGCCACCCAAAACAAAAGTAAGCTCATTATTTGTTCGCATGGTGCGGAACTTCGCTAAATCGCAAGTGCTTATCAGGGTACGAAAATAGATTGTACAAAACAATTCCCATTTGCTCATCGATCATCATATCATTTGTGGTTTTATACAGTTTTGTACATAGTCAGAACCAACTTGTAAGATTCACTTTCATTTTCCCCAACGAGAGACTGTTGCTTTTCGTTTGTGACAATTGTCCCATAGGGTACGTTTTATATGTATGCAAACGTTTCGATTACGTGAAAAATATATTTTTTTTTCGTAAATTTTCATATTCAATTTAATTAAAAAACATGTACTACATACATACATATCTTTTTCTCTGCACAATTCATTTCGTTTGTTGTTTCGTCTGTAACTACTAAACTACTGTAGTGTACTATCGCAAAGTAAACTCAGCCGTTTTGTTTTCGTATTGCACTGAACTCTTGAAGTAATAAACGAAATGAAATAGTAACGTGCATTATAGTTTATTTTCGTACACCGGTGCTTATATATGTGCTTGGGAGTATCACAACTTAATGCTTTATTTGAAAATTACTAAGTTGGAGGGCCCTTCAAAATTTAATAACTCATGATTTTATTAAAAAGGAAAAGCATATTTAATACGCTTTGCTTTGTCCCGAGCAAATCTAAGTAGTTCGCCGGCATCGAGTTGCGTAGTAGATTTTCAGTTTACCGATCGTAGGGGAGTCCGAACCTTGGCTGCGCTGTCAACCAAGAGCGTAAATTGAAATTTACGTTCTTGTATTAGAGATGTGCTGAGTCCACACATATGAGTATTCATACCTACTCGGTACCTATTTAAAAGTATCCAATACTTTCGACACTCGGTGTCGGACTATTAAACAACTTCTAACAAAAGCGCACGACAGCCAAACGTATGGAAGAAATTTTTAGAGATAAAGCTCATTAGCGAACTTTGAGGCGATGTCTTACAAATTCCAATTGGAATAAATAAATGAATATGTATATATATATATATATATATATATATATTATTATTAATTTTTTTTTTATTAAGGGGCTATGTACGGAATTCTTTGTGAATACTGAGTCCACAGCGCCTTCAGGGAGTACAGAACAAAAATTAAATAACTGAAAGTCATTCGTTGTCGAAATTCCAGAGAACGCTTCATTTTTATTATTTATTATTCTTTTGAAAAAAAAAACAAAATGGATGGGTCCGAAATTGTGCAGCAAGTGATTTAAGTGTACTTATATTACTACTAAGGTATATTGCATTGAATCGGTATCGGTTACCAACACCGAAACTTTGGGTACCGAGTATTGGGGCAACTCTGCACATCACTATTTTTAAAAATGACACTTTCATTGATGGCAATTGCAGCACATATCAGAATTTCCTGAATGGCACGAGTGATTACGATGCGGTAAGTTGCGTGTTTTTCTCATAGTATTTTAATGTGATATTTTTTACCTTCTACTTTTAGCTTTCTTTGGAGATATTCCACCCAAAACCTTCATTCATCCAAGTACGGCATATTTACAACTCGCAATCGAGTTCGCCTGAAGGATGAATGAGGAATTATAGTATGCAGAATGGAAGTGCGTGGCTCTTGGGAAATTCTTATATGCAGGCGATACTCGCAGCACAAATTCCTCTCGGAAAAAGCCAACCATTATTGAAGTATCGTGAAATATGAATTAATATAATATGAAGCTTTAATGTAAACCCTATTATCTTACTAATATCTTTTCGTTTCCATTTCAGATATAATAGAAATAGACAATGCTGAAAGGAGAAATATACGAACAGGTGTAAGGTGTAAAAAGCATTTTTCGCCAAATTTGAAAAGAGCATTCGCTCCACGGGCCGAAAGTTCACATTAGCAGCTATCCCACCCATCGCCTGGCACTCGTGGCGATCGTGGGGAATAATGATGTGGTTTCCTGAATTCCACGGAACCGTGTGCATGGCAGCTACTGGGTGCTGTCTGGTAATTTTTCCGGAATATCGTGAGTACTATAACCTTCTTTATTATTATGACAAAAGTCCATAAACATCCCTTGCGGTGATATGTAGGAGAGCGCTGCATGAATGCATTCAAGCGGCGTATGAATTATTCATATACAAAACGAATGAATGATTTTAGCTTAAAATTTTTATTTTTTTTTTTAAATCTGAGTGAATAGCTGTTCAGATATATGTGTCGACAAAGTGAAAATAAATTAAATTGATATAAATGTCAACTTTTTGTATGAATATCCAGAAATATTTTTTCTTCGTACATATGTACAAACATACATATGTATGTATGTATGTATTGCTGCGCTCCTATTACATACGAGAAAACTTGTGTGCCGAAATGAGTTTGAATGATTTAAATGTTTTCCATTCATTCAGTCACATTCTTCCATTTAAAGGTAGACAATTTAAAACAAAATGTATATTCATAACTTACAAAATTCCAAACGCTGAGTGTTTTGTAAGTGAAGTAAAATATTCAAATGTACTGTACTCTGTTTGGCTAGAAGTTTGAATGAATTCATGCAGCCCATATACATATTATGTAGGCAATTCTTCGATATAAAGATTGCGACACAATTGTATTAATTTCGCAAGGTTAGAAGGAATAAAACATGTAGGCAACTCATCGCTCCTCCCAACCTTTTTACACGAAAGCTCCTAATAAGATATATTTTAAATAAAATTAAAGGAATCTTGAATATTTTTTTGAATTTGGTGAACGTAGTATATTGAATAAGGTCGGAGAAAGTTGTTGGTTCCATGAGACAAATATTGCCAAGGCATCGTGGGGGTAGGGTAAGCTTTTACGAATACTAGCTACATTAGTGTGGTTCGGGTGGAATTTGCGTTTATGTTCGCGCAAACTCCATTCGTTTATAATGATTTCCTGGGGTTCGTGTGTATGTGTATAAACATATCAAAAGCAAGTATGCATTGTAACGTTAATTTTAGCGTTTACCAAAATAAAACAATCGTTTCTGTTGAAACAATTCAGTTTTTTATCATTTAGGTAATTATCAAAATAATTCTATTCTGGTTTTTAACGAAAAGAAACGAAATTATTTTGATAAGTTATTTTTGCGCATCAACAAAACGAAATCGATTCATATAGTTTGTTGAGCATCTCTGGTCAAAAGTGTTAATTGTGGGGTTAGTTTTATATAACCATGAAATGGGGAATTCACTTGAGCCGAATTCCCGGGCAACTGCCAGCTGAAGGCAATTGCGTGATGTGAACGGCATTTCAACAAATCACTCCCAGTGAAGTTGGTCGGCTACCAACTTTCGTTAAA
>NW_023458560.1:13768808-13774323 GCF_013731165.1 Rhagoletis pomonella
CCAAAATAATTGATATCAAATAAAACACCTCTTTGAGGTAAAATTTTCGAGTGACGAAAGCTGAACTACACCATTTCCAGTTGTAAATGCGAAAGCGTCAATTGTAAATGAGAAAGCGTCAAATGAAAATGCGAAAGCGTCATTTGGAAATGAGAATAGTCAATTGTAGATGAGAAAGCGTCAATTGTAAATGAGATTAGTCAATTGTAAATGAGAAAGCGTCAAATGAAAATGCGAACGCGTCAGTTGTAATTGAGAATAGTCAATTGTAAATGAGAAAGCATCAAATGAAAATGCGAAAGCGTCATTTGGAAATTAGAAATAAAAGTAAATGAATTGCGTACTGCATATATAATAGATGATTTAAATTCGCTTATCACTGATAATACTTAATCAATTATGTCGCTATAAAACGCGTTTGAAAACGGAATTTTTAAGTTTTCAGAAGGTTATGATCTTCATCTTTGCTGTTTGTAAGCTACGTCATATTAGAGTATGTACATAGATAAGAAGGCAGGAAAATAAAGCTGGCCAATATTCGGATGAAAACGATGCCGGTCGAATTCCGAAAAACCTTCACGAATTACTTATATACATATAAATGTATGTATGTAGTTCATCATGACCTTCTTGAATCTGTTTAAACCATTACGGTATGTCTCGGATCAATGTATGTAGCTCGATAGAGAACACTCTTCGGTTTTATTTTCGCCGGGAAGTCTCAGTTGTTTTACACTGGCGGAAGAACTACTTTACGATTAAAAAGTATATAAATCAAGTATGTTAAAAATATGCATATATATAAATTACTTGGACATTTCATTAATAAAGTGCTGCGTTTAGCGCCATATTCCCCCATGCTAAACCCCATTGAAATAATCTGGGGAAAAATCAAAATGCATGTAAAGGGGCATATCTCAAACCCAGTCATAAATGGGCCAAACCTTGTTGAACAACGGCTGCAATATTTGGAGAATTTGGTGGATGACGCGAAAACTATAATCACCGGAGAGAACTGCGCGAGAGTATTTCAGCACGCAACATCTTTCCATGGAAATGCTTTATCTTTACAAGATATGCAAGTTGGGACATAATAAACTTGCATTTTTAATAACATCTAAATAATTTCTGAATAAAAACGAGTTTCTCATTTCCAAATGACGCTTTCGAATTTTCATTTGACGCTTTCTCATTTACAATTTACTATTCTCATTTTCAATTGACGCTTTCTCATTTACAATTGACTTTTCTCAATTACAAATGACGCTTTCTCATTTACAATTGACTATTCTCAATTCCAAACGACGATTTCGCATTTTCATTTGACGCTTTCTCATTTATAATTGACTACTCTCAATTACAAATGACGCTTTCTCATTTACTATTGACCTTTTCTCATTTACAATTGACTATTCTCAATTTCAAATGACGATATCGCATTTACAATTGACTATTCTCATTTCCAAATGACGCTTTCGCAATTTCATTTGACGCTTTCTCATTTACAACTGGAAATGGTGTAGAAACACAAAATTTATGATATCAATTTCGTGACGAAAATTATACGCATTTTTTAACTGCCTTTCAAACGTATGGAAAATCTTTTTTTATTTATTCGGAACGTTGCGAATTTCCGTTTACTGCTAAAAACACAATAAAAAAATAAAACAGAACTTTTGCAACGATTCGTATGAATAAAAAAGATTTTCCCAACGTTTGAAAGGCAGTTAAAAAATGCGTATAATTTTCGTCACGAAATTGATATCATAAATTTTGTCCGATAGGACTGATAGTTTCTTACAAATTAATTAATGATTCCAGTTTTTTTTTATTTTTAGTGAAAAAATTAAAAAAAAAAGGAAACATTAAACCAAATGAAAGAAAAAAATAATAACGGGTTCTGTGCCAAACTTTCGCATTTGTACTAACGCCTGTTCTGTTACAAAAAAAATCAAGTTCCTTATGACGAAAATCGATGGATAAATAAGAAATTATGAGTGGTCAAATAAAAATGCGCGAAGGGTTTTTGTATGAAATATAAGCAGAAAAGCGTGTGACTCAGGTGCACGTGGCGTATGAGTAACTTTCTTTCCTGCTCATTTTTCATACAAAAAATCTTTGCGTATTTTCATTTGACCACTCACTATTTCTTATTTATCCATCGATTTTCTTCAGTAGCAATTTGTTTTTTTTTTGTGACAGAACAGGCTTTAGTAAAAATGCAAGATTTTGGCACAGAACCTGTTATTTTTTAAATTTTCTTCTGTTAAGGTTTCATAAAAAAAAAAAAAATCTGGAATGATTAATTAATTTGTCTGAAACTATTAGCCCTTTAAGTAATTTATATTAAGATTTTTAAATTGGTTCGTAAGATATACGTGATTAAAAGGAACCAAATTTTGCTTTAAGCTGAATAACGGTAAATTGAAAACATCTCGAAAACATATCCATAGAAAAAAATTAACTCGAATTTCGGAATCACCGAGCAATTCTACATAGGAATTGGATAGTGGAATCCATAGAATATTTTTGCTGTAAACCTTTGTAATTGAAATTAATCAAGTAATATTAACGTGTTATTAAAAAGGTAAAAAGTAATTGAAAATGATCAAAAATAACACTGTGGAAGTCAAGTAAAACCGGACATGAATAAATCGTTTTGTACTTGGTACAGGTCTAGTCAATTTCGAACTTGTTCCGAGGCGGATCTACGGGGAGATAGAGCTAATTAAAATATATCTCTTGTCCTTTCACACGCCGTACAGTGTGCTTTTTGAAACTCCATGCGAATTAATAGTGGCGCTTTCGACAAAAGCAACGTTTTCATATGAAACAAAATGGTTTTGAAAGCTAATGTAATTGCGTTTCACGAAAAAATATTGCCATTGAGCCAAAATTGCTCCTTGACAATGCATTTTTAATTAGGGCGGCGAACCTTTGAAAAAAAATAAGAGAGACCAAGCCCGTTTTTATGGGATATTATATTATTTTCTTTAAATTGCGCGAACGGTGTAAGTGTTATGATTTTTTAAGCAGGGGGCAACCCTTTCCAAGAAAGTCGTAGCTTACTGCCCTTTAATTTGGAAGCTCAGTTTTTAAAATCGAATAATCGGTGCATACCTGATGCCGTTAACAAAAAATGCCTTCATGTATTGTATTTATACATAGTACATACATATTTAGATTTGATCTAACCCTGGTACTTGTGTACATGTGTGAGGGGGTTATTAGAATCCATATAGGAGCTTTAAGATTATCACATTCGAATAAAAACAACTCTGGAATACCTGATTTGTAATTTTGGCTTTTATTTTTGCCTCAAAAATAAAAGGCAAAAATTACCGATTAATTTCTGATCAAACAAATAAAAGGCAAATTTTAACTTCTATTTTTGCCTTAAAAAAATAGAAAGCAAAAATAATCGGTATTATTTGCTCAGAATAATCAGATTTTTAAAAGCCATGGAGGAATCACAGTCTACAATGAAAGAAGAGTCTAATGGTACCTTTGAAACAGCTATAGCATAATTTTTTCGCAATGCCTTTTTGATGTCAAAAATTGTAAAATAACTTTTGTTTTCAGTCTCTGATAAACAATATACATTACAAGCGTACCCGGCGAACTTTATCTCGCCCAAAATTAATTTTTTGTAGGAACATTTTGGTACCACACTCTCGCCAACTATTCACTTAAAGACTTCAAGTGGCACATTTATCTGTCCGTGACGAAATTCTTGAAATTTTCCAATGATCTGGTGATTCATAGCACAGTTAATCCCACAACGCTAATCAATTTCGATATTAGAGTTGCCAACGAAATAAATTTGAAAAACATTTTTCTCTTCATTCACTGTCTGGAACAATGATCTGGTTTGATGGGGAATCTGTATAGCATAGTTGGTAGCAAGTTCGAAATGTGTGAATATCGATGGTCCATATAAATCCAGTATACATATACATACTTATTTGAGATGAAATTCTTTAACTGCCTAATAAATGCATTTGCGAGCATTCATCAAGAGTTGTCCTTATTATGGTAAATCGCTATAAAGCAATGGGCTCAGGGATTATGATGGTTGATTTAATTGTAGTAACTTGACTTTAGGCCCTGCAGATCTCAATTCCGTTGTCTCCGAATGAACGTTTTACGCATTGTGAAATGAGCGATATGATTTACTGGACCAATCGTAACACACAGAAGTTCGATAGACTCAATGATGCGGCATGTCGAAGCCCTGGACATTTACGGCATTTCTTCTCACTTAACGCTGCAGATCAGGATTTCGCTTTCGTTTCAGTTTTTAGTGAGCTGGTTCCTCCTGAGGTCTTCTGCATGAATTCGCGATAAGTGCACTGAAAACTGAACACTGAAAGTACAATGTCGAAGAATTGAAACTGTCTTCGAAGCAATCGAACCATATTCGCAAAAGAATATTCTCATTCAACCTTATCTATCTGAGTTTCGCCCGAAAACAAATTTGCCCGAAATTTTTTCATCCGCCCGTAGTGAATACACGGAAACGAAAAGTGATAAGTGAACCAGGTCGAGGAAAATGAAACTCATAATCAAGCTGATTTTGTAATTTTTATTAAAATTCTATAATACATTCCTCAAATCCGGTAACCTAAATAATTGTTTAGCATAGATACAATTTTGTACCTGGACAACCATTTCAATGGTAATATTACGATCAAAATCGTGTTAAAGAAATCGTGTAAAAAATCGATGGAAATTCTATTTATCCGGAATTTTCCATTCGAAAATCTTTTTAAATTTTCTTTGGGCAGAGACAAACGCGACAAAAAAGACCTTTTAAATAAGAACAAAAGACGGACTACGACTATACTTTTACTTTTTTTAGTTATTTACAATACTTAAAAATAATTTTTTACCAAAAGCCCTGTTTCGAACTTCGAAGGTCCATATCTCGATTTCGGAGGCGTACAAAATTTTTGATTCATGTTTCTAGTTGTAAACTAGTATTTTTCCTGACTAGTTTGGGGTTTCTCTGCAGGGTAATCCTAGATTCGTGAATGTGTTCGTTTTGAACACAGTTCATGTAGGTCCAAATTTTCAATGCACGAATTACCATTCTCTACATCACCCTCGCCCACAATAGACAGTTTAATGCATGCATGCACAATTCCTCTCGTGTGTTTTGGGCCACTATCAGTTACCGATATTATTACCGTATTTCTAAGCTTAAACTATCATCAAAGATGGACGTGATGGTACCTCAGCACTTTTCCTAAAAAGTTGCCCGGCCATGGTTGCTCCTCTGGAAATAATGGGCCTTATGCATAAAAAGTGAGCTTAAGCTCGGACCCGATTTTCAGTACAATCTCTTAAGCTTGAGCAAACTTCATCCCTGCAAAAATTTAGTGTGAGCTAAAGCATATGCATAAGGCCTAATAAATTTCCAGATGACCCACCAGTGGCAACTCTGGAAGTGATCAGCTGTTTCGTAGGCTGCAAGTTTTTGGAAATTTTGCATTCTCGTACTTCTGTGGATATT
>NW_023458560.1:13774423-13787795 GCF_013731165.1 Rhagoletis pomonella
AAAATACAGCGGCTCCGCTGGCTTGGCCACGTCGTTCGAATGGGAAGCGACGTTCCAGTTCTGAAAGTATTAAACTCGCGATCCGCTGGTGGTAGCGGAGGAAGAGGGAGAGACCAAGTGGATAAGAACTTGGCTTCACTTGGCGTTTCCAATTGGCGTCAGTTGGCACAGAGGAGAAACGACTGGGTTGCTTTGCTGAACTCGACCAAAATCGCGTAGGCGGTTACAGCGCCAAAAAAGAAGAAGAAGAAGAGACGTCCCGGCAAATATGGGACATTTGGCAACGCTAACTACGAAAGAGTTATGAAAATCATTTTATACTATTTAACTTGGCATTAAAGATGAAAACAAGGCCAAAAAAACCGATCATTTAAATTTCAGTCTTGAGTCACTTTTCGAATTTGTACGTAAATATACAATTCAGACAACAACGACAACAAGTGCTCTTTGAATACTACTGGTGCCGGTTTTCTCCCACAAAAGCCGAAAACTTAGTTGACTATTTCGAGACATTTAGAAACGCTGACCTTCTGCCACTCTCAGTTAAGGCATCTAAGTCTAAGTTGTCGCCAAAATTAGTAAGCATAGCCCGATTTTTGTTTATAATCTATTTTCAAGTAGGAAAGCTTTTTGGAAATAGAACATAATGTCTCAAGCCTATATCAAATCGAATGAATCAGTTTTGCTGTCGCCCCTTAGAGATGAGTTAGCAACTGAATGGCCTCCAATTATCGCATATGATTTTATAATTGTACTTCCTTTCGTAAAATTTTTCTTTTACTCAAATAACGCACACTCAAACGTGGATCTCCACTTGCATCTAGGAAAACATTTACATATATTCAGTTTTGCAAAAGCAATTTAAGTGAAAAATTATTTCTGTTATTAAAATTCAATTCAATTCGAATTTTGTTTGTGGCAACGATGTCTCCTGTGAGGACTTATCTTCGAATATTAAATCCCTAATTAAGCGTAGCATAATGTCGATGGCCCAAAACATACGAGAGTAATTATGAATGCACAATTTTTGTTTTCTTCGTCATACACATATATTACACATTTTTATTTAGCAGCCTTAGGTTTTTCAATAATTAGTGTTAAATTTTTTGAGTATTAATTAAAAGGAAAAATAAATACTTGAATATTTCAAACATTCCAACATAAATTTAAACGCATTTTGCATTAAATTTTACTAAAAGTAAAAGCTTTCAAGTGCAATAAATACTATAATTTTTATCCTTTTTAGTAATATTAAAAATGCAGAAGAAATCAGTTGAGTTAAAAATAAAATAAATACTTTAGTTCATTTTCGAGTGAACTTAAGTAACGAGTCGGCCGCTGTGGTGTAGTGGTAAGCAGTGCGCGCTTCCACTCCGCAGCACCAGGGTTCAAACCCTGGTCAAAGCAACATCGCAAAAATATAGAAAAAAGGTTTTTTCTTAACAGCGGTCGTCCCTTGGCAGGCAATGGCAAACCTCCGAATGTATTTCTGCCATGAAAAACAGCTTCTCATTAAAATACAATCGCCGTTCGGAGTCGGCGTAAAGCTGTAGGTCCCTCCGCTTTGTGTGACAACATCAAGGCGCACGTCACAAGTCGGAGGAGAAGCTCGGCCAAACAGTAACATATGTGTAAGCGCCAATCTATTATTATTATATTAACTAAAAATAAACGTTCTCATTAAATTAAATTAAATTCATTAACTTTGGATATTTCAGTTCTTTGCTTTTAAAATTTTATAAAAGTAAAATTAATGCTCAAAATTTGAGATTTGAATAAGAATAAAATATATAAATAATTCATGCAGTTATTAAATATTCTTAATTTTTGTCTATAGTTTGGCTTGTTCATTGATAACACTGAATCACAAATTTTAGTTCGGTTTCTGTTCTCCGGACGCCACTATCCAATTTCTATGTTGAATTGCTCGGTGATTATGAAAATCGGGTTAATTTTTTTCTATATATACGTTTTCGAGATATTTGCAATTTACCGTTATTCAGCTTAAAACAAAAATTGGTTCCTTTTATTCACGTATATCTTACGAACCTAATTCTTAATATAAGGTACGGCAAATAAAAGCTAATGAAATTCTCCATAAACCATATATACATTACTTTCCGATAGGACTGATAGTTTCTTAAAAATTAATTAATCATTCCAGTTTCGTTTTTATTTTTTAATGAAAAAATGAAACAAAATCAAACTTTAACCTAAGAAAAATTCAAATAATAACGGGTTCTGTGCCAAACTTTAGCATTTGTCCTGCACTGTTACAAAAAAAAAATCAAGTTTCTTATGAAGAAAATCGATGGATAAATAAGAAATTATGAGTGGTCAAATGAAAATTCGCAAAGGGTTTTTGTATGAAATATAAGCAGAAAAGCGTGTGACTCAGGTGCACGTGGCGTATGAGTAACTTTCTTTCTCGCTCATTTTTCATACAAAATACAATTTGTTTTTTTTTTTGTAACAGAACAGGCTTTAGTAAAAATGCAAAAATTTGGCACAGAACCTGTTATTTTTTTAATTTTCTTCTGTTAAAGTTTCATTAAAAAATACAAAAATTTGGAATGATTAATTAATTTGTCTGAAACTGTAAGCCCTTTAAGTAGTTTATATTAAGATTTTTAAATTGGTTCGTAAGATATACGTGATTAAAAGGAACCAAATTTTGCTTTAAACTGAATAACGGCAAATTGAAAATATCTCAAAAACGTATCCATTAACTCGATTTTCGGAATCACCGAGCAATTCTACATAGGAATTGGATAGTGGCATCCATAGAACATTTTTGCTGTAAACCTGTGTAATTGAAATTAATCAAGTAATATTAATCGTGTAATTAAAAAAGTAAAAAGTAATTGAAAATGATCACAAATAACAAAATAATCATAGAATTAAAATTAATGAATTAAGTACCAGTTTTTAACCAATTAATTAATCATTAAAAAGTGCTAATATTGGTATTTAATCATTGAACGGTTATCCAAAAAAAAAACATGCTTCAATTAATAATCATTATGATTATTAATCATTAACAGGTCTGGTATAATTGAATATGTACTCACTTTAATGGTTTACAATATATCCAAATAAAAGTTATAATATTTTGAGTACTTTATTGTATTACACTGTGGAAGTCAAGTAAAACCGGGTATGAATAAATCGTTTTGTACTTGGTACAGGTCTAGTCAATTTCGAACTTGTTCCGAGGCGGATCTATGGAGAGATAGGGGAAATTAAAATATATCTCTTGTCCTTTCACACGCCGTACAGTGTGCTTTTTGAAACTCCATGCGAATTAATAGAGGCGCTTTCGACAAAAGCAACGTTTTCATATGAAACAAAATGGTTTTGAAAGCTAATGTAATTGCGTTTCACGAAAAAATATTGCCATTGAGCCAAAATTTCTCCTTGACAATGCATTTTTCATTAGGCGGCGAACCTTTAAAAAAATAAGAGGTTCTTCGTTGGAGATCTATAGGCCAAGCCCGTTTATATGGGATATTATATAATTTTTTAAATTGCGCGAACGGTGTAAGTCTTATGATTTTTCAAGCAAGGGGCAACCCTTTAATTTAGCACCTCAGTTTTGAAAATCGAATAATCGGTGCAGATCTGATGCCGTCAACAAAAACTCCCTTCAGGTATTGTATGTATACATATGTATATAGATTTGAACTAACCCTGGTATTTGGGTATAGGGGTTATTGAAATCCATGTAATAGCTTCAAAACTATCACATTCCTATATACACAACTCTGGAATACCTGATTTGTAATTTTGGCTTTTATTTTTGCCTGAAAAAATAAAAGCCAAAAATTACCGATTAATTTCTGCTCAAACAAATAAAAGGCTAATTTTAACTTTTAATTTTGCCGTAAAAAAATAAAAAGCAGAAATAATCGGTATTATTTGCTCAAAATAATCAGATTTTTAAAAGCCATGGAGGAATCACAGTCTACAATGAAAGAAGAGTCTAATGGTACCTTTGAAACAGCTATAGCATAATTTTTTTGCTATGCCTTTTTGATGTCAAAAATTGTAAAAATAACTTTTATTTTCAGTCTCTGATAAACAATATATATTACAAGCGTACCCGGCGAACTTTATCTCGCTCAAAATTAATTTTTTGTAGGAACATTTTGGTGCCACACTCTCGCCAACTATTCACTTAAAGACTTCAAGTGGCACATTTATCTGTCCGTGACGAAATTCTTGCAATTTTCCAATGATCTGGCGATTCATAGCACCGTTAATCACACAGCGCTTATCAATTTCGATATTAGAGTTGCCAACGAAATAAATATCGTTAGTCCATATAAAGCCAGTATACATACTTATTTGAGATGAAATTCTTTAACTTCCTAATAAATGTATTTGCGGGCATTCAAGAGTTTTCCTTATTATGGTAAATCACTATAAAGCAATGAGCTCAGGGATTATGATGGTTGATTTAATTGTAGTAGCTTGACTTTAGGCCCTGCAGATCTCAATTCCGTTGTCTCCGAATGAACGTTTTACGCATTGTGAAATGAGCGATATGATTTACTGGACCAATCGTAACACACAGAAGTTCGATAGACTCAATGATGCGGCATGTCGAAGCCCTGGACATTTACGGCATTTCTTCTCACTTAACGCTGCAGATCAGGATTTCGCTTTCGTTTCAGTTTTTAGTGAGCTGGTTCCTCCTGAGGTCTTCTGCATGAATTCGCGATAAGTGCACTGAAAACTGAACACTGAAAGTACAATGTCGAAGAATTGAAACTGTCTTCGAAGCAATCGAACCATATTCGCAAAAGAATATTCTCATTCAACCTTATCTATCTGAGTTTCGCCCGAAAACAAATTTGCCCGAAATTTTTTCATCCGCCCGTAGTGAATACACGGAAACGAAAAGTGATAAGTGAACCAGGTCGAGGAAAATGAAACTCATAATCAAGCTGATTTTGTAATTTTTATTAAAATTCTATAATACATTCCTCAAATCCGGTAACCTAAATAATTGTTTAGCATAGATACAATTTTGTACCTGGACAACCATTTCAATGGTAATATTACGATCAAAATCGTGTTAAAGAAATCGTGTAAAAAATCGATGGAAATTCTATTTATCCGGAATTTTCCATTCGAAAATCTTTTTAAATTTTCTTTGGGCAGAGACAAACGCGACAAAAAAGACCTTTTAAATAAGAACAAAAGACGGACTACGACTATACTTTTACTTTTTTTAGTTATTTACAATACTTAAAAATAATTTTTTACCAAAAGCCCTGTTTCGAACTTCGAAGGTCCATATCTCGATTTCGGAGGCGTACAAAATTTTTGATTCATGTTTCTAGTTGTAAACTAGTATTTTTCCTGACTAGTTTGGGGTTTCTCTGCAGGGTAATCCTAGATTCGTGAATGTGTTCGTTTTGAACACAGTTCATGTAGGTCCAAATTTTCAATGCACGAATTACCATTCTCTACATCACCCTCGCCCACAATAGACAGTTTAATGCATGCATGCACAATTCCTCTCGTGTGTTTTGGGCCACTATCAGTTACCGATATTATTACCGTATTTCTAAGCTTAAACTATCATCAAAGATGGACGTGATGGTACCTCAGCACTTTTCCTAAAAAGTTGCCCGGCCATGGTTGCTCCTCTGGAAATAATGGGCCTTATGCATAAAAAGTGAGCTTAAGCTCGGACCCGATTTTCAGTACAATCTCTTAAGCTTGAGCAAACTTCATCCCTGCAAAAATTTAGTGTGAGCTAAAGCATATGCATAAGGCCTAATAAATTTCCAGATGACCCACCAGTGGCAACTCTGGAAGTGATCAGCTGTTTCGTAGGCTGCAAGTTTTTGGAAATTTTGCATTCTCGTACTTCTGTGGATATTTTGTCTCTTTGAGAGCGAATGCTGCTAAATTCTCAGAATTTTTCTGCTGGATAATTTTGTCCTCTCAATACGAGTACCTACACACCTATTAACTCGAAACAAGCGAAAACGAAAGTAAAAATTGTGATTTTTGCCCATTTTTCTAAAGGCACCCTAGGGACCTAGGCATTTGGGAGCTACATTTTTGAAAACGGCAGTTCATGCCCTCCCTCATGCCAGTTTTTTTGCTATCCCTTGTAAGCTGGATATGCTGAAACCTCAATCGGGAATTGAGAATCTTTACTCATGAGCCATGACACATTACATCACTGCTTTGCTTAAATATTAAAAAATAATGTTTTCATGTTAGTTTTTCGATATTGCGCTCTCAATTTGAAAAACAGAATATCTAACTGTGTTTTACGTAGTTTTCTTGAGTTTTAAGGATATTGGTGCTATCTTTTACTCTAAATTTACTTTTAATAATCATGTTAATTTAATTTTTTCGAAATCTCATACTATGCTTGGGTTCGGAATTGTGCAGAATTTTATGATCCTTATTCTTCCCTACACCTCATTTGTTCCTTCACATCTTGAGTAAGCTCAAATAATTTGCAGGCCTTTTCAAAATTTTAACACTGATTGAACGCGTTTAAAAAGTTTTCCTTAAATATGCTCTGCGATCTTTACATTTCACTGATCCTATCCAGTGATCAGACTTAAAAAAAATTCTGTGTGGCAGAATCTCGGGGAAAATGTGGTAGATTTCAAAAAAATGTGGTCGATTTCAGGTTTTGGATCAAACTTTGTACAAAAATTAAAAAAATCTGCTGCAAAAAGTGCTGCAAGCTTTTATCACATCAGGATGTAGCGAACAAATGTGGCACGTTGCAGAAACCACTACTTGGGACTTGCTGATTTTGAAATTTCTCAAGTAAAAGTAAACAACTCCTCAGAAACTTTAGATGCACTGCAAGTTGCTAATACTTTCACAAAAATCGCAGTTTTTTAACAATTTCGGTATTAATTCTTTTCATAAATCATATATTTTGCAATTTAACGTAACAGAACCACGTTTCCTGTCGAAAAGTTTATTATTGAGAAAATTTACTATTTTACAGTTTATTTTATCCTCCCATTCGGCTTTGTTTACTTTTACTTGGGAAAATTCATCGCCGCCGCGAATGCGGAATCTTGTATTATATCATTCTTGTTACCATATAGTGTTTAGTGTTGGACAATTTTTGCTCATAAAATTAAGAAAATTATGTCGAACAAAAATTAAACTAGGTACTCAAAAACGCGAATATGTGGTACATTTCAGACCTTGTGTGGTAGATGCTCAAAAAAGTGGCAGATCTACCACAATGTGGTAGAAGTCCGATCACGGATCCTATCCCGTCGTACAATTCTCGTTTGTTGCTTTTAAATTTAAAAGAGAGAGTTCTTGACTGTCCGGCTCTTTAAAGCTGATGCCAGATAAAACTTTGTAGCTTTGCGTGACATTTATAAATTTGCCAGCAAAGCGCCAGACGCAAAAGGTATGCCACAATGAACGCCAAGAAATCAATTTTGCACTTTTTGCTTTTTTACTCGTCAAAATTGCTGTGGATTTAAGATATTTTGCTTTAAAATTATCAGCAATGTAATTGAGTTTTATGTTTCAGCATGAATACTCGAATTTGGACGAAACAAAATAAATATTAAACCGGCTGATTGTCAAAGCGCGCAAAAAGATGGGAGTTGGCCATCTTTTCGCTTCGCGCTGCAGCTTAAATGATCGATGTGGCATGCTTTGTGCATTTTCATACAATTCATCTTAGCTGTCAAAGCGAATCTGTCACGTAAAGCGAAGCAAACGTTTTATGTGGCATCAGCTTTAGAGAAAATCAATTTTAATGTTCCGAGAAGGAACTTCGTAGTTACTATCCGTTTATGGCATTATTAATAGAACTAATTATGACCGTAATGTACCTTTTGCCCGTGCCTTAATTGAACTTAACCAGATCTCAACTTCTATCGAGCTTGATTTTTCTTTACAAATAAATATTTTTGTCAATCTTATGAATTATTTTTTTAATTCAAGTTGTAATCTTATTTTTTGTAAGTTGTCCGTAAGAATTAATGTTCATAAACTATATAATAATTAAATATGTGAGTAAATAAATAAATAAATGTAATATGAAAATGAACATAATCGAAAAATTTTATTTCTACTAAATTTCTGGAGAAGCTGGCAGTTATCGTTTTAATAACGACCATGTAATAGTACTGGCAGTAATTGGGCACACATCCATTAAAAATCCAATTCCTCAGGAAAGCATCGCGAAGCTTATTTTTTATATTGTTCTAAATACGAATATTTTGAAATATAAATACATACAAACTTGATAAAAAAAAAAAACTATACGAAAAGAAGACAGTTATTTTTTATTCGGATCACACTGCGTTACTATTTGGCGCTAGATGTCGCCGAGATACGCACAATACCGCTTTTTAAGAAGCAAAGTGGCATCACAACCAGCTGTTATTCGCTTGTAAACACCACAAACAGGCCAACAAATTATAGATGAAGGTGGAAATTCACTGAAAATTCAAGATAAACGCGTATAATTTAAAAAATAAGTGACAGATTAATTGCTAAATGGAAACTGTGAATACCACGCTGGCCTTTTATGTTATGGGTACTAAGCAATGTATGAGGCTGGAATGGATTGAGAAAACAGGCGATTTTTTTGTCAAAAGAAATGAAAGAAAGAACTAGACACGGAGACGCGCCAGAGCCAGCAAAGATTGGGGAAAATTTTCCAAAACGGATCCAGGCTTTGAAAAAAAAAAATATTAGGGAGTATAGAGGAGCTTTTTCAGATTCTAAATCTGAAGACCCCACCCTCCGGAGGCTTATAGTTTTAAAGTAATTCGCATTTAAAGTTGCAAAAAATACCGAATTTAACCTCACCTTTTGCTTTGTACACCAATTGAAGTGAAATGTCAGTGCTGCCATACATATGAATAAATGCCTCAAAAACACAAAACGGAAGCAATAAAAAAATGCAGATAATGATCGCGCGATATTTAATAAAAAAATTTTATTAAATATTGGTCGATTTTTGATTAAAAAGTGGCATAATTTATAGAAGTATCGATTTTATAATAAAAAGCGATGTTTTATTAAAAATGTTCATTATTCATCGAAGTATCGATTTTTAGAATATAAAGCGCCGCAGGCAAAAATTTTTAATAAAAAATCGCGCGATTTTTAATTAAAAATTTTCATTATTTATGGAAGTATCGATTTTGAGAATATAAAGCGCCGCAGGCGAAAATTTGTAATAAAAAATCGCGCGATTACGATGGTTACTGGGTTTTTTATATAAACTCGCGCGATTTTATATAAAAAAATTTCATAATTTATGAAGGTATATTAAACAAAAGAAATAAAAAAGGAAATAATACGGTTTGTAAGTGTATTTAATAGTAAAAGACGCGAAAAAATGCAGTGCTAGCTACTGCATGCGAAAAAATAAGAAGAGAATAATAAAAGAAATACCGTTGGAATACGGTTGCCATAAAAATATGACGATTTTACGCACAACTCCTTTTTGTGTTGGCCGCGTTTTAATAAAATCCTTTAATAGTGGCGTATTTACTTTTAAAACGTATGGCAGCACATATTTGCTCTTACTGTCGGCCATTGTTTTTTCTGTTTGTTTGTGAAAAGTGGTAAAACGTGAACACAAATTTATAAACGCGTTTTACTTAATTAATTGGTGAATTATATATAATAAAAGCATAAAGTACGCATGTGAGCATTGAAAATATAATATGTAACACAAAATATAAGTGATAAGTGGCATATTTTAAAAAAATTAGGGGGTGATAGTGGACATTATTTAACAACAAATTGCTAAAATACTATTAGGAATTATATTGTGAGAGTGAATAATTCATGTTGAGGAGGCCTCCCCCAACATCCTCACCAAGTTTCATGACGAAATTCCTTATACTTTCGCTGAAATTTCGATTGGTTCCGTTTTGGAAAGCCCACCCCTCTTTTTTGACCCATTGTCCTGGTAATTTATTTATTTTATACGGGACGCCAAATGTTCTGTATTTCTTTTAATGCCCTGTATTTGTCCCGTATTCGGTGTTCCGACGCCTTAACAGCTCATTAAAATGGCATGCCTATGAACGAGTTTTAAGTGATGTTGGTATATGATTGTAATTTTCTTTATAAACAGTTATTATTTTCTAATCTGAATGCCTGTGATTCGAATCGAGGAATACATACAGCGGCCAAAATAGAAATTAGGACTCGACATTTTAGTAAGATTGGCTATTTTTCCTCAGTTTATTATTTATTTTATGAAAGTAAAGCTCTTTTAGTAACAAAAACCATATAATACCAAACTTCCAACTTTGTGCGAAAACTATAAAAATTAATTCTACAATATTTCGCCAGAATTTCAAACTTTTTAATTTGAATTTTTAGAAAAAAAAATTTGGTTTGCAGTTTTGTAACTCATTAAAATTTAGTATAATAAAGTGCGAGTGGAAAGTGCTGCTCATTTGCTTTTCTTTCAAAAAAAAATTAGGGGGTGATAGTGGATTTTATCAGTACAGTACTGATTTCTCAACTCTTGTACTGATTTTATTAATTTCTTCAATCAGTACGCTAATGTCCTGATTTTTCAAAATTTGTACTGATTTGTACTGAATTTTCCATTCAAACAAAATACTTTAGCATTTTCTTAGGGTTTTTACATAACGTTGGAACTTCCTTAAATTGTTCTGTAAAAAATAGAAAGAAAATAGTTTAATTATAGTTGACATGCTTTAGATAATGTTTGATATGTCCAAGAAATGAATACAACAAAAAGATCAATCATTTTATGGGCATATCGCCGGGTCGTGACGTACCAGTTGCGATAATCTGATGGAGCTTAAATTATTTAAAAAACGGCAGAAATTTTTGTCAAGGATTAGTAATCTCGAAAATAACTTTCAGTTTAATGACAATAAATTTGAATATTCGAATGGCTTTTGCCTATAACATACAACTCCTTTTACTCAATTTACTGACACTGTAAAAGAGTTGTGCATACAAGACATAGAGTTAGATACTCTTTTTAGCGAATTCTTAGTTTTTGCGTAGTTGAGAAAATTATTTAAGCCATGAGGAATATAGATGAAGTTCTTAAAAAGTGTCACTTTTTCACAGTTTGAAAAAAAAATTTAATTTCGTTTTTTTTCTATACCACACTAGAGTGAAGCAACTGAGAGGATCTTTAGAATAAAGTTTGTTTCCTGGCGCAAAGAGAGAAACCGGCTTCTAATTAAAATTTTTGAAAGTAAACTTCAAATTAAAAGTAATTTTAAAATGAAATGTATAGAATTCTTTGACTATTTAAACACTGAAAATGGGAATGATCTCATTGTTGCTATTCAAAAATTTCACAAATATAAAATAATTTATTGACTCATGTTAAAATGAATAACGCTTTTATTTTTTATGAACTATATTTTATTTATATACCAAAATATTGTTAAAAACATGAACCCTGGCGTTTTAAATTTGTTTCTGTTACTTACATTCATAATTTTGCTTTGAATAAAAACGTACTGAAAAGTACTGAAGTTTTTAGAATGAAAAAGTCTAACGTACTGATTTCGCGCATAAAAAATCTGGCAACCCTATTGGCATATTAAATTTAAATTGATTGATTTCTGAATTTTATAGCAATAACAACAATAAACATATATCCAAATCATGGCGTCATGAATCCAAATAGTAACACTAAGGGTTGTCGCGGAATCCATCGCAGAAAATCTAAGAACTCGAATGCCTGCTATCACTCACTGAATCCGAGTGAACCAGTGATGGAAGATCAAAATTTAAAATTGTGCCAAATTTTTCCTAAAAAAAATGTGCCTAAATGCATGTCAATGTGCCAATAAATTAAAAATCGTCCATAAGATATCATTACCTTTATAAAATATATATTTATATTTGCAGTACTTATTGCATATACGAAAAGCGAAATCTCACGGAGAACCTTTCTTAAATGCATTCTTTCTTTATGAAGAGTACGCTTAATAAAAATATCCTTTTTTGATGTAGAATACGTCTAAGTTTCGATATGGAGGCTATGCTCAAATGTTGTAGTTGTAATTTTTAAGGCCCGTCCACATACAACTTCGGCGTTGTGTTGGCGCTGGCGTCCTTTGACAGCAGCGCGAGTGCCGCCCCTGCTTGCTACAATGAATGTTTTGGTCACTAAATTAACATACCAGCGGCAGATAAACCAAAATTTTATATCAAGAATTGTATTAAAAACTACATTTATTGCCCGCATTTGATTAAAAAGGCAAATTAGATCACATAATTTTGATTATTTGGAACAGCTGACGAACGACGCGCGCGAAAAGTTGATAGTTGGCCATCTTTCTGCGTTGTGTTGCCTAAGGCACTCCGCACATTACGCGCCTAATCATAGTAGAGTAATCGTTTTGTCATGTCAAAACGAATGCATGACGACCCGACTTCTGCACACTTGGGCGCCCTGCGTAAGCCCTGCTGGCGCCCACATTACACATTTTCTGGCCGGTCTTTCTCACTAATACACTTCCGCGAACATTTCTGCAATAAAATATTACATAAACGTTTATGGCTTAATACAATTGGCACGAGTTTTAGCACAAAATCATTAATTTTTAATTATTTCCTACTGAAATGACAAATAATTTTTATTTGGAGTACATAAAAGTAAACAAATGCCGATATCAAAACGGCAAGCGCCTCACATGGTAGGACGCTTCGATTCATGAAGTTTTTATGATTAGGCGAAAACATGATTATGAATCGTAATATACAGAGCTTCATTGAAATACATGTGTTCGGTATAAATGCTTCATACTTTAGTACGCCGGAACGATTACACTACTATAACTAGGCGTTTAATGTGCGGAGTGCCTAACTTTGGTTATGTGGAGACTTTCATATAAATGCATGTATTCATAGTCAGCTGTCGAAGCAACGGCAACGCCGACGCAACGCCAAAGTTGTGTGTAAACGGGCCTTTAGAGCTTAACGAAAACGCTCATTGCACGATTCAAAGAAAAGTATGGCGTTTCAAAGATAAAACTCGAAATCTATCGACAGATTCATCTTTGTAAGTAACCAATTCGGTTTCTGTCGTAGAAACATCGGTAAATATTGGCTTATATCGAGGTCTTTAAGTGCCCCAGCAACTTATGATTCGCAGATATAACTTTCATTTTCGGGTTATAGATTCTTTGGAGCAATAGAAATTTTATATAAATTCGACCAATATGGAGCATTTGTAGGCAAAAAATTGTTGAAAAAATTTGCTCATTTCTTTATTACCAAAATGCTTCAAAACCGCTCGAAAGATTTTGTTTTTGTTTCCTTTAATCAAAAGTGCACGATTTTTCCTTTTGTTTGGTATATGTATGTATTCGGTGTTCCGACGCCTTAA
>NW_023458560.1:13787895-13790175 GCF_013731165.1 Rhagoletis pomonella
AAAAACAGCTTCTCATTAAAATACAATCGCCGCTCGGAGTCGGCGTAAAACTGTAGGTCCCTCCGCTTTGTGTGACAACATCAAGGCGCACGTCACAAGTCGGAGGAGAAGCTCGGCCAAACACTAACATATGTGTAAGCGCCAATCTATTATTATTATATTAAGTAAAAATAAAAGTTCTCATTAAATTAAATTCATTGACTTTGCATATTTCAGTTCTTTGCTTTTAAAATTTTATAAAAGCAATAAATAATGCTTAAAATTTGAGATTTTAATAAGAATAAAATATATAAATAATTCACGCAGTTATTAAATATTCTTAATTTTTGTCTATAGTTTGGCTTGTTGATTGATAACACTGAATCACAAATTTTAGTTTGGTTTTTGTTCTCCAGACGCCACTATCCAATTTCTATGTAGAATTTCTCGGTGATTATAAAAATCGGGTTAATTTTTTTTCTATATATACGTTTTCGAGATATTTGCAATTTACCGTTATTTAGCTTAAAACAAAAATTGGTTCCTTTTATTCACGTATATCTTACGAACCAAATTCTTAATATAAGATACGGCAAAAAAAAGCAAATGAAATTCTCCATAAACCATATCACAGCGCACGGCAGTGCGCGCGAGTGACGAAAGCAGCCACAGTAGCATGCTGAAATGACTCGCTTATATATACACGAGATTTGGAAGTTTTTAGCCAGACGTCCAATCGACATGTTTGATATATCGTTGGAAAGGTCATGCAGAGTGTGTCCGGAAAACATATTCAAGCTTCGTAAACGATTAACCGGATTCTTAAAAATTACGCTAAAGTGTTGCGAAACAAAAAACGTGTTTGTGCTTTTGCCGGTTATAGGGGGCGTATGGGTACACCCAACATATTTAGTGTTATTCTATAGGCCAGGACCTTTCAAACGATACCTTATATATGAAGTTCCGGCCACTAGTTGGAAAGATATAGAGGTAAATGTGTTTTGGTTCGTGTCTCCACTACGAGATGCTTTGGTATGTATGTAGCGTCTGTACGTACCATCATTTAATTTTTTTCAAACTTTCAGGAATTAAAGTACACAAAAAACTAAGAAGGTTTTGTTCCAGGATGTTTTGATTCGTATGCCTTTGGGGGCGTGGCTGCTGCCTGAAATTCGAAAAAAGGCAATTTTTTAACTACCACTGAGGCCGCACTACTCAGTCCATGTCATTGATGTGGATATCAGTAGAAGGGTCTTCAAACAAGCTATCTAACGCTATCTTTTGTGTTTATAAAATATAAATACGCCATAACGTTATCGCCTGAAAACTAAAAATCGGGCTGCTGAAAATAGAGATTTCGGGCATTTCCTCAAAAACTGGTCAGTCGATTTTATTCTAAGTTTCCACAAATCTAGCCCAGAACCTTACCTTTCATCTGGTATATAGCTTGTATCTGAGAATACTTTTGTTGTGGAGATATTGCGATTCAAATTGAAAAAATGTCACTCTAAAAAGGGTCAAATGGTTAAAAATTAACATATCCGTCTAATTTGGTTACTTTAAGATATAAAAATAATATATCCAGTTCCCCGAAAAAAATTGTCCATTCCCCGATTGCCACCTAAACCGAAATTCCCTGCAAATCGGGGAATTTCCCGCGAGTTGACAATTTGAAGGATGCAGCTGTGCTAATCACTTCGTACATGTCTTGGAAACCACAGTTTGTGTGTATTTTAGAGTTTTTTTCAGTCACATGCCGAAATTGTAACATTCTTCCCCATTTTAATTGCAGGTATGTACACAATATTTAACTATGCTACATGGGTTTATCACCCGCACTTAACCAACCTGGGAAGACGCGTACAATATTACCTACAGTTGTACATAAATATGTATGTATGAATGCATTTAGTTCACCCAATGTGCCGCTACTACTTACATACATATGTACTACATTGCCACTGAGCAAAAATACTTGAGAAAAAATCATTAGTTTAATAGCACGAGTGCAACACCGTACACGTGATAGAAGTAAAACTTCTTAAAAAAAACACATGTGTGCGCCCCACACCCAGTAGAAATCTTAGCAACAATTAAACTACGAGGCAATCAGACGAATACAGTTGTTTATTGTCCAAAGTTGGTACCAAGTTGATAAGTTTTTATCATTTCTCATATTTTTTTATACCCGAGCGCACTTGTGCACAAAGGTATATTAATTTTGTTCACATAACGGTTGTTTGTAACAGCCAAAACGAATCGAGATAGATATAGAAAAATGTATACATAAATGATCAGGAT
>NW_023458560.1:13790275-13793740 GCF_013731165.1 Rhagoletis pomonella
AATATCCACAGAAGTACGAGAATGCAAAATTTCCAAAAACTTGCAGCGTACGAAACAGCTGATCACTTCCAGAGTTGCCACTGGTGGGTCATCTGGAAATTTATTAGGCCTTATGCATATGCTTTAGCTCACACTAAATTTTTGCAGGGATGAAGTTTGCTCAAGCTGTACTGAAAATCGGGTCCGAGCTTAAGCTCACTTTTTATGGATAAGGCCCATTATTTCCAGAGGAGCAACCATGGCCGGGCAACTTTTTAGGACAAGTGCTGAGGTACCATCACGTCCATCTTTGATGATAGTTTAAGCTTAGAAATACGGTAATAATATCGGTAACTGATAGTGGCCCAAAACACACGAGAGGAATTGTGCATGCATTAAACTGTCTATTGTGGGCGAGGGTGATGTAGAGAATGGTAATTCGTGCATTGAAAATTTGGACCTACATGAACTGTGGTCAAAACTAACACACAACACACACAAACCACAAACTAGTCAGGAAAAATCACAGCGCACGGCAGTGCGCGCGAGCGACGAAACAGCCACAGAAGCATGCTGAAATGACTCGCTTATCACAGCGTACGGCAGTGCGCGCGAGTGACGAAAGCAGCCACAGTAGCATGCTGAAATGACTCGCTTATATATACACGAGATTTGGAAGTTTTTATCCAGACGTCCAATCAACATGTTGAGATATCGTTGGAAAGGTCTTGCAGAGCGTGTCCAGAAAATGTATTCAAGCTTCATAAACGATTAACCGGATTCTTAAAAATTAGGCTAAAGTGTTGCGAAACAAAAAACGTTTTTTTGCTTTTGTCGGTTTAAGGGTAAAAAAAAAAATAATAAGAAGGTTTTGTTCCACGATGTTTTGATTCGTATGCCTTTGTGGGCGTGGCTGCTGCTTGAAGTTCGAAAAAAAGGCCATTTTTTAAACAACCACTGAGGCCGCACTACTAAGTCTTGTCATTGATGTGGATATCAGTAGAAGCGTCTTCAAACAAGCTATCTAACGCTATCTTTTGTGTTTATAAAATATAAATATGTGATAACGTTACCGCCTGAAAACTAAAAATCGGGCTGCTGAAAATATACATTTCGGGCATTTTCACAAAAACTGGTCAGTCGATTTTATTCTAGGTTTCCACAAATCTAGCCCAAAATCTTAGCTTTCATCTGGTATACAGCTTATATCTGGGAAAACTCTTGTTGTGGAGATATTGCGATCCAAATCGAAAAAATGTCGCTCCAAAAAGGGTCAAATGGTTAAAAATTAACATATCCGTCTAATTTGGTTACTTTAAGATATAAAAATAACGCATCCAGTTCCCCGAAAAAATTGCCCATTCCCCGATTGCCACTTCAACCGAAATTCGTTTCCACTTAAAGCTAGGTGCCATGAAACCTGTGCTGCTTATGCTTCCCGCCCAATTAAGCGGTGCCCAAAGGTTCTGAAATTTAATTTCCCTACGACCGTCAATCTACGTGCGGATTTCGCAGCAGGGTTTTTTAAAGAGCAGCCGTCGAAGTGGACCTCAGCGCTCCCGCGATGAACAGTGCCGCTAGGCGCTGAACCTTCTCCATTGGCGCGAGGCATAAGGACTTTTTTGCGGAATTCCAGCACACCAAAGCGCCATAGAGCAGTATTGGGCTGACTATTGCTGTGTAGCACCAACGCATCAGAGCAGGTGACAAACCCCAAGTGACTCCCAGCATTCTTTTAAATGCATAAAGGGCATTACTAGCCTCTTTTCTCTTTCTTCAACATTGCGCATCCACAGCAGCTTACTCTCCAAGACTACTCCCAAATACTTTCTGTGATCTTTAATTGACAGCTCGATGTTAAATACCTAGCCTCGGGGGTCTCCACACTTGGACTTTTTGTGACTACACCACTGACCCATACAAATTGACCAAAAAACTTCGTTGTGCTGGTGAAGCATGTAAAACTATAGGACGAGTAGCCTGTGCAAAATGTGATGTGGGTTTATGTTTGTAATGTTTCGCTACTTTTCATTAACTTCTTCATCCGCTTTGCACGTAGAATATGCAAATATTATCAATAAATGTATTAAAACTTATACACAATGTTTCTATTATTTCATATTTTAACCAAATACTGTCCTCTAACAATCCATCTGGATTACGCCCCGTGTTGCCATATGGCAACGGCCGATATCGGAAGAACTATACTACTCCCAAAGTTTTAGTCATATTTTTTCCTTTACTTTAACGCTACTTTTACCCTTTATATAGGTAAAACCAAAAAAATCTAAAAAAAATTAATCTGGGACAATTTGGGTTAAAATGGTTGTCCGGATACAAAATTTTATCTATGCTAAGCTGAACAATTATTTAGGTTACTGGATTTGAACAATGTATTATAGAGTTTTGATAAAAATTACAAAATCAGCCTGACAATGAGTTTCATTTTCCTCGAACTGGTTTACTTATAATTATAACCAGGGAACGGATTTTTAGGAAAGTAAAATAACGAAATAGGCTGGAAAAGGCAAAATAAAATAGCGAAAAAGGCAGGAGAAGGCACTAGGTATTGCGAAAAAGGCAAAAAAAGGCAAAATAAAATAGCAAAAAAGGCAGGAAAAGGCAGTAGGTATTGCAAAATAAGGCACTAAAAAAATACAGAAAATACGAAGAGCAATCAAAAAATACATTTATTTTAGAAATGTTTATATTATAAGTAAAAAGAGAAAAACTATGAACTAGTTTCATTATATGAAAAATTTGTACTTTGAATCTTTGACTATTTTATCCTTTCGAGTTTCTAACTCATAAAACTTTAATCTGTATAGTTGTAGTAACATTGAACCACAAGATGCATTTTGAAGTTTTCTGGCAGCATTTTCATTCGATTTTCGCGAAGAAAAGCCTTGAATGTACTAAATGTGCGCTCGACGTAAGTTGATACAAGTGGAGCCCAATTTAAATATGGAACGTTTGAAATGCTCATATTATATATATATATATATATATATATATTAGGAATAAGGGCGTTTTCCTCGCCCTTTACAATTTTATTCACACCCCTTATTGTCTCCAAGCCTACGTTAGCTGAGAAAACGGCTTTGAATTTTTCCAAAACCAATTTGGCAAGAGATCCCTGCGTTTCTATAAGCCGCATGGGCATGTGTATATTTTTATACCCGAGCGCACTTGTGCACAAGGGTATTATAACTTTGTTCACATAACGGTTGTTTGTAACAGGCAAAACGAATCGAGATAGATATAGACAAATGTATACATAAATGATCAGAATGAAAAGAGAAATCGATTAAGCGGTGACTGTCTGTCCGTCCGTCCGTCCGTCTGTGCACACGATAACTCGAGTAAAAATTTAGATATCTTAACGAAACTTGGTACGTGAACTTCTTTTGGGCGTGGGACGGATGGTATTGAAAATGGGCGAAATCGGATAATAACCACGCCTACCTCCCATATAACGGTAATTTT
>NW_023458560.1:13793840-13801578 GCF_013731165.1 Rhagoletis pomonella
TTTCTAAAATGCTAAAATTCAATTTTGTGATTTGCGTAAATTCCTACCAGCTGTTTTTGATCAGCTGTTTCCCTGTTGGCAAATTGCTGTTGGCAAAAATTTTTCCAACAGAAACCAGCAGCTTCCCCTCAAAATGAAATGTCACTTTGCTCTCTCAATTTCCCCTACTTTGCAAGTTTTTTGCGTACGCGAACGCAAAAACTTGTAAGTTTTGGTTAAACATGAACAATTAACAGCTACGCGAACGAACCTAATACAAGGTTGGATAAATATTGACATTTGTGTCAATCGACTGCCTTGTAAGGTTGTAATTGAGAAGGAAGAGAAAGCAGGTAACCATTTTATCCACTTTTGTGAAAAGGTAGTAGGAAAAGTTGTCTGGTAGTGCTAAAATGGGTTTTTTGTATATTATATTGAATTAAAATATTAAAGCAGATTCCATTGATCCCCTCAATAGACAATGAATTAACTTTGTTATGGTGTATTAAACATGCTATATAGACACGGGCGTAGCCAGGTAGGGGCAGGGGGGGTGCTCGAGCCCCCCTAACTTTAAAATTTTCCTTATATATATATATAAAATAGTACCCTGAAATGCTAGCTTAATAGGGTCGAGCCCCCCCCCCCCCCCCTAAATTTCATTCTGGCTACGCCGATGTATATAGATATTAAAAATGAAATAAATAGAGAATGAGAGAGTTTTATTCACATAAAATTCTGACCAAAGAAAAATCTTATCGACAAATATTCCCAAATATTCAAAACAAAACATGGTTTCATTAAAACTCCAGTATATATTAAATAAAATTAATGGAATTCAAACAAATCCTTCATTCAAAGGGACTATATTGCACACCGTCTTCAAAAGAGTCACAACTCCAAATTTGGCATTTTTGAGATTATGCGCTAAAAATGTACACAGAGCTTTTATTTACCTTTCAGCAAAAGCTGGATAAAATTTTTGTTATAATTTGTAAAAAAAACTTAAGGTAAAGTCGCCCTAGCCCATATGATTATCATGTGGAAATATAAATAAGAAATAGTTTTTCGCATTTTCTGACAAACTTATTATTTTGAGTTGTGACTCTTTTAAAGACGGTGTGCGATATGCAGAAATATTCAACTAGTAAATATGCAATTGATACAATGTACATAAATTAATCTTTTTAAAAAATTATTATATTTGTTGCATTTAAAAATTACATGTTCAATATCTTAAATTGAATTACATTTGGTGGACGGACACACAAAGTGATCCTGACCTGCACAAGATAAAAGCTTTATTGATATTTACACTTTCACTTTTATGAGGTGGTATACTTACTTGTAAGTATGTAATGGCTGCACTTCACCAAATAAACCGGTGCAGCTGTAATTCCCAGTGGACTGCACCAGCCAAATGTGGACGGACACACAGAGATCCTAGCACGCAAAACTTATTGGTAACGGCTGCACTTGCTGTAAAACGCAGGTTTTTGAAAAACTCCGATGCTCTGCAAAGAAATATGTAAATTATTTCTTATATTCAAAATAGTTCCATTATTTTTGATTTTTTTTGCATGCTTTGCTCTATAAGAAAATCAATTTCCTCGAAACGATCGATGAAACTAACGGCAGTGTTGCCTGTTGAACTTTTTATACGAAGACAATATTTCTCCTTGTCTTTTAGTAGTAGCAACGAACGTAAATCTATAAGAAGAGACAACACGTTATAATTGTAACGAGTGGGAACATCAGGTGCGTGCTTTCTCTTTTACCCAAATACGTTTCGTGATTGGATGAAAAGAGAAGGCACGCTCCTGATGTTCACACTCGCTACAATTATAACGTGATGTCTGCTCTTATAGATTTACGTTCTTTGGTAGTAACTAGTTTCTATAAATCAAAAAAGAAAGCAGGCTAAGGCAAAATGCGGGAGCGAGACAACTGCCAGGTTATCCAACCTTGTGTTCAGTGTTGCCATTTGAGCCGTTTTCCGGCTAGATTTAGCCGGTTGCGATAGCAAACAGCAGGAGAAATTTCGATTTAGCCGGCAGCCGATTTGTTAGCCGTTTTGCAGAAAAAATTAGCCGTTTTTAGCCGATTTTGCTATTTGCCTTGTTTTCTTAAATTTCAAATATGTATATATGTTTCCAGTTTTGACTAAGCGACCCAAAATCTGTTAGAAATGGCTACTAACCTTATCGTGGAGAAAATTTTCATGTCAGGCAGGATTTTATGAAATTGGGCCGATTTTGCTTATTTTTATTTTAAACGAAGAAGGAGTTTACTCCATAAATTGTTTGTTATAAATGTCTTAATTTTAAGTCTGAAGATTTATTCGCAAACTTAGAAAATAAGAAATTGTTTCACTGTTAAGACTCTCTAGATTGGATATAGAGCCAACAAACAGAATAAATATTACATGTAGATATTGTCTTCCCAGATAAGGCAAAACTCTCTGGGAATCCTACGAGACACCTGCCGGTCATATGACCGGTCATCTAAATGCAGTCTTTTGGCATCATACTTTACATCAGAATTGAAGGGATTTCTAAAAAATCTGACCAGTTCTTTTGTGTAACTGTGATTTTGTATCACTTGTCAACATATGGCCTCGGTTGATGTTAACTTAAGATCGTTGGTTTACTGCCTTAAAATTGAAGGGAAATTTTTACAGCGTTTTTTATGTGTATTGGTTTCTATTTGAGTGTATTGAGAATCGGTCAGTCTGAAAAGGCCTTGTAGGGAAGACAATAGGTTTGTTCGTCGAAAATCCAGCGAGAATTATCACTCAAAATATCAGATAGTAAGAAAAAATGCTCCCAAAATTTCTCTCATGTAGAGAAACTTGCAATTTTCTGTACGAACGCAAATTTGCAAGTTTTTCTGCCAGCGAGTGTCCACGGTTGCATTTCAAACAAAAGAAATTTGTATAGAATTTTATATCTTGTCAGTCCGACTTTTTTCAACATACGTTTGAATTTCTTTGTCGGGTTTACTATATCGACTCTGGTTGAGATTGCATTCCGATTAAGAATACAGCTTTTTTTTCCGAGTACCTTTCAAATCATTGGAATTAACTAAATTAATTAAGTAAACAAGTATTAACTTACATTTTTCATTTTAAATCGCTCCAGTTTGTAAATTTTTAAATTCAACGAAATGCGCCACAATCATATGTTTTTCCTAATTGCAAATTCTTGCTGGCAAAATTTTTTCCGGCTCGAATTTGTAACTTCTCTCCAAGAAATAGTCTTTATTCGTGATTTATTTAAATAAAACATGTGAAATTTAGTTGAAACATTTTAGCCGGTTTTAGCCGGTTTTATTTGCCAATTTAGCCGGTTCGCCCAAAAAGTTCTGGCAACACTGTTTCGTGTCCAGAATAGGAGTGTTCGCTATGCAAAAAATTTGTAGAAGTTGGTACCAATTGTTACCAAATCGTGTTCGTTTAGCCAAAAACCCAGTAAAACTTGCAAGGAGAGAGCACAATTTTGACATTTCATTTGGAGGGGAAGTTGCAAATTCGTGCTGGGAAAATTTTTGCCAGTAAGAATTTGCAAGCAGGATTGTGGCACACGGTTGCATTTTTGTCAACATTAATTTGAATGAACGAGTTCGTTAAATTTAAAAATTAACAATCTTGTTGCGATTTACTAATGAAAGAAGTATGTAAATATTCGTTTATTCAATTAATTTAATTAATTCCAAGCATTTGAAAGGTACTCGGCTGAAAAAGTTGTATTCGTAATCGGAACGCACTCGGCACCACTGTCGATATAGGAAATCCGACAGTGACTTCCACAAAGAAATTGAAGCATATGTTGAAGAAAGTCAAAATAAGAAGAAATATACATGTAGGTCCTGTTTTGGTTTCCACCTGGAATAATTTTAAAAAATTATTATGCTCGAAATGCAACCGTGAACGCCAGCTGGCAGTGAAGCTTGCAAATGTTTGCTAATTCCTGTTCGCGCAAAACTCAGTAAGTTTCTCTCTTTGGCAGAGTAAGATACCTTATTCTCTGAATTTTGTTGCTGGCTAATTCTTACTGGCAGTTGCATAGCGAACACTGCTAATTTGTGAAACAGCTAGTGATGTGCTGAATTTTCGGTACCCAATACTTAAAAAAGATTTCGGTACCCAATACTTCCTTTTCGGTACCCGATATCGATTCTTTACATTAAACCTTCGCCATTATATGCATTTCAAGTTTAGAAAAAACTTTAATTACTAATTTATATGATATCGGCTAAAACACTTGAACTTATCTCAACAGAGAAATACTATTTTATCAGTTTTAATCTTAGTTGATCCAAGGTTCAAGAAAAATGCTTTTACGGATGAAGAAGGCTTTCAGGGGGGAGATTCTGTAACCAGTTAGCGACAAGTTTCGGATCGATATCGCACTTGTTGACGTAAAAGTATTTCATATCATACGTCAACAAAACTGATGCCGATTCGAAAATTGTCGCTAACTGGTTACAGAATCTGCCCCCAGGCCTACAAAAATGATATCGTCCGATTCAGTTGGAACAAAAATGCTTCAAACAAGTAAGAGTTTCTCTGCATTATGGCCTCGAACCGACATATATATACCTTTCATTTGAATCCGTATTAAAAGCTCTATCGGCTCCTACATTCGGGTTTTTATAGGCGAGTCTCCCCTGAACCGTTTTTTCATATTTTTGGCCTATGTGCGCTTTTATTCGAAACCTAAATGTTTCGGTACCGAGTATCGAGAGTATGGGATACTTTTCAAATCGGTACCGAATATCGATAAATACTTAAAACTATTGACTCAGCACATCACTAGAAACAGGCAACATGTAAACACAAAACAGCTGATATGCACTTTGACTGCTTTGACGCTTTATCCGTTTTTACCCGGAGAAAAAATCCGGGCTGTTTTGGGCAGGAAGAAGAAGACACTTACGATCCAATACGTTCCAATTTTCGCTCTCTATTACCCATTTTGTTGAGTACGGGAATGATTTCTGGGCTATTTTGGGCACCCACGGGATCCCGCGTTGCGTACGGTAAAGAACCTATAAATGCACGTATTCATAGTCAGCTGTCGAAGTGACGGCAACGCCGACGCAACGCCAAAGTTGTATGTAAACGGGCCTTTAGAGCTTAACGAAAACGCTCATAGCACGATTCAAAGAAAAGTATGGCGTTTCAAAGATAAAACTCGAAATCTATCGACAGATTCATCTGTGTAAGTAACCAGTTCGGTTTCTGTCGTAGAAACATCGGTAAATATTGGCTTATTTCGAGGTCAATTTTGAACGTTTAAGTGCCCCAGCAACTTATGATTTGCAGATATAAGTTCTGAACACATTGAAAACGACGAGCTATACGGACCACAGCTTCCAATTTGTCATCTTCATTATCTAAACGCTTTGTCGATGGCGACATGATTTCTTTGAACGCGGCAGCGACATTATGAATTTGTATGAGTTTGACATAAAAGAAGAGGAAGAACCTTATCTGTCGCCGGAAAAATAGAAATAGATCTAATCTGGCCACAACCACAGCCGTCGCGTAGCCCGGTCGTCGCCAAAATAATTATCTACATAAGAGCACGTGTTACAATAATTTGACAGCTGTGGTTTGTAGCTCGTCGTTTTCATTGTGTTCGGGCTAATAACTTTCATTTTCGGGTTATAGGTTCTTTGGAGCAATAGAAATTTTATATAAATTCAACCAATATTGCGCATTTTTAGGCAAAAAATGTTTGAAAAAATTTGCTAATTTCTTTATTACCAAAATGCTTCAAAACCTCTCTAATGATTTTGTTTTTGTTTCCTTTAATCAAAAGTGCAAGATTTTTCCTTTCGTTTGGTTTATGGGAAGTATTGGTTGATATCTTCTAAGTATGTTTATTTTATTCAAATATATTTTCCATATAAAATCACCGTCATCATTTTGCAAACACGTGCATGTGTAAAAACAGTTAAGATTGATTTACATGACGCTATTTTCTACGCGATTCAACATTGCTCCAGAAAAAATCGCTCGTCGTGTAAATGGTGATTTAAAAATCGCTTGCCTCAAAGTAGACATTAAGTCAACTTTTGCAGGCGATTATCGCCAGTAAATAAATCGCCTCATGTAAAGGCAGCTTTAGGGTGCCTGCAGATACAAAAGGAGACCTAAACCAGATAGTGCAGGTGAGGGTAAATATATATAAGCTGATCGCAGCATATTGTGTACATATGTATGCATAACACGCGAAACCTTTTTGGTCATATCAGATCTGTACCGTTTGTAACGTTCGTAACGTGGTGTCAAAACGGGTTACCACCACATAAATAATTAAATACAAATTATTTAGGAGGGCTGCCACCTATTTACAAAGATAAATTAAATAGGTAAAATGAGTTACTACAATATGAATAACAATCAAAATGGTTTTGAAAAAAACTGTATTTTAAACTACATGTGGGAACTTAATTCGACTTTAATTAAGAGAATTAAATAATTTAAATATGTATCGCAATACGGGTGTTAGATAAAAAAGGATTAAAAAAGATTTTAGTTTAAAATTAATTGAATTGAAAGAACTTTGTTGTCAGAATTTTTAGATAACTTTCTGGTATGCACTTTTATAGTCCACTCAATTTCAGTATAAAAAAGTGCAAGTTTAAAGAGCCTAAGAATTCCCGTTGATTTGTAATATTTTTTTTTGCATTTTCTTTATACATATCGTATGTATAAAACAATTGAGTATGCTTTATGTGCACCTTCAGTTCTCAAAATCAACGCGAAGTTTAGGCCACTTCATACATACTTGCACTTTATTGTACTAAAATTGAGTTTACAGTCCATTCAATACCGAATTTTAGTTTTAATTCAAATTTGAAATGAAAAAATGTGCTCAACGCAAGCTGAAGAATGTGACAAAACAGTGCCCCCCGCGCAATACGAAACACATTTGGAAACAACAAATCATTCAATTAATTTCTCAGTTTACCTACTTTTGTCCAAATGAAAAACGGGAGTTTTTCTTTTTGCTTAATCTCTGCAGAGAAATATAGGCACAATGTTATTCGTATCGCCAGTGTTAACTGCCTTCGCGGCGAAAAACGGAGCGGCCTGAAAAAATTTCATTATCAAGGTTCTCTTTCTTAAATCTTGGCAAAAAGTAACATTAAATTGTAAACCACTTAATTTAATTTTTAATTTGAGTTTCTGTAAAATTTTCTTTAGTAAGAAATATTTCGGCGTCTATTCCACAAAAAATATCTAAAATGGGTATATGAATATTTAAATCCACAGTATATATTAAATGAGATTTAATATTTAGAGATGAAATTGCGACATAGTCTTCTGCTTGCATTTATATGTTTATATAATTTATCGCATGTACTTTAAATAAGATAAATAAATAAGACAAAAAGTAAAAGAATTTATATTTTTAATTGCAGATCCGAAAGAAATATAAATTAGTTGCAATGATTACGCAAAAATAGTGAAAGAAAAATAGTTTCGAAAGAGCCGCAAATAGCACAATGCATACTCATTTTCCATTACTGGAGTGAACTCGAAAATATCGTTGCCAGTTTCCAATGCTGATTCGAAATTAGCTAGTAGTGCTGCAAAACCATCGATAGTGGCACCATCGATGGTTTTATTAGGGTGACCCGTCAAATAGAAAAGGGTTACACAAATATTATTTTCTTTACACATATTATAATCAACGGACGAAAAAGCTAAAAAAAATACAAACTTTTATTTATTTTCATACTAATA
>NW_023458560.1:13801588-13803336 GCF_013731165.1 Rhagoletis pomonella
TTTGCTCAAGACCTCCTTGAGACCGGTGAGGGCCGCAAGACAATGAATGTGGAGGGCCTTATTATATTCGAAAGAAGCTTTTGCAATGCTATTATCTCGGAATATTTTCTAACAGATAAGTAAAGTTTTTCCTAATTTACAGCAAAACTTGTGCAATGAGGGATGGTTATGCGAACGAGCAATATTGGCACCTAAAAATGAATCAGTGGGAAAGATCAATAAGAAAATTATTGATAAAGTGCCTGGTAAGACGAACATATACATATATGTTTGTTGATACAGTGATGGCAAATTTACAATATATCCTATAGAGTTTCTAAACTCTTTAGAATTGTCGAGGGTGCCATCCCATAAACTGGAATTGGAAGGTAGGGGTGCCAGTCATATTTATGTGCAACCTGGATGCACCTCGAATCTGCAAAGGACAATCAGTATTGATATCAGGAATTCCCATAATTCCAACAAACACGCAACTTCAGTTTAAATGTTTGCAGTTTCCATTAAAAGTAAACTTTGCGATAACGAGTAAAAAAAGTCAAGGATAAACAGGAATACATCTGGGCACTCCATGTTTATCGTACAGCCAACTCGCGTGTATCGAGAGCCATAAATCTCTATATATACGCGCAAGACAATAAGTCCCGAAACGCTGCTTACAGAAATGTATTGCAGCTGATTTCATTAATTTGTATTGTTTAACTTTCTTAAATTTGTATTTGGTGAAATTATTTGTTTTCTTCTTTGTTACATTTAAAATAATTGCGTTAAATCAAACATCATGCGGACGAAGCTGCGGGCAAAAGCTAGTGCATACATATATGTTTAAGAACTGGTTACGTGGGGTTTATTGTATGCGATTATATAACATCTTTGAATGGATGGCTTATAGAATACGAGGAACTGATTATGCAATCGATTCTCTAAACTAGCAGGTAAGCGGCGAATAAATTTAGTGGTGCATAGACATTCTTCAAGAAGAGGAATTACTTTGCTGATAGAACTGTGCGATGGTAGAACCTCCCTACCAGAACAATTTACCCTGTACTCCAATACAATTACATTTTCGTTTTCAAATCTCAACACAATCAGTGTAAATTTCACGAATGATTCTTATTATTGAGTTTAATTGAGTTTCATTTTAATAGAGGTTTGATTTCCAAGTGATCTTATTACTCCTACCAACAAATTCGTTTTTTAGAACACTTCAATGTCAAACAAATTTTTTTTCGCTATTAATAAAACCAAACGCAAATAGCCGAATTTTTACGACATTATTTTTCGCACCCATCCAAACGTTTTTCGGGTGTATGTATGTATGTATGTAATAATGTAGGTATCATTTATTGCCAATTCATCAATGATGATCGGATTCAACGAGTTTAATGACATTTACTTTCTATCCACGCGTTCTTGAGGAAAATACATAACAACAATGACGGTAATTGTCATCGCCTTCAATAATAAAGACGCCTTCAAAAAGAAATGGATAAAAATATTATTTTTAAAGTGTAATGCAGGTTGGAATATCGTACACTCCCAGTCATTTGAACAGCATAGCCTTTTTATACTCAGTATGTACAGTGCTCCTTTTGTTTGTTTCATATTAATTAAAATTTTATAAAAATGTAGTAAAATCAAAGATTTTAAAATATATAAAAAAAAATTGATTGACTTATGCGGGTAGCACACCCCCTTTTTGAAATGTTTTTAAAATTTGTATAAAATTTTAAAATAGTGAAAAAATGAAT
>NW_023458560.1:13803436-13806056 GCF_013731165.1 Rhagoletis pomonella
TTTTTTCACTATTTTAAAATTTTATACAAATTTTAAAAACATGTCAAAAAGGGGGTGTGCTACCGGCATAAGTCAATAAATTTTTTTTTTATATATTTTATAATCTTGGATTTTGCTACATTTTTATAAAGAATTAATTAATATGAAACAAACAAAAGGAGCACTGTACATACTGAGTATAAAAAGGCTACGCTGTTCAAATGACTGGGAGTGTACGATATTCCAACCTGCATTACACTTTAAAAATAATATTTTTATCCATTTCTTTTTGAAGGCGTCTTTATTATTGAAGGCGATGACAATCACCGTCATTGTTGTTATGTATTTTTCTCAAGAACGCGTAGATAGAAAGTAAATGTCATTAAACTCGTTGAATCCGATCATCATTGATGAATTGGCAATAAATGATACCTACATTATTACATACAAACATACACCCGAAAAAACGTGCGAAAAATAATGTCGTAAAAATTCGGCTTTTTGCGTTTGGTTTGGTTTTATTAATAGGGGGAAAAAAATTTGTTCACATTGAAGTGGTCGAAAAAACGAATTTGTTGGTAGGAGCAATAAGATCACTTGGAAATCAAACCTCTATTAAAATGAAACTCAATTAAACTCAATAATATGAATCATTCCTGAAAAGTGCATAGAATTTACACTGATTGTGTTGAGATTTGAAAACGAAAATGTAATTGTATTGGAGTATAGGGTAAATAGTTCTGGTAGGGAGGTTCTACCATCGCACAGTTCTATCAGCAAAGTAATTCCTCTTCTTGAAGAATGTCTATGCACCACTTACCAATTTGTTTACAGCACCGATAATTTTAACATGGGCATGTCAGTGCCGTCAATTGCCTCAGGACTTATTACATAATGACTTGGCGAAATATTTATTCGCCGCATACCTGCTAGTTTAGAGAATCGATTGCATAATCAGTCCCTCGTATTCTATAAGCCATCCATTCAAAGATGTTATATAATCGCATACAATAAAACCCACGTAACCAGTTCTTAAACATATATGTATGTACTAGCTTTTGCCCGCAGCTTCGTCCGCATGATGTTTGATTTAACGCAATTATTTTAAATTTAGTAAAGAATCAAACATATAATTTTACCAAAAACGAGTTTAAAAAAGTTAAACAATACAAATTAATGAAATCAGCTGCAATACATTTCTGTAAACAGCGTTTCGGGAGTTATTGTCTTGCGCGTATATATAGAGATTTATGGCTCTCGATACACGCGAGTTGTCTGTACGATAAACATGGAGTGCCCAGATGTATTCCTGTTTATCCTTGACTTTTTTTACTCGTTATCGCAAAGTTTACTTTTAATGGAAACTGCAAACATTTAAACTGAAGTTGCGTGTTTGTTGGAATTATGGGAATTCCTGATATCAATACTGATTGTCCTTTGCAGATTCGATGTGCATCCAGGTTGCACATAAATATGACTGGCACCCCTACTTTCCAATTCCAGTTTATGGGATGGCACCCTTGACAATTCTAAAGAGTTTAGAAAGTCTATAGGATATATTGTTGCGAGTAAATTTGCCATCACTGTATCAACAGACATGTATGTATATGGTCGTCTTACCAGGCACTTTATCAATAATTTTCTTATTGATCTTTCCCACTGATTCATTTTTAGGTTCCAATATTGCTCGTTCGCATAACCATCCCTCATTGCAAAAGTTTTGCTGTAAATTAGGAAAAACTTTACTTATCTGTTAGAAAATATTCCGAGATAATAGCATTGCAAAAGCATCTTTCGGATATAATAAGGCCCTCCACATTCATTGTCTTGCGGCCCTCACCGGTCTCAACGAGGTCTTGAGCAAAGAGTCCGGACTCTCGATCATTGTGAAACTGATAGGAACATGAATTTCTATACTAAATATACGATACCATATCGATTCTTTTGCCATTTGGTGCTGATACTTTTCACTCGATAATTTTAAAACGATACTTTTGGAATCGAGTACCAGACCCCTTGTATCATATCGAATCTTAAATACACATTAAAAAGTTAATGTAATGAATAATATATATTGTACACTATTGTAATTAAGTAGACCTTTATTCAGTAAAATGTAAAAATCTTTCCAACTTTTTTTATCAGCAGAAGTATCTGGCGTAACGTTACTTGACGTGACATTACTAAAATTCCTATTAACACTTTGTTGTTAATATTGTTTTAAACTAATTTTCAACGCAAATTTGTTTTGACTTCAATGCCACCAATGAGACCGCCATTTCAAGACTTCTCGACACAGCTGTCACCTTGCGAGACCATTTTTCGTAAAAATGTTCCTACTTACATAACCAACAAAAAGCAGCCAAATTAGTTAGAAGGCTTTTTTCGAGGTAGACCTTCCGCTGGAAACGCCCATGTCTACATTATGGAATTTATATGTATGTAAAGTGAAATGGATATATTGTGGGCTTTAAAGAGGAGAAATGTTTACAATCTTAGGTTGGCATGTGACGGTATTTCAACCCACGCCTTCGGTGATGTCAATTAACACTAAAGTTCATTCGTTATTAGAAAACGAGACCAATATTTAGATTTTTTTTTGGAATTTGGTATCGATATTTGGAATATCGAGTCTTTTAAT
>NW_023458560.1:13806156-13810335 GCF_013731165.1 Rhagoletis pomonella
ACTAGGCATTGAAATGACAAGAAATGTATGCCATTTAAAAAAAATGCTATGTGGAAATGAACTTAATGACAATTTTTTTAACGTAATGACACGATTATTTTATAATGCGCAACTTTGTCATTTGTCATTTTTGCCTGGAAATCCAGCATAATGCTTTCCAGGGCTGTCACAGAATCCATCGTAGTCCGAGTTTTTGTGAAATCTACAAAATGCTCTCACTGAATCCGAATAGCTACGAACGTAGTGTATACTTTGAACACAAACGTTCGTAGCAATTCAGATGCAGTGATCGCATTTTCGTAGATTCCACGAAAAATCGGATTACAATGGTTTCTGTGATAGCCCCAATTTTTAGCATATTTCAGGTAAGTTGAGAGAATTTTCACATGGGGTCATCAGCAGGGTTTATTTCGTACTTTTGGCCTTTTTACTTTTGTTTTTTTTTATACTTAACATGAGCAATTACCCCGTTCAATAGGCATAAACTGCAGTTAAGGCTTGGTGAAAATAAATTATTAGTTTGAAAATAAATAAAAGGTTGTATTTTTTAGCTCTTACGTCCATTGAATATAACATGCGTAAATAAAATAATATTTGTGTAACCCTTTTCTATTTGACGGGTCACCCTGATAAAACCATCGATGGTGCCACTATCGATGGTTTTGCAGCACTACTAGCTAATTTCGAATCAGCATTGGAAGCTGGCAACGATATTTTCGAGTTTACTCCAGTGACGGAAAATGAGTGTGCATTGTGCCATTTGCGGCTCTTTAGAAACTATTTTTCTTTCACTATTTTTGCGTAATCATTGCAACTAATTTATATTTATTTCCGATCTGCAATTAAAAATATAAATTTTTTTACTTTTGTCTTATTTATTTATCTTATTTTAAGTACATGCGATAAATTATATAAACATAGAAATGCAAGCAGAAGACTATGTCGCAATTTCATCTCTAAATATTAAATCTCATTTAATATATACTGTGGATTTAAATATTCATATACCCATTTTAGATATTCTTTGTGGAATAGACGCCGAAATATTTCTTACTAAAGAAAATTTTACAGAGACTTAAATTAAAAATTAAATTAAGTGGTTTACAATTTAATGTTACATTTTGCCAAGATTTAAGAAAGAGAACCTTGATAATGAAATTTTTTAAGGCCGCTCCGAATTTCGCGACGAAGACAGTAAACACTGGCGATACGAATAACATTGTGCCTATACTTCTCTGCAGAGATTAAGCAAAAAAAAAAAACTGCCGTTTTTAATTTGGACAAAAGTAGGTAAACTGAGAAATTAATTGAATGATTTGTTGTTTTCAAATGTGTTTCGTATTGCGCAGGGGGCACTGTTTTGTCATATTCTTCAGCTTGCGTTGAGCACATTTTTTAATTTCAAATTTGAATTAAAACTAAAATAGGAATAAGTACTTTAGGGTATGCATTTCGGTATTGAATGGACTGTAAACTCAATTTTAGTACAATAAAGTGCAAGTATGTATGAAGTGGTCTAAACTTCGCGTTGATTTTGAGAACTGAAGGTGCACATAAAGCATACTCAATTGTTTTATACATACGATATGTATAAAGAAAATGCAAAAAAAAAAATATTACAAATCAACGGGAATTCCTAGGCTCTTTAAACTTGCACTTTTTTATACTGAAATTGAGTGGACTATAAAAGTGCATACCAGAAAGTGTTCTAAAAATTCTGACAACAAAGTTCTTTCAATTCAATTAATTTTAAACTAAAATCTTTTTTAATCCTTTTTTATCTAACACCCGTATTGCGATACATATTTAAATTATTTAATTCTCTTAATTAAAGTCGAATTAAGTTCCCACATGTAGTTTAAAATACAGTTTTTTTCAAAGCCATTTTGATTGTTTTTCATATTGTAGTAACTCATTTTACCTATTTAATTTATTTTTGTAAATAGGTGGCAACCCTCCTACATATACTGAAAAAATAAAGCATTTTCAAAACCATTTTGATCGATACTCATATTGTAATAATTGATTTAACTTATAAATAATTTGTTTTTAATTATTTATCAGGCGGTAACCCTTTTTAACACAACGTTACGAACGTTACAAACGGCACAGATCTGATATGACAAAAAAGGTTTCGCGTATTATGCATACATATGTATGTACAAAATATGCTGCGATCAGCTTATATATATTTCCCCTCACCTGCGCTAACTGGTTTTGGTCTCCTTTTGTCTCTGCAGGCACCCTAAAGCTGCCTTTACATGAGGCGATTTATTTATTGGCGATAATAGCCTGCAAAAGTTTACTTAATGTCTACTTTGAGGCAAGCGATTTTTGAATCACCATTTACACGAGCGATTTTACCGCAGCAATGTTGAATCGTCTGGAAAATAGCCTCATGTAAATCAATCTTAACTGTTTTTACACATGCGCGTGTTTGCAAATGATGACGAAGTGATTTTTTATGGAAAATATTTATGCCCATATATTTGAATAAAATAAACATACTTAGAAAATATCAACCAATACTTCCCATATACCTACGGTGACCATATTTATGAGAGCCGAATACGGGACAAAAAATAATTTTGGAAATTTATTCCACACTGTTTTCACTGAAACAGTATCCTTATAGAAACATCACAAATTGGTAGGATAATTTTCTCGAGATTTTTACCCCGTAAAATTTGTTAAAAAAAATTCGTTAAATTTTAGTATAACAAAGTGCACTTTAAGTCGGTAAGTTTTGCCACTAATTTTTGGCAATTTTTTTTTGTTGACGGTGTTACGCATTTTTATACCTTTCATGAGCATGAAATGGTATTATAACTTTGGTCCGATGTTTGTAAGTACCAGAACAACAAGAGATAGACCCATGAAAATGTATACTTATATGATCAGAACGTCGAGCTGAGTTGATTTAGCCATGTCCGTCTGTCCGTCTGTCCGTCTGCCCGTCTGTCCGTCTGTCTGTCTGTTTGTATGCAATCTAGTCTCTCAGTTTTCGAGATATCCGGATCAAATTTGGTAGGTGGGTGTATTTTTATAATGTATTAATCATTTGTCGGAACCGGAAGAATCGGACCACTATAACATATAGCTCCCATACAACTGATTGTTCAGATATGAGATTTTTCATTATAACTTCTCCATTTATGCAGCTACGAACATGAAATTTTGCAATACTTGCACCTATTATCAACAGAATACTTACAGTGAAAATTACAAAGATCGGGTCACTATAACCTATAGCTCCCATACAACTGATTGTTCAGATATAAAATTTTGCGTTATAACTCCTCCATTTATATAGCTAGGAACATGAAATTCCGCACTGTTTTCAATAATTATCAACAAAAAACTTACAGTGAAAATTAAAAAGATCGGGTAACTATAACCTATAGCTCCCATACAACTGATTGTTCAGATATGAGATTTTTCGTTATAATTCATCCATTTATGTAGCTAGGACCATGAAATTTCGCGCTGTTTTCACTCATTATCAACAGAAGACTTACAGCGAAAATAACAAAGATCGGGTCACTATAACCTGCAGCCCCCATACAACTGATTGTTCAGATATGAGGTCTTTTATCATAACTCCTCCATTTATGCAGCTAGGAACATGAAATTCCGCACCATTTTCACTCATTATTAACAGAATACTTACAGGGGAAATAACAAGGATCGGATGACTACAACATATATCTTCCATACATCTGATTGTTCAGATACGGGATTTTACTGTAAAACTCCTTTATTTGAACAGCTAAAACCGATAAATTTCGTAAGATATTTTATAAATAATAATACAAAGTCTACTGAGAAAATCGTCAAAATCTATGCTGTATAAGCTTTATCTCCTATAGCACTGATTGTTCAGATACCAGTTTTTGCCATATATCTCCTTTATGTACGAAACTAAACCCAATAAATTGTGTTACCGGTTTACATACCGATCACATAGCGGTGAAAATCACTTAGATTGGTGTCATATAAAGTATATCTTCCATACCTCTGATTGTTTAGATGCGATTTTTTATATAAGTATGTAACTCCTCTATCGATGTATGCAGATGTATTCAAAAGCAGTAATCTGTCAAAGTAAAATTTGCAGATGTTCATGAAAGGTATGAAGCCTTCGGCATAGCCGAAGACAGCGCTGCTCTTACTTGTTTT
>NW_023458560.1:13810345-13812538 GCF_013731165.1 Rhagoletis pomonella
TTTTTTTTGAAAGAAAAGCAAATGAGCAGCACTTTCCACTCGCACTTTATTATACTAAATTTTAATGAGTTACAAAACTGCAAACCAAATTTTTTTTCTAAAAATTCAAATTAAAAAGTTTGAAATTCTGGCGAAATATTGTAGAATTAATTTTTATAGTTTTCGCACAAAGTTGGAAGTTTGGTATTATATGGTTTTTGTTACTAAAAGAGCTTTACTTTCATAAAATAAATAATAAACTGAGGAAAAATAGCCAATCTTACTAAAATGTCGAGTCCTAATTTCTATTTTGGCCGCTGTATGTATTCCTCGATTCGAATCACAGGCATTCAGATTAGAAAATAATAACTGTTTATAAAGAAAATTACAATCATATACCAACATCACTTAAAACTCGTTCATAGGCATGCCATTTTAATGAGCTGTTAAGGCGTCGGAACACCGAATACATACATATACCAAACAAAAGGAAAAATTGTGCACTTTTGATTAAAGGAAACAAAAACAAAATCTTTCGAGCGGTTTTGAAGCATTTTGGTAATAAAGAAATGAGCAAATTTTTTCAACAATTTTTTGCCTACAAATGCTCCATATTGGTCGAATTTATATAAAATTTCTATTGCTCCAAAGAATCTATAACCCGAAAATGAAAGTTATATCTGCGAATCATAAGTTGCTGGGGCACTTAAAGGCTCAAAATTGACCTCGATATAAGCCAATATTTACCGATGTTTCTACGACAGAAACAGAATTGGTTACTTACAAAGATGAATCTGTCGATAGATTTCGAGTTTTATCTTTGAAACGCCATACTTTTCTTTGAATCGTGCAATGAGCGTTTTCGTTAAGCTCTAAAGGCCCGTTTACACACAACTTTGGCGTTGCGTCGGCGTTGCCGTTGCTTCGACAGCTGACTATGAATACATGCATTTATATGAAAGTCTCCACATAACCAAAGTTAGGCACTCCGCACATTAAACGCCTAGTTATAGTAGTGTAATCGTTCCGGCGTACTAAAGTATGAAGCATTTATACCGAACACATGTATTTCAATGAAACTCTGTATATTACGATTCATAATCATGTTTTCGCCTAATCATAAAAACTTCATGAATCGAAGCGTCCTACCATGTGAGGCGCTTGCCGTTGTGATATCGGCATTTGTTTACTTTTATGTACTCCAAATAAAAATTATTTGTCATTTCAGTAGGAAATAATTAAAAATTAATGATTTTGTGCTAAAACTCGTGCCAATTGTATTAAGCCATAAACGTTTATGTAATATTTTATTGCAGAAATGTTCGCGGAAGTGTATTAGTGAGAAAGACCGGCCAGAAAATGTGTAATGTGGGCGCCAGCAGGGCTTACGCAGGGCGCCCAAGTGTGCAGAAGTCGGGTCGTCATGCATTCGTTTTGACATGACAAAACGATTACTCTACTATGATTAGGCGCGTAATGTGCGGAGTGCCTTAGGCAACACAACGCAGAAAGATGGCCAACTATCAACTTTTCGCGCGCGTCGTTCGTCAGCTGTTCCAAATAATCAAAATTATGTGATCTAATTTGCCTTTTTAATCAAATGCGGGCAATAAATGTAGTTTTTAATACAATTCTTGATATAAAATTTTGGTTTATCTGCCGCTGGTATGTTAATTTAGTGACCAAAACATTCATTGTAGCAAGCAGGGGCGGCACTCGCGCTGCTGTCAAAGGACGCCAGCGCCAACACAACGCCGAAGTTGTATGTGGACGGGCCTTAAAAATTACAACTACAACATTTGAGCATAGCCTCCATATCGAAACTTAGACGTATTCTACATCAAAAAAGGATATTTTTATTAAGCGTACTCTTCATAAAGAAATAATGCATTTAAGAAAGGTTCTCCGTGAGATTTCGCTTTTCGTATATGCAATAAGTACTGCAAATATAAATATATATTTTATAAAGGTAATGATATCTTATGGACGATTTTTAATTTATTGGCACATTGACATGCATTTAGGCACATTTTTATACCTTTCATGAGCATGAAATGGTATTATAACTTTGGTCCGATGTTTGTAAGTACCAGAACAAAAAGAGATAGACCCATGAAAATGTATACTTATATGATCAGAACGTCGAGCTGAGTTGATTTAGCCATGTCCGTCTGTCCGTCTGTCTGTCTGTTTGTATGCAATCTAGTCTCTCAG
>NW_023458560.1:13812638-13813959 GCF_013731165.1 Rhagoletis pomonella
CCAAGAGCCGCCTCATCGGATGTTGTCATTGTCCATGCTTCTGCGCCATATACCAGCACGGGCATGATGAGTGACTTATAGAGCGTGGTTTTCGTACGTCGAGAGAGGACTTTACTCCTGAATTGCCTACTCAGTCCAAGTAGCACTTGTTGGCAAGAGTAATTCTGCGTTGGATTTCAATGCTGACATTATTATCGGTGTTAATGCTGGTTCCCAAGTAAACGAAATTCTCTACATTCTCGAAATTGTAACTGTCAACAGTGACATGGGTGCCAAGGCGCGAATGTGCTGACTTTTTGCTTGATGACAGGAGATACTTCGTCTTGTCCTCGTTTACCACCAGACCCATTCGCTTTGCTTCCCTATACAACTTGGAAAAGGCAGAACAGACTTCGCGGTTTTTGTTACCGATGATGTCGATGTCATCGGCATAAGCCAGCAATTGCAAGCTCTTGTAGTAAATTGTTCCCGAGCGGTTCAGTTCTGCAGCTCTTATTATCTTCTCCAACATCAGATTAAAGAAGTCACATGAGAGGGAGTCGCCCTGTTTGAAACCCCGTTTTGTGGCGAACGGCTCGGAGAGTTCTTTCCCAATTCTGACGGAGCTGGTGGTATTGCTCAACGTCATTTTACACAGCCGTATGAGTTTTAAGGGGATGCCAAATTCAGACATAGCGGCGTATAGGCAACTCCTTTTAGTGCTATCAAAAGCGGCTTTAAAGTCGACAAATAGGTGGTGAGTGTCGATCCTTTTCTCGCGGGTATTTTCCAAGATTTGGCGTATTGTGAATATCTGGTCTATGGTGGATTTGCCAGGTCTAAAGCCACTATCTGCTACCAAAAGAAGGTCTTATTGAATAATCCTTTCCTGAAGGCGTTTATTTAGAACCGCTCCTCATGAAATGAATTTGTTTTAATATTATATTAACAATTATTATCATGAACAAATTTTTGTATTAATTGTTTATGAAAATATAGTTCATTCCATAATATAACTCACAAAAATTCAAAAAATTCTCATCAAAATTTTTAGTTTTTTATTAAGAATTTCTAGAAAAGTTTCGAGTATGCAGTTTTGTACCCCCATTGATTTCGTTTATATTACAGACAATATTTTCATAAATAATTAATGCAAAAAATTGTTCATCATAATTTTTGAGAATATTACATATCTATATTGGAACAGGCCTACACTTACATTTGTCGCCTAATGTACATGTACATACATAAGTCCTGCAAGCTAAAACCCCACTTTAAATACACTTTGATCCTCGGTATCTACAGTTTTCCTCTTGTTTGTTTAATACTCATTAATTCATTT
>NW_023458560.1:13814059-13815579 GCF_013731165.1 Rhagoletis pomonella
AAATGAATTAATGAGTATTAAACAAACAAGAGGAAAACTGTAGATACTGGATCAAAGTGTATTTAAAGTGGGGTTTTAGCTTGCAGGACTTATGTATGTACATGTACATTAGGCGACAAATGTAAGTCTAGCCCTGTTCCAATATAGATATGTAATATTATCAAAAATTATGATGAACAATTTTTTGCATTAATTATTTATGAAAATATTGTCTATAATATAAACGAAATCAATGGGGGTAGAAAACTGCATACTCGAAACTTTTCTAGAAATTCTTAATAAAAAACTAAAAATTTTGATGAGAATTTTTTGTGAGTTATATTATGGAATGAACTATATTTTATTTTATTTATATTTATTTTTTTTATTAATGCAAAAATTTGTTCATGATAATAATTGTTAATATAATATTAAAACAAATTCATTTCATGAGTAGCGGTTCTAAATAAACGCCTTCAGGAAAGGATTATTCAATAAGACCTTCTCTTTGGTAGCTTTATTAGAAAATCTAAAATCTAAAAGCGCTTCGAATACATAGATACGTGAAAGCTTGTTTCCAAGGCAACCAAAGTCAAACAAAAGAAAATAGTGTAGCAGATAGTGGCTTTAGACTTGGCAAATCCACCATAGACCAGATATTCACAATACGCCAAATCTTGGAAAAGACCCGCGAGAAAAGGATCGACACTCACCACCTATTTGTCGACTTTAAAGCCGCTTTTGATAGCACTAAAAGGAGTTGCCTATACGCCGCTATGTCTGAATTTGGCATCCCCTCAAAACTTATACGGCTGTGTAAAATGACGTTGAGCAATACCACCAGCTCCGAGCCGTTCGCCACAAAACGGGGTTTCAGACAGGGCGACTCCCTCTCATGTGACTTCTTTAATCTGATGTTGGAGAAGATAATAAGAGCGGCAGAACTGAACCGCTCAGGAACAATTTACTACAAGAGCTTGCAATTGCTGGCTTATGCCGATGACATCGACATCATCGCTAACAAAAACCGCGAAGTCTGTTCTGCCTTTTCCAAGTTGTATAGGGAAGCAAATCGAATGGGTCTGGTGGTAAACGAGGACAAGACGAAGTATCTCCTGTCATCAAGCAAACAGTCAGCACATTCTCGCCTTGGCACACATGTCACTGTTGACAGTTACAATTTCGAGAATGTAGAGAAGTTCGTTTACTTGGGAACCAGCATTAACACCGATAATAATGTCAGCATTGAAATCCAACGCAGAATCACTCTTGCCAACAAGTGCTACTTCGGACTGAGTAGGCAATTCAGGAGTAAAGTCCTCTCTCGACGTACGAAAACCACGCTCTATAAGTCACTCATCATGCCCGTGCTGGTATATGGCCCAGAAGCATGGACAATGAAAACATCCGATGAGGCGGCTCTTGGAGTGTGGCGGTTACAGCGCCAAAAAAGATGAAGAAGTGTAGTAGACGCATCGGTGTGTGTTTATGCAAAGTTAAATTCAAACTGTTTCATTATTATTAAATGAACATAGATTTTT
>NW_023458560.1:13815679-13824432 GCF_013731165.1 Rhagoletis pomonella
GGCGAAGCGCCTAGGCCGAAAAGTTTGTAGGGTCCTCACTGAGTTTCTGATTTTCTGTCGTATGCCAAACGTCCACACGAATTCTTTGCCCAAGCGTCTTTAATTATTTAATACAATTAAATTATCACAATCCGAAGTTTCTTAAGTTCTAAACTTTAGGTAATGCAGAATCTTAGGATTCGAATACAAACAATTTATGTATGTACCTGGGTACTAATCTGCATATGTACTACTTTTAATGCAGTTAAAAAATTGCCTATGTCGATCTTCGCGATCAATTTGTCGTAAATGACTTCATGACTTCTTCGAATCGTCGAGTACATAAATTTTGTGGTCAACAATCAATCCAGACGGTGCAAGTAGATTTATACATACAAATGTTTGTATGTACATACATAGGTAAAAAAAAACGTCTGCGAACATTTCTCACAAGGAAGAGCAGAAGAAATGCATGTTTACACGTCAATTCTATATGTATCTATGTATATTAAGGTGACCAGAAACCATAGATCTCTGAAGTCACAATAGTCGTCGTTGAAATAATAAGCAATTGTTTGAATATCTATACATATAATAAAATTGTAACAGGTCGATGTCTGTACATTATAGATATTAAAGAAAAATTAATGTGGAGGGTCTTTTTTAGAGCACCAGAACCCAAATCAACCATTTTTAAAATTTTTGTCTGTCTGTCTGTCTGTATGTTTGTTCGCGCATCACTCGAGAACGAATGCATGGATTTGAATACAGTTTTCACCAATGTATTGCTAGAGGTCTAAATTAAAATTTTGGAAGAAAAAAAATTAGAGAGTTGCCACCTGTTTGAAAGTTGGAGTTTAAGTAAATTGATAAGAAAAAATGAATATTGCAATATGGGCGTCAAAAGAAAGAGAATGAAGAAAGCTTACAGCCAGAAATATTTTTTTAGAGTTGCCACCTGTTTGAAAATTTACATTTAATTTAATTTATAAGATAAATTGAATATTGCAATATGGGTATCAAACTGAAAGGGTTTAGGAAATTATATTGCCGAAAATATTTTTAGGGAGGGCTGCCACCTGTTTGAAAAATTTTATTGAATTAAATGATAAAATAAATGAAATCTAAATCTACATCTAGATATCTATACATATAATAAAATTGTAACAGGTCGATGTCTGTACATTATAGATATTAAAAAAAAATTAATGTGTGGGGTCTTTATTAGAGCACCAGAAGCCAAATCAACCATTTTTAGAATTTTTGTCTGTCTGTCTGTCTGTATGTTTGTTCGCGCATCACTCGAAAACGAATGCATGGATTTCAATGCAGTTTTCACCGATGTATTGCGAGAGGTCTAACTTAAAATATAGGAAGAAAAAATTAGAAAGATGCCACCTTTTTGAAAATTGGAGTTTAAGTAAATTGATAAGAAAAAATTAATATTGCAATATGGGCGTCAAAAGAAAGAGGCTAAAGAAGGCTTACAGCCAAAAATACTTTTTTAGATTTGCCACCTGTTTGAAAATGTACATTTAATTCAATTTATAAGACAAATTGAATATTGCAATATGGGTATAAAACTGAAAGGGGTTAGGAAATTATATTGCCGAAAATATTTTTAGGGAGGGCTGCCACCTGTTTGAAAAATTTTATTGTATTAAATTGATAAAATAAATGAAATCTATATCTACATCTATACATATAATAAAATTGTAACAGGTCGATGTCTGTACCTTATAGATATTAAAGAAAAATTAATATGGTGGGTTTTTATTTAAGCTACAGAAGCCAAATAAACAATTTTTGAATCTCTGTCTGTCTGTATATTTGTACGCACATCAGTCGAAAACATTGTATTGAATGCAGAGTTTTCACCGATGTATCGCTAGAGATCTAGCTTCCAATATAGAAGAGGAAATTAGAGAGTTGCCACCTGTGTTTAAAATTTCAGTTTAGGTCAATTGATACGGTAAAGTGAATACTGCAATATGGCTGTCAAAAGAAAGAAATTTACAAAGGCTTACAGCTGAAAATATTTTTGGGGAAGGTTGCCACCTATTTGAAAACTTTAATTTAATTTAATTGATAGCATAAATTAAATATTGCAATATTGGCATCAAACTAAAGAGGCTAGAAAGATTTAATGCTAAAATATTGTTAGGGGATTTGCCAACTGATGGAAAAATTTTATTCATTTATTATTTTATTTATTTAGCTCTAATTGAAAATATAGAATCCATTTTTTTTTTTGTTTTTTGTTTTTTTTTTTGTAGTTTATATTTAGAGTTAGCAACGGACCGTTCTCAAAATTTCGCCTTGATATAACCACAAACTTTTTTTTTTCTGTGTGGAAGGTTTTTCGCTAAAAAAAATTAAAACTTTTCGTTGTTGCTGCCAAAAAATTTAGAAATCTGAGACGTCACGTTTTACAATTTCATACAGTTCTTGAAAATAAATATTCTGACCAAAAATTTACTCGGTATGTAGCTCGGGATATTCCTAAAATTCTTATACAGACTAACCGCCCAATTCTATGTTTTCTTGATAAATTTTTTGTAAAGAAGATTCATCAAGATTTGTATCAAGCAAAAGCTTCGTTCGCATTCTGTGTCAATATTTATAAAACAAAAGCTCTACGATTTCCACATTAGTGGAACTGATTTCCACATGAGTGCAACTGATTTCATTGTCACATATGAAAAATATGAATTTAAAAGCGAAAAAGCTTTTGACTGCCGTATCCGAGTAGGTAGAGATGTCGACTATAATTCCGTGTGTCGCAGGTTCAAATGCCGGCACATGGAGTATTTAATTGTTAGAAACAAATTTATTAAGATACAAAATTTATACATTTCACATGAAATTTCAATTTGTCAATAGCATTTTCAATCTTGATAATTTATCAAGAAAAGGGCTTTTGATATCTGTGCTAGAATACCAATTCTTGATAAATAATAAAAAATTTACAAATTATAAAGATTTTAAATTTATCAAGTACACAGAATCGGGCTGTAAAAACCAATATATCTCTAAAACCAATTACGCTGGGAACTGAAACTTAGCACTGATGTATATATTGCAAATGCATTGGGAAAGGGGGCGTGGCTCCTTCCTTCCATACAAACTGAACTTCCCATATAGCTTATCTCTGGAACTACTTACGCTAACGTCCTGAAATTCTACACAGCTACAGTTTTTATCAATACCGTACTTATGGCGAAAAGTGGTAATTATTGGAAAGACTGCATCGATATACATTTACGTAAACGTGCAAGTATCACTCGATTGGGAACAATTTCCTCCTAGATTTCTAAATCCCATTGAAATATTGTAACTTTGTTTTTAGTTTTTAGTAAAAGGTAAAATTTATGTGAAAATTTTGAAGAATTTTTTTAAATTTTGTACAAAGAATGGAGCTTTGATTTTTCGGGGTTCGTTATAGACTGCCCTATATCTACATACCTATTTGCATAAAATGATAGCCGTTTTGGTTGTTCGGAATAAACTCAAAAACCACTGAATAGAGTTCCGTTAGATTGTCGGAGGTTATCTGACATACATATATTACATGCTACTAGAAAACTCGCTAGGTGGTGCTGGAGTAGAGTTATTTATAAAAATCGTATTTATTAACCGATTTCGTTCAAATTTTAAATGTGAGCTATGTACCTGTATGATGGAAAATTCTTCTGATAAAAATTTACCCGATTAGTGCCGCTGGAGTTAAGGTTGAAATTCATAACACGTGATGTGAACAATGGATGGCGCTGCAGCCGAAATATATAGAAACCCCGTGGTTGGTCTGCTTTGGCCCTATGTTTAAGTTATACGAATTTAGTTTTCAGATGTCTAAATGAAGGATGGGGTTAAGTTTGTAAAAGTGATGAATTAACAAGGAAAGACCACCGTAGGTATATCAATTGCTCCATTTGAAAGATACTTAAGAGATCACACGACTCATTTAGCAATGTACCGGAAAACTTTTCATCCTATAGGACAGCGAGGATTCTTGGCCCTCTTATAACAGAAAACTCACTTCTGTGCTCTTGAGTTTCCCTATAAGAACTTTTATTGGCATACGCATCGCACCAATGTTGTAGTTGCAAGATCATACAAAAAGATTACGCATGCTTGGCAGAGATCTCACAGGTGGAAATAAGACCATTGGTAAAGCTCATGACACCAAAAGGGATAGGTATTCCATATGGTATCCCAGCGTTACTATTATTGGCCTATGTGTGAGGTGGATACTGCACCTTAGTGGTTTCAACTTAAATCAAAAATTTTGACTTTACAGACTAATTTTGTTTTTAAACGCTCTTTTGCATTGGCCAACGAGAAGCTCTTATTAGGCGCCGCGAAGTAAGCGGGCATTGGCTAGTGTATTTATAAAATAATATCTTTAACCAGCTTCGAGATATTTTAATAACAATTTTATTCCAGTCGAAGTTCTGTTTACGAATCCTCTTGACACAAGTCGTTTTCTTTAATGATATTTATTTATGGTAACCGACATCATATGAAGGGAAAGAAATATCTGTAAAATTCATCAATTGAAATGGGCGACTTAAGTGGGCGATTGGAACGGGAAATCGGTACAAAGATGAAAACCGCAACGGAAGCAAAAATCCGCAAGCAAGTTGTAGGAAGGTGCAACAGACAATGTTCTTTACACGCATGACTGGCTGGTTGGTAAGCATGCATACATAAATATGTATCTACACGCAAATTCATATGTACATGCATGCAGAACTGCGATGACTAACGAGTTGATCGACTTAATGGCCGAGAGCATGAGTCTAGCTCAGCAAGTATATGTAAGTGTGTATGTTTATTAGTGTGGGTCGTCAAAGAAGTTTGGAATCGCCCACCTGGTACTGAATTTTGCGTGGTGGACGTTTTGGTAAGTTCTACTTATAGTTTCTTTTTATTATAAACACTTTCAAAATGGTGCATATCGTATGATTTTTATAAGAAGATAACCTAAATCACATGTAAGGTTAATTATCTCAATTTTACCTCCAGGACTGAATATAAATTTAGTTACCATGAATAAAAGATCCATAGCCTTTTAAAATAGTAACGGGTATGGTCCTTATAAAAAGATACATACTTTATTTTATTATTTTTTTTAGAGAACAATGGTTATTTTGTACTTAAATATCAATAAATTAAGATGTTAACCGTTCTAAAAAATAATAAAAAATTTGATTGAGCATGAGGCCGTTTTTATAAAAAATGGTGCAGAAAATCAACAATAATTTACATATACGTAGGTAGAAATTGTAGCTGCTATTTCGGAGATCACCACATCTCCTTATAAGACTTCTTCAACCGCGGTCACTTTGATATGAGCCAGCGCCTCGTATTACAAAGCCAATAGTCTACCCACTGAATATTAACAAAAAACCAACAACAAACAACTACCACATGAACAAATCTAAAAAGCTGCATAATAGCTGGCCTTGATTTTAGTTGGGTGGGCATATGAAAAAGTGGAAAAATTAAAAACCAAAAAAAAAAACATTTAAAAAGCAACAACAGTTTACGTGGCGAGCATAGCCCAGTGGGTACACTACTGGCTTTGTAATCCGAAAGCGTTGGTTCATATCTCAGTGAAAATAGTCCTGAAATAGCTCTGAAATGGCCGTTAATAGGCTCGAAACGGTTCCGAAATTATCCCGAACAAGTCCAGAATTGTCCCTACAATAGTCCTGAATAGGCCCCGAAATGGTCGAAAAATTCGTGATATCCTACATGGTTCCTTTTTTAATCTTAAAATGATCCCGAAATAGTCCTAAAATAGGTCTGAACTAGTCCCAAAGAGATACCGAACTAGCCAGGAAATGTTCCTCAAATAGTTCTGAACTACAATAGAAATGGTGAAGAGCTAGACCAAAATTGGTCCTCAAATAGTTGCGCGGTCCCGAAATGATCCCGAACTACATATTTCCGAAATCGGCACATCCTAGCCGTGAACTAGGCCCTAAGAAGCAGGTCAACGCAATTTACTCCTGGGTTAACTCATTTTCGCTGTTTTTAGGTCATGGCAATGTCGAACACATGGCGAATTTATACAAGGTGGTGTTGTAAAATCAGCTGATTTCTTCATCTTAAATGTATTTTGTTTTTGCTTTTTCTGATTTGACAGCACACCCATCAAAAGCAAAAACAAAATACATGTAAACTTTGGAGCGAATTGAGATTTGACATAACACTCTCAATACAAAATACATGTGGTTGTCGTTGTTGTAATCTAAATTCGCCAGTAACACCACCTTGTATAAATTCGCCTTGGTAGAACATTTTTATTAAAAACGTTTTTCTTTCTTTTTCTGACCCAATCTAATCCAAAAGTTGTAAATACATAAGTATGAAAATTTGTATGTATCCTCGTCATCTGATGTACTAACCCGTCTACTCCCGAGATGAATGCGCAGATTGGTTTAAAGTGCGATTTGTTACCTATGTACCTGCCGCACTGACGATATCATATTATAGCCGTTTGCTTGCCTCTGGCTGTGGCACTGAGCTGACCACTTGACTTGCTCAAGCTCACATGTAGCCCATACGTACATACATTCACATATACATATATATATATATATATTTACATTTGTAAATTTCACGTGAGTGCTCAGACGTGAGATAACTTCTCCTGAAAGGAATTGACTGTCTGGCCAGATTGGCAGGCTGTCCGTCGCTACCAAAACGATTTATTCTTTGTGATATTGAAAATTTATCACCATTAAAAGCAGATTGGCATTTGTAAAAGAAAAATAAAAACACGTAATTTCGCACTGGCGCACAGTGCCGTCTAAGTGGGCAAAAATCGAAAATTCGTGGTCTGCAATATTAACGTGCTTGGTAATGTTGTAAAAGTAATTTATTCTCTAAAATAGTTAAACAGAAATTTATTCTTTGGAATAAAATGTTGCTCCATATATATAGCAGAGAACTACAGGAATACAAATTTTGGCATAAAATCAAACACAGGGTGTTCCGACGGTATTCCAGTAAAGCAATTTTTCTGATAAAAAATTAAAAAATGGTAATTTTTAATGGATAATAAATAAATAAAAAATAACATATTTTTACATATATTTTTTATTATTTTATTTAATGGTACCGGTTTTTAACTTTCGAATGAGAAAATAAATAGTTGCTAATTTTTTGCACTTTTTGAAGTAATGAGTTTTTTGCTAATGCATAAAATCATTTTTTTGTCAGTGCTATCAGATATGCACGATTAGTTCGATTTTCAAAAATGACGTGTCGGATTATTGTTTTTAAGTTGCCACCTGTTAAAATTATTTATTAAGTTAAATGAATTACTAAATGCTAGGTATCAATCGAAGTGGGTATGAAAAGGGTATATTTCTTAACTACTTGTATTAGGGTTGCCACTTGTTTAAAAAATCTAATTCTGTTTGAATTAAAGGAATTAGGCAATTAAAAGATGGGTATAACCGTATGGGAGTAAGAAAGTTTTAGCTTTAAAATATAATGAATTGGGTTGCCACCTGTTTGTAAAGTCAAATTTAATTTAATTAAAGTATTATTTGTGTCAAACGAAATGTTTACGACATCGTCTTTTTTTATTTTATTCCAATATAAAAATACCTACATTGCCAATGAATAATTTGTTCTGATTACATTCCTTTTAAATACCTGGACTCTTAAATTAACTCCAAAGTTTCAGGAATGTTTTTACTCTACACTTATTTCTTGCTAAACATAGCAAAGTTTTTATTTTGTCTGATACACATATTTCAGGTAGTCACGCCCTGTAATTTGCCACTCTCTCATGAAAACAGAACGAACTATATGTACATACCTAGGTAAATTCTATAAGAACCCAAATTTTCAACTTCAAACTGCAAATTGTAGTTTTGAATTTAACATCCTCAATTTTACTAAGAAAAAAATTCTTAAAAATCCGTCCATAACTCTATTTTTACCATCATTTTATATGGAAGGAAAGCACGGTGTAGCGCCCCATGTGTTGCAGAAGATAGCGCAAAGCTGCTCATTTATCAAAGAAGTATATAGTTACATATATGTATGTTCAACTCACTTACATATGTACATAAATATATCAGCACATGTGTGCTAATCGCCATATCCTCTGCATCGGCGATCAATTCTTTAGAATTATGATGTTTATTGGGTAAAAATAAACACTGTACAATTGCCGCACAGTCGGTTGTCAGTGGGTGCTTGTGGTGGCCATTTGGTTCCGACACGGTCTATACTCACACAAATAAATATATGTGAATACACACATACATATGCGACCGGCATGCAACCGATTCTCAATTAGCAATTGTGAATGTGGTGCAGGTAATTTGATAAGTGGATTAATTTGAGTTCGCTGCTGTCAAAATCAATCGCATCAAATTATAGAATTGTTGATGATGGCGGACGGCGATACTATGTGATGATAATATGTAATCATTTTGCTAATGAGAATGCCGGTGAGTGCAAAATCTGGTTGAGATGCTCTTCAGTGTTGGAACGAAAAATAAGAGAACGAATAAAGAGAATCAAATTATCTTTACATCTTCTTCATTTTAAATATTATTATATCTTTATTGTAATATCACAACCCAGTCGACAAAATTAGAAAATAAGAGGCCTTCTGAGAACCCTTATATCCGATCTTTTGAAGCGATAGGCCTTTCTTGTTCGATTCTTCACTCCTCTTAATTTTATGTGTTATGGCCAGAGTTTCCAGGTCTTCTGATTCAGCTTCCCTTAAAAGGGAAAAA
>NW_023458560.1:13824532-13827232 GCF_013731165.1 Rhagoletis pomonella
GGCGAAGCGCCTAGGCCGAAAAGTTTGTAGGGTCCTCACTGAGTTTCGGATTTTCTGTCGTATGCCAAACGTCCACACGGATTCTTTGCCCAAGCGTCTTTAATTATTTAATACAATTAAATTATCACAATCCGAAGTTTCTTAAGTTCTAAACTTTTGGTAATGCAGAATCTTAGGATTCGAATACAAACAATTTATGTATGTACCTGGGTGCAAACATATAGTTATACTAACCTGCATATGTACTACTTTTAATGCAGTTAAAAAATTGCCTATGTCGATCTTCGCGATCAATTTGTCGTAAATGACTTCATGATCATCCGCCTCTTCGAATCGTCGAGTACATAAATTTTGTGGTCAACAATCAATCCAGACGGTGCAAGTAGATTTATACATACAAATGTTTGTATGTACATACATAGGTAAAAAAAAAAACGTCTGCGCACATTTCTCACAAGGAAGAGCAGAAGAAATGCATGTTTACACGTCAATTCTATATGTATCTATGTATATTAAGGTGACCAGAAACCATAGATCTCTGAAGTCACAATAGTCGTCGTTGAAATAATAAGCAATTGTTTGAATATGTATTTATAAAATAATATCTTTAACCAGCTTCGAGATATTTTAATAACAATTTTATTCCAGTCGAAGTTCTGTTTACGAATCCTTTTGAGAAACTGTTCACAAGTCGTTTTCTTTAATGATATTTATTTATGGTAACCGAAATCGTATGAGGGGAAAGAAATATCTGTAAAATTCATCAATTGAAATGTGCAACTTAAGTGGGCGATTGGAACGGGAAATCGGTACAAAGATGAAAACCGCAACGGAAGCAAAAATCCGCAAGCAAGTTGTAGGAAGGTGCAACAGACAATGTTCTTTACACGCATGACTGGCTGGTTGGTAAGCATGCATACATAAATATGTATCTACACGCAAATTCATATGTACATGCATGCAGAACTGCGATGACTAACTAGTTGATTGACTTAATGGCCGAGAGCATGAGTCTAGCTCAGCAAGTATATGTAAGTGTGTATGTTTATCAGTGTGGGTCGTCAAAGAAGTTTGTAATCGCCCACCTGGTACTGAATTTTGCGTGGTGGACGTTTTGGTAAGTTCTACTTATAGTTTCTTTTTATTATAAACACTTTCAAAATGGTGCATATCGTATGATTTTTATAAGAAGATAACCTAAATCACATGTAAGGTTAATTATCTCAATTTTACCTCCAGGACTGAATATAAATTTAGTTACCATGAATAAAAGATCCATAACCCTTTAAAACAGTAACGGGTATGGTCCTTATAAAAAGATACATACTTTATTATTTTTTGGAGAGAACATAGGGTTATTGGGTACTTGTTTTTCTTTCAATCACAAAATAATCGTTATTTTCAGACTTAATTTTATAGTATTAGAAGCAGCCATAATTTTACAATAATCTTTATAACAGGTAAAATTTATTAAAAAATAAATATCAATAACTTAAGATTTTAACCGTTCTAAAAAATGATAAAAAATTTGACTGAGCATGAGGCCGTTTTTATGAAAAATTGTGTAGAAAATCAAAAATAATTTACATATACGTAGGTAAAAATTGTAGCTGCTATTTCGGAGATCACCACATCTCCTTATAAGACTTCTTCAACCGCGGTCACTTTAATATGAGCCAGCGACCTCGTATTACAAAGCCACTGAATATTAACAAAAAACCAACAACAAACAACTACCACATGAACAAATCTAAAAAGCTGCATAATAGCTGGCCTTGATTGTAGTTGGGTGGGCATATGAAAAAGTGGAAAAATTAAAAACCAAAAAAAAAAAACATTTAAAAGGCAACAACAGTTTACGTGGCGAACATAGCCCAGTGGGTACACAGTGGGTACTGGCTTTGTAATCCGAAGGCGTTGGTTCATATCCCAGTGAAAATAGTCCTGAAATAGCACTGAAATGACCGTCAATAGGCCCCGAAATTATCCCGAACCAGTTCAGAAATGTCCCTACAATAGTCTTGAATAGGCCCCAAAAATGGTCGAGAAATTCGTGATCTCGAACAAGTATTGAAATTGTGTCGAAATGGTTCCTTTTTTAATCTTAAAATGATCCCGAAATAGTCCTAAAATAGTTCTGAACTAGTCTCAAAGGGATACCGAACTGGCCAGGAAATGTTCCTCAAATAGTTCTGAACTACAATAGAAATGGTGAAGAGCTAGACCAAAATTGGTCCTCAAATAGTTGCGCCGTCCCGAAATGATCCCGAACTACATATTTCCGAAATCGGCACATCCTAGCCGTGAACTAGGCGCTAAGAAGCAGCTCAACGCAATTTACTCCTGGGTTAACTCATTTTCGCTGTTTTTAGGTCATGGCCAGTGTTGCCAGAACTTTTTGGGCCGACCGGCTAGATTGACAAAAAAAAGCGGCTAAAAACGGCTAAAATGTTTTAGTGAAAATTTACATGCTTTATTTAAATAAATCGCAAGAAACGAAAGACTAGTTAACACCATTAATTTATATCGAGTGTATATTCCTCATCATCAAATGAAACACTATTTTATATATCACCTGAATTCATTAATTTTAAGAGATCGTCATCTACAGTAAAAGTATGGCAGCATTTTTCTTCACGTTTTAAACCGTATGTTATATATAAAATAGCGTTTAACGTTTTAACGCACATTGGATTTCTT
>NW_023458560.1:13827332-13829449 GCF_013731165.1 Rhagoletis pomonella
ACAATGACAACATCCGATGAGGCGGCTCTTGGGGTGTTTGAGAGAAAGATTTTGCGGAAGATTTACGGTCCTTTACGCGTTGGCGACGGCGAGTACCGCAGACGATGGAACGATGAGCTGTATGAGCTTTACAACGATATGGACATAGTGCAGCGAATTAAAATACAGCGGCTCCGCTGGCTTGGTCATGTCGTTCGAATGGACACCGACGCTCCAGCTCTGAAAGTATTCAACTCGGAACCCGCTGGTGGTAGCAGAGGAAGAGGGAGACCCCCACTGCGATGGAAAGATCAGGTGGAGAAGGACTTGGCTTCACTTGGCATTTCCAATTGGCGTCAGTTGGCACAGAGGAGAAACGACTGGCGTGCTTTGCTGAACGCGGCCAAAATCGCTTAGGCGGTTACAGCGCCAAAAAAGAAGAAGGGAGAATATATGCACGACCTAATCATCGAATTTCGTCCTGCAAACTTTATTAACTTAAAAAGATAAAACTTAATGAAATGTCATTTCAATACCTATTCATCCTTGTAAACCAAAAAACTTTATTGTTACATATACATAAATATATATGTATATATGTATTGTTTGATACCCATATTGTTATTCTACATTGCAATGATTTTTTAAATAATTGAATTAATCATATCTTTAACATTTCAAAGTGCTTTGAAAAAAAATCCGGACTTCAGAGTGAAAAATTAAAAACGCAGTTTTACTATATTACTAATACATTACTAGTTTCGCGAGGATATCGATTCTTTCGTGTGTGTTAAATTTTTTTTTGTTTTTGTCGCTCAGTGTATTTTCGAAGTAGTTGTTGTAGTGCTTAGCTCAGAGGAACCAAGCCAACTGGGCTGTGCAGGATCTTATGCATATGATATTCCATTTGCAAATTTCGGTACATTTGCTAATTCACAACAATAAAATGAACACGGTTGCCATGATAGCAAGCATAAAATTTGCAAATTCAATTCCACCGAAAATCCAAGACGATTTCCACAATATCCTGAACAGCCCTAATATATTTTTTTCATCCATCACCTTTGTAGTTCAGCCATTGATTTATTGAAATGATGACAGCTGGGTAGAAAACCCAGTTATCTACAGCAAGTCTTCGTGGCGCGTTCTCATGAGATATAGCCCGAAATGAAGCACAGCATTGCCCACCTCACTTGTTTCTTTTTCTTACTAGCTAGCGCCAAAAAGAAGCCCCAAATATATCAAATTTTTTTCTTCGACTGTAAAGGCAGAGCAAGCCTTTGTCAGCATAGCTACTAAATCTTGGAGCTATATTGTACAGCTCGTACAGCTCATTGTTTCATTGTCTCCAGTAATAGCCGTGCCAAATGCGTAAAAGTCCATAAGTTACCAGGGGAACTGACGTCGATGAAATAAAGGCTGGGTTTTTAAAGCCTGGCTGACAACCTTTAAGACCAAAGCACTTTATTAATCACCTTATTGAACCTTTCCAGTATGGCTATAGATCTGTAAAATCTACCACTGAAAAGATGACCACAATACGTCAAGTCCTGACAAGAAACTAGGATAAGGAAATATGTAATCTTTCTATACCTCACCATACAAATCGTTTCACCTCCTCAACCACTGCAGTGTATGTATAAATATCAAGAGTAAGTACTGGAAGTCTAAAACCTCACACATAGACAACGCAAAGTCAAATACTGTATGCAGTAGATTTTTAAAAGATATGACCCAACATCATAGAATTCGACTTGTGTATGTGGGTGTCTGGTATTTTTAGGGTAGTAATAAAGCTGAGAAAAACAAGTGGACCTTTACACAGTTTGTTAGAGATCACACCCACTGGTCAGCCAATGAATGCTGGAGTAATCTTATGGTGTGTGGAACTATCATGATTACCAGTTCTTCCAAAAATAGTAAACGCAGATCATTACTCTGAAGTTAAAACAAAACTAACAAAGATTATTTAGGCGCACTATCTAGTGGGCTAACACACCTTAAGATTAGGATTGATAAAACTCACGGCTTAATATTATTTCCCGCGTGTTTAGTTAAATAATGAGGAGAATATTTTTGTCCGAAAATTTTGTTTAAAAAAAATGTTATGACACAGTCAGTATGATTATTATTATTAT
>NW_023458560.1:13829549-13835694 GCF_013731165.1 Rhagoletis pomonella
GTTTAAAAAAAATGTTATGACACAGTCAGTATGATTATTATTATTATTGCAACATACCTACATATAAAAAGACGTGCATTCTACGAAAAAAATTTAACAAAACAGCCTCAGAGTATGTTTGTTGAATTTTCTTCATAAGTATGTGAGTGTCTCGTACAGAAGAGACTACCGCCTATTGCCTTGTGCAGCATCCAACTGTGAACAAGTTGTTGACTTGTGCATTTTCCGTTATTTTAATTTTTTTTAATGTTTTTATTTTTCTTGCCGTTGTTGTTGTGTCGCGATTGTGCGTTTCACAAAGTGTCAGCAACATAGTAAATGAAACCGTTAACTCACCAGCGACGACGTAATCCAACGGATGATGATGACAAGGCTGTGCAGTTATTTTTAGTATGTTTTTTACTTATGTATTTTATTTTATATGCAATATAAAGTTATCTTAAACATTTTTTTGCTGATGCTGCCTTTAGTCTTTCGCCACATTGTAGCAAGCTTGTTGCGGTACAATGAAGACTGATTGCTACAGGAAAGTTGATAGCAAGCAAAACAAAGTAAAAACATTGTACCATAAGCGTTTCGCAGGAAACAGCAAGATACAATATTTTATTCGCAGCTACAACAATGCGGCTTGCAAAAAAGAAACAGCCGCTAAACCAAGTTCAGATCTTGGCCACAATGGATGTACGCCACGCCGGCTGCTGGCCATTGGCAATGAGCTACGCAGCGGAAATTTGTATGCAGGCCAACAACATTGCGCCGATTGTCGGCGACGACAGCATGGATGGTTAGTGCATACTGCGCGGACTCAATGTTGGCTAATACGACGGAGGAAAAAAATATTAATGTTGGGGAAAAAATAAGGTACATACTATGTAGACACGAGCATATGGAAAAGGAAGAAGTGAAATAACGAAAAAAAGAACTACGAAGCTAGCGGCAAGCAACTGAATAGAACATTGCATCAACGACTGGATTGAAAAAAAATATATCAGTAAGCTAAGCGACAATAACGGCAGCAACTGTGTGTCCACAGACCGTAAAGGTATTTGCGGTTTGTTACAATTACGCTCGTCGCTACCAAACAAAGATGGCAAGCAACCCACGGACATAAAGTTCTTAGCCGCGGTTATGGCGAGCAAACAGCTCCCTTCAGCGGTCATCTATGTACGAGCATGTGCTTACAGTATGGAGCAAATATCCCAAAAAAAAAACAGAAAAAAGAGCAACAAACTGTCATATTAAGCATTATCAGCTACTCGTACTCGGTTGACTGCATTTGGGCGCTGCTAAGGCTTTCAAAGCTTTTGCACGTTAGCTGTACTGTTGCTGGCGGCGCATGCGCGTGCCAATTTTATGCTCGACTGCAGCCCCTATCGCCGTGGGCGCGTACCTACTTTTAAATAGCGTTGACGGACGGAAAGAGGCGCACTTAAAGGGAAATAAGGAAGCATTTGCGCTCTGGCTGCCACTAAAACCAATTTATGGCAACACCCGTTGATTGTCGGTTACCATCGAAGCCATTCATTTGCGATTGCCGCAACCGCTGCTGCTACACCATTGGAGGCACATAAAGGCAGCTGCGCGCAAAATGGAAATTGGCTGAAAAGCGGGCGATAGTCGTTTATCTTTGTGGAGCAACATATTTTTTTCCTTATTTACTTCTATTTTTCCTTGCAATTTTTCAAACCTACATATTTATGTATTTATGTGGTTGTAGTGTCTATTGCCATATTATAAAAACATCGTCAACGCTGTTAATTAACCTAAAATGACGTGCTAAAGTTTCTTTGAAGTTGCCTGTGGCAAAAAACACTGCGCTTGACTGCAAGTAAACGCTTACAATCTTACGTTTTATGCACTACTCCGAATTCTCCTCGCCTTTTCTCTACAGCCATAATTTAGTACAAAAGAAATTCTTTCTACTTTACACATTTTTCAGTATTTAATACCTTTGCGTTGCAATTTGTTGCCGTTGCACACTTAGTTGCGCTTTTTATGTGCCTTTTGGTGCACGTTGATGCTGCATATTAACATAAGTGCACAAATATGCACACGCACATACTCATGTGCAAAGAAAAAGTTCAGCACTTCCAAGCAAACCGCAAACTCATCCAGCCTTTGTATTATTTAACTTGCCACACACTATTCTTTGCTTGTTTTCTTATTTCTTTTAGGCATTTTTCTTGCCGCCATAAAAACACTTTTAATGACCAACATCAACTGTTCTATTCACTGCATCCACAGTTCTTTACACAACACAAGTCTTCTTTTGATACACGGCACGAGGATTGAAGAAGATTCGAGCTGATCTTAACGCGTCGCGTTCTTGTTTACTACTGAGTTGGAGCGCTTCCGCAACCCAAGCTTTTAAGAAGAGTTCAAAAGAAGAAAGTATGCGCCACTGCGCTGCTGCCATCGCCGCTGCTACAGTATATGTATTCAGCCACTGTCCCAGCAACAGCTGTTGCCATCCACGACTTTCCGCCGGCTACAATTCATTCTTTTCCGGCGCTCGCTGCCACCAAAGACGAGAAAAGAGAATTAAAAGCAGTTAGTTCAGACATCACTTTATATGGAAAGAAGAGAAAATAAGAAAGAGAAATGTTAGTTGTGCTTGGAAATTTTTAGCCATAGAACTTTTGAATTTTGTAAGTTTTTTTGTTTTTATACATTTTAGTTTAAACAAGTTTTACTGACTGCCGGGAATATATGGTTGTTTGTATGACAGGGTTAACCTCTTAAACTTGCTAACTTGTGTCGATGAGTAGAAGATTAAGCTAAACTGCCAAAATTTTTATCAAAAATGTTTTCCAATCACGAGTCTTAACATAACGAAACGAGGCTAAATTCTTCTTTTCTTAGAGTTGCCAATCAGAATTCTTCTAAGGAAAAATAAGGAGAGACCGAGAACGCGCACAGGCTTTGGTTTAGTCCTGCACGACTAAAGTCTTTCGTTGAATTAATTTGCATAATTACCTTTCAGTTCTTTTTTGCTTAATTTTAATATTCAAACATTTCAAACTAATGCAACGCTTTTTGTTCTCGCTTCTATATTTCGCGAATAGTTCAGATAAGATTTGTTCCCGTTTCGAAGATTTTGTTATCAATTCGATTTGGAGTTTTAAGCGTTCTTGGGTATAAAACGACGAGAAAGACATTTAGTTTCGATCGTACTTTTTGTTCTCGGTCACTCAAAATAAATAATGGAATCACTGCTGCAAGCTTTTTTTCTAAATTAAAATGATGTCAAAAACGTGTTTACTAAAATCCTTTAGCTGCTGGTGGAGGATATTTGATGGTTTTTTGTACTGTAGAAGCAAGATGTCCTGCAAAATGTTAACGGTTTTCGCTGGGATTTGATCTTTAATGCCATTGCTATGTCCGATTCTATCCTTATATTGCTGAGGTAGGGTTTAATTACGGTTTTATTTCCCAGTGAAAGTTCTACCCCGCTTTTCCTAACAACATGCCAACATGCTAACTCATTTATATATCTATTCCTTTATTGTCAATTACTATGTCCTGACGATTACTTGACTGTCGATGAGTTTTTAGAAGTTAAAGCATCTGCAAATTTAGCTGCTTTGGTTGAAGCGTAGATCTTACTCTGGAATATAGCGCATTCATTCGGGAGTTTAGGCAACAGTTCAAGCCCAAGCTCCGTACGGAATAATGCAACTCATTTTAAGATATGTACATTTGTTAGTAACATGTGGGTTTTGTGATTGGATCGGATTACCTTCTTACACTTTTGCTTAAGTTTGACGGATGGCTCCTTTTTAAAGGTTATTTGAGTGACCTTAATCTAATTTATCAGTTATCCCACCTAAATTCAGGTGATAAAATTACTCTTGTTTTAACTATACTGTTATTCTTAGTTCAATTGCCGCTTTTTCTGCCCAAAATTGTTGCTTTTAGATAAAAGATGGGCAGAGAAAGCTTAAACAAGACAAGACGGTGCCCATCACCGATCTAGATACTTACGATGCAGGTTAGCTAGCGCTGCCGTGGAGGATTGTCTCTTTGTTTACCGTCGGCCCTCTTCACCCCTTGTTTCTTTTCGCACCTCACTTATGGTACAACAAATGGTTTACTGAAAAGCTACTCGGGATTTGCTTTAAGTCTCGCCTCTTTTGCATAGCTGCTTAGTCTAAATAAGACCCAGCATGGCAGTCAATGCTGTGGCCACTAAACTGACATACTAATGACAGCTAAAATAATATTTTATGTCCATAATTTCATTCAAAACGATATTTCTTGGACGCATTTGAAAGGAAAAACATTTCACATAACTTTATTTACATATACACAGCAACAGCATGCACGCTTGAAAATCAGTTTTTAGAGCGACGATCGACTGGATAATCTAGTCTTTGAATGTTTTTGTCAAACTTAACTAACAGTCGATCCAGGAAACGTGCTGCTTCAACGGAATCGGACCAGAGGGAGAGAGATGTTAGTTGGATGGCTTCCGGCCGAAACGCATAATAATCAGGTTAATAAAAGAGTATTTTGGGCAAGTAAAACCTATCTCACAAGGTTGCGAGATTGCATTGAATTCTATGACAGCTCTAGCGATAGGTCCATTTGCCGCATAAAGTGTTGTAATGAGGCCGATATAAAAAATATCAAATTTACGAAGCGCTCTAGCCGGAGTGTTAAAATAAATCCGTCCAAGAATTTAGGGCAAATCCACTACTCCGCGAATAATATCAAATACGACAGATAAAGAATAGATCGTCTAGATTCCACGGAACATGGTCATGGGAGAGAATTGAACTTAAAGCATAGCTCAATAAAACTTTTTGGGTATGTTCAATCAGATCAATATGACAGGCATGAAAGGGTCTCCAAATGAAATAACAAATGACATGTTGAGCAACGTGCGTGTGAAAATTCCATACTGCTGCGTCAAACAATACGATTTAGAAATTATATAATTAATATGATTAATAAAAGTGAGTTTAACATCGAAGACAAACCTCATGTTGACAGGGAACCTCTCACACAGTATTGATATAACCTTCCATGGCCAACTTGCTTTTGAAATGCTGCCAGCGCAGGGAATGGCTCACCTAGACGAACAAGTGACAAGCATGAAAGAATTTGTTTGAACAAAATCTGGTTTTAAAGATCACAAAATTCCATACGTCTAAGAATTCAATCAGATTAAGTCTGTTATCCATCTTGCTTACATTGGTAATTAATTCCTAACCCCGACATACATATCGTCGTTTAAAGTGCAAAACCGCGTATCAAAAAAATGCAAAACGCGTATGTGAGGTTGCATAAATTATTTTCTAGAGATTAAAAACACTCGTATTTCAAAATGGTTCTCTCTTTTATAAAGCAATCGCATTTCTGGCTAGCATAATTTAGGACGAGTGGATAAGGATTGGGCCAAGAGCTTGTGTGAGCAAATCCAATGTTTGACTGCAAATGTCAGTTACGTGGTTTTGTATTTTAAACGACGATATATCGCATACAAAGTGCTCTCATATAAAGTTTTTGGCAGCGCGATCCATCCTTCTGAGCAAGGTACGAAATCCTTCTGAGCAAGGTAGAAAATCGTTTTGCATCGATACAGATCGGACAGAGCTAATCTTTAACTGGATCGGATGAAAGTACTTACCGGATAATTTGCATTCTCACGACAAATCCAGTGTAAGTTATATCCAATAATAAAAAACGTTTGCGGCCCTTTATTCCATTTATTTTATTAAATAATTTTATATGTATTTATTCTAAAAATGTAAAGGAAAATAGTAAAATAATATTAAAAAATATATATCGCACACCGTCTTCAAAAGAGTCACAAGTCAAAATAATACGTTTGTCAGAAAATGCGAAAAACTATTTTTAGCACATGAAAATCATATGGGCAAGGGCGACTTTTTTTTTAACACATTATAACAAGAATTTTCTCCAGCTTTTGCTGAAAGGTAAATAAAAGCTCTGCGTACATTTTTAGCGCATAATCTCAAAAAGGCCAAATTTAGAGTTGTAACTCTTTTGAAGACGGTGTGCGATATGAAAGGCAAAGATTTGTCTACGAATAGTTAGAGCAATCAGTCCGCATAGTTTTCAAAGAGCTTAGGGGCGAAGCGCCTAGGCCGAAAAGTTTGTAGGGTCCTCACTGAGTTTC
>NW_023458560.1:13835794-13842510 GCF_013731165.1 Rhagoletis pomonella
TTCAATTAACAAACTGTTTTCTAATGTAGAATTCGTTTTAAATTACCACGAGTGAGTAAATAAATATTTTTATGGTTAAGTATGTTGAGTGTAAAACTTACCTGTTGACTGAGTAATATAAGCGTCCAACTGCGCGGGCCACAAGCCAAACAGCGCCACCACAACAGCGGCAATAAAACGCCACAACATTTTTGAATAAAGTGAGAAAAAAGAAATAAATGAAAAAAAACGATTAGCGGCACCTTGCCGGCCGGTGCCGGTTGCGATGTGTGAAGGTGCGTAACGCCTGCGTCAGGTTAACTGTTCGCGCCACTCGAAGCAGCTGATCAAAACAAACGCGTCGAATCTGTGTCACCGGGTGAATTAATGGATGGTTCGGCGAAGTGTTGGTTGGTGGTGTGAACCGCTGCTGGTGGATGGTTGCACGCAGGCGCGTCAATGCGTGCTGCCGTATGAATTCGAAATATGTGTGTGTGTGTGTAATTTAGCTGTTGGATAATTAAGTGGGAAGGCCGGAGTGTATTGCCCGCTGAGCACTTTTTTGAGGACGCCGAACGGCACGTGGTCCGATTTGTGAGTGAATGCGTTGAATTGCCAATGATGTTGCTGGGCTCTTATTGTTTGTAATTGCTGTATCGGCTTCCTTATTTGACAGTTAACTTATATTTATGTGGGTGGCTTAACTGCTATTTAATTACAATTTATGCATTAAAATGGAAATAATTTCACTTTGCTTGTCACAATTATTGTTGGCATGCCACATAACAAAGTTCCAAAGTATTTATTTCATTGTATATCATTCTTGCAAGTATATAGCTGTAAATAAAAAAAAAACGTAAAAAAGTGATTAATAAAAGCAGAAAACATAAGAAAGAAAGTATGAGAAAATTAAATAATGAAGCCATTGCTTTGGCTATTAAATTACTTTTTAAAAAATTTGATTGAGGCAGGTAACAAAGTGGCTGACACCTATTGCTGTCCATACGCTTCACTGATTGTTGTATGAAATCAGCATTTAATAAATCATAAAGCAGAAAAGTGAAGTGAAACCGATAAGTTAGCCAGATTGCCAGAGGCACTTAGAATAAAAATACCGAACTAAGGGAATAGCACTGATCTTATTTGAATAACAACAGTTTTTGCTCATTTTTGCTCATTATTCCATAATCTAATACTTTTAGCAAAGTATAAGTTTCCACCCGTAGAAATCTATGTACCCCACGGTGGAATTATTCAAGGTGAAGTAATTAGAGCGAGAAGAAGGATTTTGACACTGCCTTATTTGAAAATTTGCCTGTGAAATTTGACTATAGGACAGCCGAATGTCAGAAAATAAAGAGAGAAAGCTATTTTATTACTTCACCTGTTTATTGCGCCATGTATGTATCCTCCTTACAAAGTATAGTATATATACATGGGAAGTCGAGATTTTTTGAACACGTTAATGTTGGAAAATACTGAACGGATTTGTCGAGCTTTTTTTTTTAATAGAGATCTTGGCCTTAAGATGTCCAATAATGTATTATTTTTTGTGTAGGGTTGCCACGTTTTTAAAAATTATAAGATATTCATCGTTGGTTGGACTAAAAATGAAGTTCCAAGTGAAAGGACATAGTCTCCGGATGTGCTATGGCTTTTATTTATTTTTTGTTAATGACAAAAGATTAACATAGTTGATTAAATTAAAAAAAAATGAGATGTCAAGGGTTTGGCCTATAGGTGTGCAATGAATTTTAATTTTTTTCAAAGGTTTGCCACCTGTTTGAAAAGTTGAATTTAATGAAATTATGCACAAGTTATATGAAGTATTGAAATATGGGTATCAAACGAAAGAGTGCTAAGAAATTTTTAGTTTGAATATATACACATTTTTTGAGTTATTTGAAGAGGGTTCCACCTGTTTACAAGGTTAACGGCAAATTACTTAATACTTTAAATGAATTATTAAAAGATGGGTACCATTCTAAATGCCTTTGAAAGGCTTTATTTCAGATCTATATTTAAAGAGGTTCCTACATGTTTTAGAAATCTAATGCAACTTGAATGGTGGCAATTAGGTTATTGAAATATCTATCACAATATGGGTGTCAGACGAAAACAATTTAAGCAATTTTAAAAAAGTTTTGAAAAAAGTATGGTGGAGAGGCCCAAAATTTTTACCACAACTTGCTAGTAGCATGTACAACATATGTATGTGAAAAGTATTTGAAAAGTGTGTAGTTTCCACTATAGTAAAACGAAGTTTTTGATTTGAATTAAAGTAATTTTATTCGCGCGTTAATTCTACACTACGTGACAGTTTGTTACTGACAGCCTTAAGAATATATTATGTATTACATGTACAGCAGCGGCTGCAAGCAAAGCCAGATATTGATAAAGATAATAGTGGGAGATTCCTTGGAAAATGTCCGTTCCCTTTAGTATACAGAGGCGTACTCAAATTACATTAAGACTGCCACAGATTGTACAAGTAGTATTTTGATATGTTCTTGTTTTATTTCATTAACCGACTTCCAAAAAAGGAGAAGGTTATCAGTTCGTCGGAATATTTTTTATTTTTTATTTTTATTTTTTTTTATGTATGTTACCGCATAACTTTGGACCACGTTAACCGATTTCAATAATTTTTTTTTGCAACGGAAAGGTAGTATCTCAGAGGTGGTCCCATACTAATTTGGTTTAGATCCGATCATTGAATCATGAAATATATAGAGATATATATATATTTTTTTAAGTCGTTTTTTTTTGCTAAAAATTACTTGTTTTATAAAACTATTCGCTTGCTGCTTTTATTATCTATTTACGGTGGTAAAAGTTACACAAAATGGATGCTCCTCAATAACATACTAAAATGTATTCATACCGGAATTACGTTTAGAGGAAAATCACTTCGTTTGTTTTAGCATTTAACCACTGAAAAAGGGACCTACTGAACGGAAGGTTTAAAATCAATGGGCTACTCGTGCGAGTATGATCTAAATACGTTTTCGGGCGTAAGGAACTTTTAAGAACGATAAATAACACAATGGTACAACCACTTTTTAACCGAGCTCAAAAAAGGGGGAGGTAACCAATTTATCGGAATATTTTTGTTTTGTATGTTACCGCATAACGTGAACCGATTTTGATGATTCTTCTTTTATCGGAAAGATGGTACCTCAAGGGTAGTAACATACTAATGTGGATTAGATCCAATCATTGCATCGTAAAGAGTGGTACTGGTAAATTTTTATGTCAGAATTGAAGTCGGTTGAATTAATCATATCTTTGAAATAACAAAGCCCTTTCTAGAAAAATGCTAACGTCGCACAGTGTTTCGACTATATGGAGGCAGGTAGAAAAAAGTCATGGTGATAGTTGGTAAAAAAAACCGGTTTGACTTAGAGAGGGAATAGTAAAAGTCATAAGTACCAAATTTCACATTATTCACTCACCCCCCTTCTTCACGAACGATACATTTCCAAAAAAATACGGGAATGGGCGCGATACCGACTAATCAGTTTAGTTGCATTTGGCGCTGAACCCATTACAGAAAGTGTTTCTTTTTCAATTGTAATTAATTATCTAAATATCTTGGAACATTCAGGTGAAGGTATTTATCATTTATTTGGTATTTTCCTATTTTCTTACCAAAAAATTTACTTTGAAATGTAGATGCTAAAGATTATTAGTAAAAAAAAGTGTGAGTACCGGTCCGTCAGGTCTTGAAATTAGACTAATATTTTAGAGAATTTTATGTAGTTTTCGAATATATAATTCGATCTTTGCGCGCGACTTTGCAAATATATGTAATTTTTTGATTTTCTTAATTTTTGATTTTCAGCTTCTTTTTGCATAATTTAGCGAAAAGAATTTTTCAAACAATGAAAAAATCCCACTAGATATTGGGAAAAAGCGAGTATTGACACCTAAGTCATTTTATTGTATAACCTTTGTTTTCTGAGAGTGGAAAGCAAGAAACAAAAATTACCCAAAATTCCATCACATTTAATGACTGGGCCCACATTTTTTGTGAGTTTTGAACGTTATAGTAGTCCAATCTTCCCCATATTTTATATATAGGTTTTTCTAATAAAATAAAGACTACAAACTAAATTTCATCGAAATCGGATGAGATTTAATGTTTCCGCCCACAAGAGTAGAGAGCGTGGCAATTATTCCATCTTTACAAAATTTCATAATTCTCTATTTCTAAGTAAAACTAGAGCACATGTCAAGTTTCAGTGAAATCGGTGCAGGTGTACTATTATTTCCATCTGCCTCCATATAGTCGAAACACTGTGCGTCGGATAGAAAAACTAAAAACTTAGTTTTACTATATCTCTGAGTCGCATCACTTCATAATAAATGGCACTATTTTCATAGTATTTTCTTCAAACAGCGCACTGAATACCTTAATGACATAGTAATTAGATGCTTAATTTGATATTTACAAGATAATTACTTCATTAGATATTACACCAGATTTTCTGCACATAAAGTATTAAGAATTCTATTGCGAAATTAAGTCCAAGCACCTGTTCTTCACTGAACCGAGTGGAAATAGGAATTGCAATGAAAACGTCAACGTCGACGCCATCATTCGATAGAAGAACATTAAAAGCTAATCGCTGCATTGTGATTACAAAGCGAAATACCGTTAACAAAGAAACAGCATAAGTATTTAGCAAGAACAAAAAATGCAATAAAACGGAAATTAGAGTCTTAATGCATATTACTTTTTCTAAGTTGAACCAAGAAGAATGCAGAAGAACAAATACTATCTCCATTGTATAGTTGGAAGACGTTTTTGCAATAACTGAGCAACTAAACAATAAACTATAAAATGCTGGCAAATGGATAAAAAAGAGAACAAACTACCACATACTCGTAGCACTGAACTTGAATGGAGTCAACAGTGGCAGGCACGAACTAAAGCATGCAACAATGCCACACCAACAACGGTTGGTGCGATGATCGGAAGATTCCAGACAATATTTGCAGAGTGCAGCGGACTGCCGCTGTCAACTGACAGAACTCGAAGAAGAAGAAGCAGAATATGACTCCAACAATAACCACCACTCGCGGCCGAGCGTAGCTAAAGTGTACATTCATTTTTAATTTTTGCTGCTTTTGAAAGCAACCAAAACAGGTAACGCGGTGCAACAAACAGTGGAAATATAGAGTGGATTAAATTAGAAGAAAGGAAACGGCAAAAACAAACAAGAGCATCGCATTGGAATGGCAGGCACTTTGCATCACTAATGAGCAAAAATGTTCACAAGAACGGTACAATTGAAAGCAGCTTGCAAATGTTAAGTATATTGCACTTGCTTAGTGCTGGAGCAAAAGCGTGTAGCAACAACAGCAACAGCGCAGCCGCAAACAAATGTATAGGAATTAGCAAGGCAAACAAAATTTACTTAGATGAATGCAGCAACTCTGGTGAAGGGCTTTAGAATAGCCATGCAAAAAAGTGTGCTTATATGTATGCGAGTGCCCACGCTCGCGTGTATGCACGCGATCTCTTGGACGTCTTAGCGCATAATGTCAAAATGTTATGGGAATGCGTGTTTTGTATGAGTTTGTTAATGAAAAGCGGAAGCTCGGCATAAATGCGCAAACATAATCTCATCGCTTATTTGCGGCTCACATTACACACCAAAAGCTTTAAGAAGTTACGAAAGACTTAAGCAACAAACTTGTGCGTGCTTTGAGTGAATTTAAAGGCAGTGACAGTGGCAGAGGTAGAGGTAGAGGCAGCAGACCAACTCATGGCCGCTAATTTACGCTAAACAATGCGAAATTATGCTGGAATCCGCTAAGCAAACAACCTGAAGAACTGCTGCTGAGTTTCTTTTCTTTTGTTTTATGTTGCTTTTAACGATTCATTCCAGAAAAACCATCTCTCTATGCTACTATAAATATTTACAAGCAGCAAGAGCAAGAAGTATTTTAAAAAAATATTTAAGCTGCGCTTGAATTAAATTTTGTGTTTGCTTTTTAACGAGTTATTTGTTTGCTAATTCTTTTACCGTTGTGATGCAAAATATGCAAAACAGTTGTAGGTAATGTAGTACTCAACTGACCAACTGTACAGGCCACTAAACAGAAGGAGTTGCTGGTATTTGCTACACAGAATTATTCGAGGCAATAAAATAAAGTATACACGTTTTTGAAATACACAGATTAACTTACAAACTTCTTCTACAAAAATATATATCGTTACCTTAATATAGAATTGCCCTGTCTCACAATAACTGTTTTCTAAGACATGTAATACAAAAATCAAAAATAACTGTTATTTACAAATTATAAAAAAAAATCAAAAATAATTGTTATTTTGGATTTGTAAAATAAAAATCAAAAATAATTGCTATTTTTTTAATCTTGCATATAAATTACAAACAAAAATTTATTTTCAAATTTGGTTCTCGGCGAAAAAATATATCGTTTGCATTAGTTGTAGAACGTTTCCTTCATAATGAATTTTTTAATGACAGTTTTCATCAAAAACTGCTATGTTTGTTCCCTGTCTCTAGATTTTTAGTAAGTTATTTATTTGCTGCCATTCGAGCAGCTAACAATTTCCACTGAATTTCAAGAATCACTACAGCTTACACGGTTGGTGTTAGAATTACAATCTTAATTAACTTTTATATAGACACATCTGTTTCAGCTAACCTTGTAATCTACAAATTAAATATTCACTATAAAAGTTCTCCTTATAGTCCTCC
>NW_023458560.1:13842520-13855241 GCF_013731165.1 Rhagoletis pomonella
TGTAGAATCAGATTCTAGTACAGAGCTACATCTGGCTACATGAAGCGAAGAGTCAACAAGAAATCTATGCACTGCAGATTACATTAAAACATGCTTTCAACCATAACAATATTCTGCGAAAATTCCGAAAATTAAATAAAAAGCAACCAAATCTAAGGAAATTTGACACACAATCGCAACATCTTTAAAAAAAATAAACCATTAGAGCCGCCGAACAGTTAGTTCAGTTGTTGGAAACACTTAGTTCTGCATAGTTCTCCATGCCAGCTTCATTTCTGGAGTTACCCCATGATAAATTCACTCACTTTCAAAGAATGATTGAAAATGTTGAAGCCTGCCAATTTTATTTTCCGCGTAAACAAGACGACCACGGTTGTCCCTAATTTTATTCTGTATTCTTTGTATTTTTGCACGGACTTCACTGAGACATTTTTCCTGATACTTTTGTACAAACATCATCCCCGTTAGCTTGGATGTGCAGAAAGTAGTGCACAACTGTGAGCAGGAAGCCCAAAACCTAACACCACAATAGGGATGGAAATACCGAGGAAACCTTCATCCAATCTATACAATGGTACAAATGCCATCTTCCTCCCACGTAGTTAGCAATCTCCTAGTTAACTTCGAGTGTATACGCTATATAATTATTTCGTCCATTGAATGACCGTAGAGCTAACACAGTCAAAGGCAGAGTTGTCAAACACCTCCCCAACATCAGTAAAGGCTCCCTTTCTGAAATCTCCTGCTTCGAGTTCCACTTCGATCTTTGTCTTAAGGTCATGCAGAGCTGATTCGCAGAGATTTCCACTTTGGTATGCATGTTGGTAAACATTAAGCAACTGTCTACCAGTTATGCACAGAATTAAGGAATTGGATCCGGATAAATGGGACTAAAAGGATTGAAACACTATTCAAAATGTCCCGAAAAATAGTTCCAGCAGAACAAAAAAATAAGTACATAAAACTGAAAAACCATTTAACAATAACCGCATTTCAGCCCGAAAGAACCAAAAACAAGAACATACGGATAATTTAAAAACCTCTGGTTTACAAAGCCATTCATAGTTTCGTCTATTTAAAGTTTATCACAAAAACATGTCAAGCTTTAAGAAAAGTATATTACTGTCCTATGTATCCACCTTTAGCAGCGAGTCTGACCGAGAATAATTCACAGGATTCACGAATGTGGTCTGGTGGTATTTTGCCCCAGTGGCGGCGAAAAGCAATCTCTAAGGCTTTGATTGTCTCATATTTTTCAGCTGATACTTTGGCCATGGGAATGGACTATATGGAAAAATCCATTTGGTTTAAGTCCGGTGAATAAAGTGGCCATTGTCGAAGAAATGAAAACCTTACGCGATGGTGACGAGTCTTATTGAAACGTCCAAAGGTTTCTACCGAATTGTTTTTGCGCCCAAAGTAACGAAGTATCGTTTAAAATCCTTTCACGGCGATTAGTTGATTTACCTTTACATCCTGTTCAATAAAAAATACCACTAGACTACATTCGTGCAGCCTGTGGAGTATTAACGGGCAGACTCGATGTTATTATCCGCGCTAAAGATGAATAGTTCCTAGGATGAAATGATATTCTTGAAGAAAAAAAGCAAAATAGACAAAATTATAGCATCTTTAATTGGTAAAACTTCGAGCACATACTCCTGTATTTTCCTTCCTCGATTTGGGAATGAAGACTACGCTAACTTTCCTCCAAAGATAGGGGGTGTGGACCAATTGGAGACTAGCCCCTCGATCTCTTCTTATAGCCCCTATCAGCCTCTATTATCTACACCTTATCACCTTCGGCTGCACGCCATCGGGGACTTGTGTCACAGTCTAGTACAGGGGCTCATCCCGTCGTGCTGCACACTTCCGTATCTACGCCTGCGTCATAACTTAAGCTGATACCCGGGAAACGGGTTTCAAAGAGTTTGTTATACGTGTCTAGCAGCGACGTGGTATAAGATCAAACAGATTTTCTGAGAGAATAAAATGTAAGCGGAATCTCTGATTCCAAGAATAAAGAGGTATGCTTTGGCAGAAAGTTCCAAATGATAATCCGCGATCCCGACGATTGGGCAAATGGGCTCCCTTGACTTGATCTCAGATACATACACTGGTACACAGACGGTTCAAGGATGGAGAACAGAGCTGGTGCTGGTATCTTTGGACCTAGCACCAAACTTTTAATTGCCATGAACAAATGGCCCAAGCCTTAAATAGGATTTAAAGGGCGCCTTTCCAGTTATCTTTTCAGGTAGCCACGCAGCCATCCGGCACTTTCAAACAGCACTATCAAATCCAAGCTGGTTATAGACTGATTTGAAACGCAACAAATTTTGGCAGAAAAAACACAGACACACTGTGCAGGGCACCAGATCATTGTCGAATCGAAGGCAACGAGGTCGTCGACGAGTTGGGACGAGAAGGATCGCTAACTGCCTTTTCGGGACCTGAACCATTCTGTGGACCCCGCTGGTCCTCTTCGAGACCCATAATTACTGATTAGGTACACTCGGAACGCAGTAAGCACTGGGGAGCGGTGCGGGGCCCTGGACAGGCCAGGCTCTTGGTCACAACCAATTGCCATGCCACTTGCACCGAATAGGTGTGATCACAGAGTCGGAATGCCGCTTCTACCTCGCGCATGATAAAAGCGTTGACCAGCCAAAGATTCATTTATTTTAAATCTTGAATGGTCGAACCGTTTCTTATAAGGAATTCGCCTACAAATTCCATTTTAGGATTCATTAGGGAAGCCGAAGTTATCTTGGCCATACTGGGTTGGGACCCTTTTTAAGAGATACAAAAGATCTTTTAGGTCGCGGTCTCTCTTGTTCTAGTAATACAACAAAAAAAACTTACTAACTAAGCAAAATCCTTAGGTACTGTTGGAGACACAGATTTTTTTATAATGTAGATATAACTGCTCAATTTAGATGTACGAACTTTTAATTGAAAAAGCTTCTCATAAAACCCATTGCCATTCGAAGATGGCGTGAAACTCTAAGTCCCTCAATTTTTGTAACAACACTAAGACGCACACCAAAAGTTGAAGGGAAAGCTCAGCCAGACGCTTAGCAAAAGTGCCAGCGCCGTAATATAAAATTCATCTATTGATTTCATAACAACAATAATAATAATTATAATAATAATAGATTGGCGCTTACACATATGTTAGTGTTTGGCCGAGCTTCTCCTTCGATTTGTGGCCTGCGCCTTGATGTTGTCACACAAAGAGGAGGGACCTACAGTTTTATGCCGACTCCGCACGGCGACTGTATTTTAATGAGAAGCTGTTTTTCATGGCAGAAATACACACTGAGGAGTGGAAGCGCGCACTACTTACCACTACACCACAGCGGCTATTGAATTAATCCACCATAATTTCGTTGGTTAAGGTTAGATCAATCACTTCTTGTCTTCTGCTGGTGGTAAAAGTAAGTTTGTTTTATTAACAATACAGAGGACAGAATATAGTCTAGAAACTTGTGCCCAAGGGAGGCAACTTCCCGTTTCCTATCCTGGGTTCGCAGTTAGGCACCGCATTGAGAAGCACACTGGACAGGATGTGGTATAGGATCATCAGGAACAAGATACTGACGATTTAGTAATAGCTGAACGTAAGCATGAGGATACTCATAATTGTTTGACGAGTTGAACAGGGTGTGGGGCATCAAATGGCTGACGCTTCGAAGAAGGCTGTTTGCAGCTTCATTGATTAATGCTCAGATGCTGCCAGCTCCTACCGAACATGATAGGCTTAGTTATAAATGCTTGGTGCAAGGAGGGTTCGTTTCTTAAGTCTTTTGTTACAGAATATTCATCACTTGAAGTTCGCGTCTTGAGTCTTTCAGTTTTGCTCGAGAAGGATAACAAGGCGACTATTGTCAATTACACGAACAACACATTTCAATGCTGTTCCTTTGATTTATTTCCTTTTTCTGCGCACACGCCCCCAACATGACTTTTTTCTGATGCATCTCGCGCCGTGCACAGACTGTACGTAGCGCTTAGACACATTGCAAATCTGACTGCCTGAGTCTATTAAAAAACAAAATACACTCGTTAGATTGCCCTAGGAACTTAAAAAAATAAAACACACAAATACAATGAAAACCACAGACAACAAATGTAAGTATTGTGCATTCGTTAGTAAGTAATTCTTCATTTCTGTGGCCGCGCGAAATTGCATTGTGTGCCTAGAGTGGAGCAAAAGATTCAAATAAAAGCAAAACAAAAGATCAACAACAGCGAACGCGCGAACAGTGAACGAGAAGTTGAAAATTGATTCAAATTTATCGACACACGTTGCAATGACTGCACTGAGCACCGGGCAACGGACGTTTACGTGAGCAACAATCATTGCCTTGTATTTCATAGTTTATTTTATTTTTATTGCCGCAGGCAGTCAGCCAATACTTTGGCAGGCAGCTCTAAGGGCGAACACGGCGAGGGGCAACGAGCGAATGAATGGACAGATAGACGCTCAGACGGCGTACTGCTGGCAACAAGTTAGTCCGGCTCACATGTCGTTCGAAAGGTTGCTCGATTCATAGATAGAGTGCTACAACTAGGAGAATTCGCGCGTGTGCGCACGACGCATTTCATTCATGCAGCTTTCGCGTTACCCATTCCAGTCTGCTAGAAACATACAGCAACGTGAATAAGCAGACTCTTCTTCGGGACGCTTACTGACAGCCAGATTGCGCTGCCTTCATGTAATGGTGGGTACTTAGGTTACTTAATACCAATTATTGCCGGCTGATATATAAGAACACAGCATCTGCCGCATCTGTTTGTGGCCACATTTAGCAGAAAAAACTTGATTGCTTTAGCGTGTGTTAAGCTACGGCGACGCAGTGGTCATAGAGAGTTGTTGCACATAAATTTGAGCGGCACTCTTGTATATCACAACAACAGCATGCGCAACAAAAAGATGCCGAATACACGAACGCTCGGCAATCATTGATTCTGATTGAATGTGTGCACATCGCTTTTTTCATCTGAAATTCGAGGCAGCTCAAGCGCCCGCTTTATGAAGATTATGTGATAAATATTGCGAAACGTGAGCGTTTACGCTAATTTAATATTTGCAAATTTATTGAATGGGAATGGGGGGGGGAGTGCTAGAAAAGAACAAAAGAGAAATATCGATACAGGAGTAATAGGATTGTTTTTTTTTATAAAATAATGGTATAATTTATTGCATAACTTGAAGCGTGTTTTCTGTGAATTCGATAATTACATTATTAAAATACTAAGTATTATGAGTATATTCTTAGACCTAGATGTGTAATTTATATCCTCAGTATAATAATAATAATAATAATAATAATAATAATAATAGATTGGCGCTTACACATATGTGAGTGTTTGGCCGAGCTTCTCCTCCGATTTGTGGCGTGCGCCTTGATGTTGTCACACAAAGCTCAGTTTTTTGTGACTTCTATACATGAAATAAGCTAACACGTGATCGAGGAATTATTTTCTTCTTTTCTTTCTGCGGAGATATGATCTGTCAAAGTTTAAATTTTTTCGCGATTCTGACTAATCATGTACTTCTTAAAATCGTTATATCTCGGGTTCTGCTGATCGTAGAGACTTCATCTTAACAATATTTTAAAGCCAAGAAACGGACTTAACATTTCTATATATTAGATGGTCAAGGTTGTCCTAAAGCTAAGCTAGCTATTAACAGTTGAACATTTTGAAGTTAATTTGCCTAGTGAAGACCAGTAAATTAGGGATTTAAAATTATACCATCGTAATCCTTGTTTGATTCTCTATTAAAAACGTGGTTCAAAAAAATGGGGGTTTTCAAGAACTATATTTAAAATATTTTGCTTTATGACGAGATGGTTTATTTTGTGAGAATCAATAATTTTTTGTAATTTGTTTTCCAAAACTTATGTTAACATATGTTTGGTAATGTGTTAAACATCGAGTTTTTTGCAAAAAGTAAAATTTTATTGCAGATTCCGATAGAATGCTTATCCAGGTATAATATTTGTATGCAAGATTTTTCTTTAAGGCGACAAATCCCTAAATATGGGCGCGGAAATTTTAGGACTAAAGTTTGCAAAACGCAGATTTTATTGCGGATTTCAGCAGAATATCGCTTGGTTAACAACATTTGTTCCACAATATACATACATAGTGAAGTGTCCTTCGACTCGACACCCATGCGTAGACAACGAAAGAAAGGCGCTGGAAGAACTGGAAAGAAGAAAATACCAAATTGGAGCCTACGATAACGGTAGATTTTCTCAAAGCTATGACCTGTAGATATCAATACAGTTACTTACAGCTAGAAGTTCCCATATCGCCGAATACAGCCATACTAGATAATGAGATGTACCACTGTTTCATTCCTCATGGTGAATGATCAGTTATCTTGGTAGGTATAAAGTTAATTAGTTAGGGACACTGCAACCAAGAAGATCTGGTGAATGCATTTAATATGCCTCGTTACCTGGCAGACCACGATACCACCAGCTTGCACTCACCTTCACACAATAAGCGGAGCCTTTCTTTTCTAGGCAAAGCCGGAATCGGTCTCCATTGTCAGAACAATTCGTTGCATAAGGCGAAGAAGACCAACTGAGTCTATAAAGTTGTCTTGTAAGAACATCCGATAAGCTTTCCCTGTTCAGTACATCGGAAACTGCATGTCCTTTGATCTCGCAGTAATACGGTACGGGTGACAAGAGAACCTTGCAGGGATGGAAGTTATCGTCTTATTATTGAGGGCCGTCTAGCTAAAAAACTGCTACACATTTCTTTTAGGAAACATGAAAAAGCAACCAAGTCCAAGCGGTTGAAATAATAGCTGCTATTTCAAAAATCACCACGCCTTCCCATCTAACTTTGTAGGCTTCAACAAGAATCGAAGCCGCGTCATCGAAATAAAAAGCCGATACTTTCTTCCATTTATCAAATGCTCTGTTGAAATAAAAATTAGAATAACGCCAAAATGAATAACCCGCCTGAAATATATATTACTTTTTATTTTATCGGAGTAGTTAAGGGCTAAACTTATTCCAGTAATACTTTTATTTGTGAAAGAATTTTGTAGATCTTAGAAATCCAGAGTTAATACTTTCCTCCAAGACTTTTATTGGAATGACTCCAATAAAATATTTCAAAACAGCTTTCGGAGCAATAATCAACGTAATCTACTATATCACGGCATTACTAATTTGCTCGTACTATTACAGGGGAAGCCTTTCTCTTCTACTGCACAGCAAGCACGTTTCGCATCGAATACTTTCTGCGCTATAGCGGTTGCGTCCACTCGTAAGACATGGCCAAGGCTTAGTAAAAAATTATTTACGAGAGGTTTGGTGATTAAGCTCTTTTTATCTTCTCTAAGATCACATTAAAATGTCCCTTGAAATGAAGTCCCCATATCTGAAACAATTCTGACAAATCGGTACGTTTTGCTCAACGTCATTTTACACAGACGATGTTACGTCGACATGTGGTAAGTACCTGATCTATGGTGTGTTTATTTATTATGTTTAAAGCCACACTGATAAGGCTTTAGTCATTTGTACAACATGCTCATGTGACGTTTTTAAAGCTGAATTCAGAGATGGTTGGCGCTTATAGAGAGGTCGTCGTTTCTGGTCCTTAATCAGACCAAAATTAAGCTTTCAGTCAAGAGGTACGTTTACATCCGACCATATTCTAGTGCTCAGTCATGGTTGGGTAATGGGATATCACCTCCATCGGCATCGACTGAGAGGATCGTGTGCATCTCTTTCTCTAATATACAATCATTTGCTGTAGAATATAATAACCTGAATATTTCATAAGTAATTTTATCATTTGGTACACATATCATTTGTCACGGCTACTTCAGGCGTTCGAATTTTATTTATTCGACATGACCATGTCTATGCATCTTCTTCTACTAATTATTGAATCTATTTCAATATTCGTCAAACAGAGTAGGCATTTCTTCTGTAGCATAGTTATCTTCGTTTGGCAAACATTTTGGCTGTTAAGATAGATGTTTTGCTAGGTACATATTTGGCCCAGATATTATATTGCCATACAAATGCGTGTGTATGCACCGATAAAATTTCATCTCATCTACGAGCGGCAAGTGGTTCTTATAAGACAGAAGTACACTCGATAGTTTGCCATTATCTGCTGAGAAGAAACTTTGTCTATAATTTTTGTAGAATAGTGCATGGGCCAGAGCTCGAGCCATGTAAATGATCACTGAACTCTAACGGCATAAAATGATTTATGGTACTTTCAAAATAAACAGCTCATATGGTGACCAACAAATCTGTTTTAACAAACATATTTAAGTACATACAAGGGACCGTAACAGTTACAACTTTTATAAAAAAATCGCTCTTTAACAGTTATTTTTTTACTTTTATTTAATATTTTATTTTATAAATCCAAAATAACAATTATTTTTAGATTTTGTCTAAATAATCTGCACATAACTTTTATTTGTGATTTTTAAATTAAATTTCTTAGATAAGGCTTTTATTTATAAGAGTAATAAATAAAAATCAGCCAGTGGCTCTTACTTTTAAAAGTCATGAATATAAGTCAGTCACTGACTGTTTTTTTTAAATCATATTTATAAAAGTCACTTGTATAAATTGTAGTAAACTTTTGTTCTCCAACACCCCCTTAACTGCGAAAAATGATAATGACTTTTATACGTGTGACGAAAAAAATAGAAGTCGGTGACTGATTTATATTGTTGACTTTTAGAAGTAAAAGTCACTAACTGTTATCTAAGACAATATAAAAATTAAAAATAACTGTTATTTGTAGATTGTTTAGATACAAATCAAAAATAATTGTTAGCTTAGATTTATAAAATAAAAATTAAAAATAATCGTTATTTTTTTTATTTTGCATAAAAATTCCAAATAAAAATTTATTTCTAAATTTCATTCTCGGTGAAAAAATAAATGGTTGGTATGTTTCACTTAGTTGTAGAACATTTTCTTCATAGTGAATTCTTCAATGACAATTTTCATCAATAACTGTTATGATCGGTCCCTGGTACTTACTATATATACATATGTATTAAACGAGTTGTTCGCCTTTTGCTCTACATTGGCAAACTAAAATTGTCCCAATCCATATGCGCATCATTAAGCATTATTGCATGTCTGTGACAAATCGCATTGACGTTCAACTGATCAACTGCCTCTGAACGCCTCGGAACGGAATTTGTGGCACGCAAATGCGACAGCATACAAAAAGCACAAACGCAGCACGAAAATAGGCCACCGACAATTTTAACCCAATATTCTACTAATGAAATAAAAATAAAAAGTAGTTCCGATTCTACATACATGCTCGCAAGTACATACTTTGGAGAAAACTAGGCAATTAAAAAAAAGATAGTAATAAAAAACCAGTTGTTGCACTCGGTGCGCGGAACATAATAATTCTTGGCAGCTGGCCAATGCGCCATAGCCGCCACCAACGTCATCGTAATTTGGTCGGCTGAAATGAAACAAGAATTGGCAGCAGAATAAATGCAAATGTTGACAGCGAAATAGAAACTGGAAGTTGCCAATGGCCAGATTGGCGCGATGTGGCAGAATAAGCAGTGTTTGGTGGACTTTGCTGCCTCCCAGCATTTTGTAGCTGCAATGAAAGCGTGGAAAAGTCTAAGTCAAAGCCATTGCCATCGTTGGCAACAAATACATGCCCATTGCCATTGCCATTGTCATTGCCACTGCCACTGCCACATTGACGTTGGCAGTGCACTCACGAGCGCTGGTTGGTGCCGCCACTTTACTGCTGCCTATACCACTTTCATTAAGAACGTGCTCAGCATTATCCTGTGTATAGCAGGCGAATCCGCTGCTCAAGATGCAAATGTTGCTGCTTATGCCTCGGCGTCTTTCTCTGTCCCTGTCTCAGCCGCTGGCGCTGCTATCACTCGATGATGCATTTGCGCTTGCCGCCTTGTGGTTGGCGACTGGCGACTGGCGGCTAGTGACTACTGGCCGTTGGCTTTATTTGCAGTCCAGTCTGTGTGAGAGGTGGTCGTAAAATGAAAAGGCTTCATAATAAAAATCGAAAAGCAACTAACAGACACGATTTTTCATAAGAATGAAAACAATAGCGGACGGACAAGTAAATGGGCAAGCCAACGAGCAGAGACACAGCACAAATGCAATAGTAAACTGAAAGAACAAATACAAAAATTGCATGAGCCGAATGTCTGCTGATGGCTTGTTGCAACAACGTGAGTGGCATAAAGCTAAAGTCATAGCGGAGCCGCACTAAAGAAAAATGGGAAAAAAGTTGAAAGCGGAAAAACGAGAGGCAGGAGTTGTTGTGGTGCATCGGACCGCACAGGTTTCCGCCACATATGTAAATATGCAAATAGCCTGGATAGATTAGCCAGCATGGTCGTGTTGCAAGTGGTGACAGTGTAATTGTTGCCGAAGCACATATGCACATAAATATGCATGTACAAATGAATGTGAATATATCTAGTATATACATATATACATACATATGTATGTATATTACCAATTTCATGTAGAGTAAATGCGCAATTGATATGCAAGTAGGTAGGTTTATATGTCTCTCATTTCGAATTTTGAACCGCAAAGTATTTTTTAATAAATATGTAAACGTTGCAATTTTACATTCAGGACGAAATAATTGGTGTCATGTGGAATAGTTTTGAATTTCGTGACTGTTATGTGCAAACCCATATCTTACATAAGGGTTTTTCAGATAACACCATGCGACAGTAAATGGAACTATGGGTACATTAAAGTAAAACCGCGTACTTAGTTTTCTCTCTGACGTCAGGATTTTTTTTAAAGGTCTTTGAAATTTACAAAATATGATTATTTCAAAAAATTATTTAAAATATTCGGCGCAATGTAGGCCGCTGTGGTGTAGTGGTAAGCAATGCGCGCTTCTACTCCGCAGGGCCTGGGAGAAAAAAATTGTAGAAAAAACGGTTTTTCTTAACGGCGGTCGCCCCTCGGCAGGCAATGGCAAACCTCCGAGTGTATTTCTGCAATGAAAAACAGCTTCTCATAAAAATACAATCGCCGTTCGGAGTCGGCGCAAAACTGTAGGTCCCTCCTCTCTGTGTGACAACATCAAGGCACACGCCACAAATCGGAGGAGAAGCTCGGACAAACACTAACATAAGTGTAAGCGCCAACCTATTATTAATGTAGGATAACAATAAGGGTATCATATAGAGGAAAAAATTCTTTAGAATTATAACAGAATAAATTTTTGGGTGCATAAGGACGAATGGGTATGGAAAATTTTCGTGAAAAAATTTTTTTCATTAAATATCCTTAAAAAATTACAATACTTTTTTTTTTAAATGATTAATTGGGGACTAATATATGCACGACCTAATCATCGAATTTCGTCCTGCAAACTTTATTAACTTAAAAAGATAAAACTTATTGAAATGTCATTTCAATACCTATTCATCCTTGTAAACCAAAAAACTTTATTGTTACATATACATAAATATATATGTATATATGTATTGTTTGATACCCATATTGTTATTCTACATTGCACTGATTTTTTTAAATAATTTTTTGAATTAATCATATCTTTAACATTTCAAAGTGCTTTGAAAAAAAATCCTGACTTCAGAGTGAAAAATTAAAAACGCAGTTTTACTATATTACTAATACATTACTATTTTCGCGAGGATATCGATTCTTTCGTGTGTTTTGAAATTTTTTTTTGTTTTTGTCGCTCAGTGTATTTTCGAAGTAGTTGTTGTAGTGCTTAGCTCAGAGAAACCAAGCCAACTGGGCTGTGCAGGATCTTATGCATATGATATTCCATTTGCAAATTTCGGTACATTTGCTAATTCACAACAATAAAATGAACACGGTTGCCATGATAGCAAGCATAAAATTTGCAAATTCAATTCCAACCGAAAATCCAAGACGATTTCCACAATATCCTGAACAGCCCTAATATATTTTTTTCATCCATCACCTTCGTAGTTCAGCCATTGATTTATTGAAATGATGACAACTGGGTAGAAAACCCAGTTATCTACAGCAAGTGTTCGTGGCGCGTTCTCATGAGATATAGCCCGAAATGAAGCACAGCATTGCCCACCTCACTTGTTTCTTTTTCTTACTAGCTAGCGCCAAATAGAAGCCCCAAATATATCCAATTTTTTTCTTCGCCTGTAAAGGCAGAGCAAGCCTTTGTCAGCATAGCTACTAAATCTTGGAGCTATATTGTGCAGCTCGTACAACTCATTGTTTCATTGTCTCCAGTAATAGCCGTGCCAAATGCGTAAAAGTCCATAAATTACCAGGGGAACTGAAGTCGCTGAAATAAAGGCTGGGTTTTTAAAGCCTGGCTGACAACCTTTAAGACCAAAGCACTTTATTAATCACCTTATTGAACCTTTCCAGTATGGCTATAGATCTGTAAAATCTACCACTGAAAAGATGGCCACAATACGTCAAGTCCTGACAAGAAACTAGGATTAGGAAATACAGTATATTTTGCTTTGCGGCCTTTATGCTTAAGTGCACATATAAGATACCTACCCCAAAATGCGCATCTGAGACATTATTTTTAACATTTATAAGGAAACTGCTCCGATAGATGCATTCAACATACCTGCACATTGGCGATACCTGCCTTAAAAATTGTGCGACTAGTATCAATTATCAAAGAAAGTATTACGTTTACCTGCACTGGCCCT
>NW_023458560.1:13855341-13902072 GCF_013731165.1 Rhagoletis pomonella
TTTCTCTCAAACACCCCAAGAGCCGCCTCATCGGATGTTGTCATTGTGCATGCTTCTGCGCCATATACCAGCACGGGCATGATGAGTGACTTATAGAGCGTGGTTTTCGCACGTCGAGAGAGGACTTTACTCCTGAATTGCCTACTCAGTCCAAAGTAGCACTTGTTGGCAAGAGTGATTCTACGTTGGATTTCAATGCTGACATTATTATCGGTGTTAATGCTGGTTCCCAAGTAAACGAAATTCTCTACTTTCTCGAAATTGTAACTGTCAACAGTGACGTGGGAGCCAAGGCGCGAATGTGCTGACTGTTTGTTTGATGACAGGAGATACTTCGTCTTGTCCTCGTTTACCACCAGACCCATGCGCTTTGCTTCCCTATCCAACTTGGAAAAGGCAGAACAGACTTCGCGGTTTTTTTTACCGATGATGTCGATGTCATCGGCATAAGCCAGCAATTGCACGCTCTTGTAGTAAATTGTTCCTGAGCGGTTCAGTTCTGCAGCTCTTATTATCTTCTCCAACATCAGATTAAAGAAATCACATGAAAGGGAGTCGCCCTGTCTGAAACCCCGTTTTGTGGCGAACGGCTCGGAGAGGTCTTTTCCAATTCTGACGGAGCTGGTGGTATTGCTCAACGTCATTTTACACAGCCGTATGAGTTTTGAGGGGATGCCAAATTCAGACATAGCGGCGTATAGGCAACTCCTTTCAGTGCTGTCAAAAGCGGCTTTAAAGTCGACAAATAGGTGGTGAGTGTCGATCCTTTTCTCGCGGGTCTTTTCCAAGATTTGGCGTATTGTGAATACCTGGTCTATGGTGGATTTGCCAGGTCTAAAGCCACACTGATAAGGCCCAATCAGTTCATTGACGGTGGGCTTCAGTCTTTCACACAATACGCTCGATAAGACCTTGTAACCTATGCTTAGAAGGCTGATCCCGCGGTAGTTGGCGCGAATGGCGGGGTCACCTTTCTTGTGGATTGGGCAGAGCACACTTAAATTACATATATTAGTCCCCAATTAATCATTTAAAAAAAAAAGTATTGTAATTTTTTAAGGATATTTAAGGAAAAAAAAATTTTTCACGAAAATTTTCCATACCCATTCGTCCTTATGCACCCAAAAATTTATTCTGTTATAATTCTAAAGATTTTTTTCCTCTATATAATACCCTTATTGTTATCCTACATTAATAATAGGCTGGCGCTTACACTTATGTTAGTGTTTGTCCGAGCTTCTCCTCCGATTTGTGGCGTGTGCCTTGATGTTGTCACACAGAGAGGAGGGACCTACAGTTTTGCGCCGACTCCGAACGGCGATTGTATTTCTATGGGAAGCTGTTTTTCATTGCAGAAATACACTCGGAGGTTTGCCATTGCCTGCCGAGGGGCGACCGCCGTTTTTTCTACAATTTTTTTCTCCCAGGAGCGCGAATTGCTTACCACTACACCACAGCCGCCTACATTGCGCCGAATATTTTAAATAATTTTTTGAAATAATCATATTTTGTAAATTTCAAAGAACTTTTAAAAAAGTCCTGACGTCAGAGAGAAAACTAAGTACGCGGTTTTACTTTAATGTACCCATAGTTCCATTTCGTGTCACACGGTGTTATCTGAAAAACTCTTATGTAAGATATGGGGTTGCACATAACAGTCACGAAAATTCAAAACCATTCCACATGACACCAATTATTTCGTCCTGAATGTAAAATTGCAACGCTTACATATTTATTAAAAAATACTTTGCGGTTCAAAATTCGAAATCAGAGACATATAAACGTACCTACTTGCATATCAATTGCGCATTTACTCTACATGAAATTGGTAATATACTTACATATGTATGTATATATGTATATAGATATATTCACATTCATTTGTACATGCATATTTATGTGCATATGTGCTTCGGCAACAATTACACTGTCACCACTTGCAACACGACCATGCTGGCTAATCTATCCAGGCTATTTGCATATTTACATATGTATGTGGCAGAAACCTGTGCGGTCCGATGCAACTCCTGCCTCTCGTTTTTCCGCTTTCAACTTTTTTCCCATTTTTCTTTAGTTGCGGCTACGCTATGACTTTAGCTTTATGCCACTCACGTTGTTGCAACAAGCCATCAACAGACATTCTGCTCATGCAATTTTTGTATTTGTTCTTTCAGTTTACTATTGCATTTGTGCTGTGTCTCTGCTCGTTGGCTTGCCCATTTACTTGTCCGTCCGCTATTGTTTTCATTCCTATGAAAAATCGTGTCTGTTAGTTGCTTTTCGATTTTTATTATGAAGCCTTTTCATTTTACGACCACCTCTCACACAGACTGGTCTGCAAATAAAGCCAACGGCCAGTAGTCACTAGCCGCCAGTCGCCAACCACAAGGCGGCAAGCGCAAATACATCATCGAGTGATATCAGCGCCAGCGGCTGAGACAGGGACAGAGAAAGATGCCGAGGCATAAGCAGCAACATTTGCATCTTGAGCAGCGGATTCGCCTGCTATACACAGGATAATGCTGAGCACGTTCTTAATGAAAGTGGTATTGGCAGCAGTAAAGTGGCGGCACCAACCAGCGCTCGTGAGTGCACTGCCAACGTCAATGCATGTATTTGTTGCCAACTATGGCAATGGCTTTGACTTAGACTTTTCCACGCTTTCATTGCAGCTACAAAATGCTGGGAAGCAGCAAAGTCCACCAAACACTGCTTATTCTGCCACATCGCGCCAATCTGGCCATTGGCAACTTCCAGTTTCTATTTCGCTGTCAACATTTGCATTTATTCTGCTGCCAATTCTTGTTTCATTTCAGCCGACCAAATGACGATGATGTTGGTGGCGGCTATGGCGCATTGGCCAGCTGCCAAGAATTATTATGTTCCGCGCACCGAGTGCAACAACTGGTTTATTACTATATTTTTTTTAATTGCCTAGTTTTCTGCAAAGTATGTACTTGCATATGTACTTATGTACTTATACATAGGAACTACTTTTTATTTTCATTTCATTAGTAGAATATTGGGTTAAAATTGTCGGTGGCCTATTTTCGTGCTGCGTTTGTGCTTTTTGTATGCTGTCGCATTTGCGTGCCACAAATTCCGTTGCGTGGCGTTCAGAGGCAGTTGATCAGTTGAACGTCAATGCGATTTGTCACAGACATGCAATAATGCTTAATGATGCGCATATGGAGTGGGACAATTTTAGTTTGGAATGTAGAGCAAAAGGCGAAAAACTCGTTTAATACATATGTATATATAGTAAGTACCAGGGACCGATCATAACAGTTATTGATGAAAATTGTCATTGAAAAATTCACTATGATGATAATGTTCTACAACTAAGTGAAACATACCAATCAATTTATTTTTTCACCGATAATGAAATTTAGAAATAAATTTTTATTTCTAATTTTTATGCAAAATAAAAAAAAATAACAATTATTTTTAATTTTTATTTTTTAAATCCAAGCTAACAATTATTTTTGATTTGTATCTAAACAATCTGCAAATAACAGTTATTTTTAATTTTTATATTGTATGTCTTAGATAACAGTTAGTGGATCTTACTTCTAAAAAACAACAATATAAATCAGTCACCGACTTTTATTTTTTTCGTCACACGTATAAAAGTCATTATCATTTTTCGCAGTTAAGGGGGTGTTGGAGAACTAAAAGTTTACTACAACTTATACAAATGACTTTTATGAATATGATTTAAAAAATAAAAGTCAGTGACTGACTTATATTGATGACTTTTAAGAGTAAGAGTCACTGGCTGATTTTTATTTATTACTCTTATAAATAAAAGCCTTATCTAAGACATTTAATTTAAAAATCACAAATAAATGTTATGTGCAGATTATTTAGACAAAACCTAAAAATAATTGTTATTTTGGATTTATAAAATAAAAAATTAAATAAAAGTTAAAAAAATAACTGTTAAAGAGCGATATTTTTTTATTAAAGTTGTAACTGTTACGGTCCCTTGTATGTACTTAAATATGTTTGTTAAAACAGATTTGTTGGTCACCATATGAGCCGTTTATTTTGAAAGTACCATAAGTTCAGTGATCATTTACATGGCTCGAGCTCTGGTCCATGCATTATTCTACAAAGATTATAGACAAAGTTTCTTCTCAGCAGATAATGGCAAACCTTCGAGTGTACTTCTGTCTTATAATATCCACTTGCCGCTCGAAGATGTGATGAAATTTTATCGGTACATACACACGCATTTGTATGGCAATATAATATCTGGGCCAAATATGTACCTATCAAAACATCTATCTTATCAGCCAAATCGTTTGCCAAACGAAGATAACTATGCTACAGAAGAAATGCCTACTCTTTTGGACGATTATTGAAATAAATTCAATAGTTAGTAGAAGAAGATGTATAGACATGGTCCTGTCGAATAAATAAAATTCGAACGCCTGAAGTAGCCGTGACAAATGATATGTGGACCAAATGAAATAATTACTTATGAGATGTTCAGGTTATTATATTCCACAGCATATGATTGTATATTAAGGGAAGAGATGCACACCATCCTCTCAGTCGATGCCGATGGAGGTGATATCCCATGACCCAACCGTGACTGAGCACTAGAATATGGTCGGAGGTAAACACACCTCTTGACTGAAAGCTTAATTTTGATCTGATTAAGGATCAGAAACGACGACCACTCTATAAACGCCAACCACATCTGAATTCAGCTTTGAAAACGTATCATGAGCGTGTTGTACAAACGACTAAAGCCTTATCAGGGTGGCTTTAAACATAATAAAACCACCATAGATCAGGTATTTACCACATGTCGACGTAACATCGTCTGTGTAAAATGACGTTGAGCAAAACGTACCGATTTGTCAGAATTGTTTCAGACATGGGTACTTCATTTCAAGGGACTTTTTAATCTGATCCTGAAGAAGATAAAAAGAGCTTCATCACTAAACCTCACATAAATAATTTTTTACCAAGCCTTGGCCATGTCTTACGAGAGGACGCAACTACTTCAGGCCTGAAAGTATTCGATGGGAAATGTGCTTGCTGTGCAGTAGAAGAGAAAGGCTTCCCTGTAATAGTACGAGCAAATTAGTAATGCCGTGATATAGTAGATTAAGTTGATTTTTGCTCCGAAAGCTGTTTTGAGATATTTTATTGGAGTCGTTCCAATAAAAGTCTTGGATAAAAATAATTAACTCTGGATTTCTAAGATCTACAACATTTTTTCACAAATAAAAGTATTTCTGGAATGAGTTTAGCCCTTAACTACTCCGAAAAATAAAAAGTAATGTATATTTCAGGCGGGTTATTAATTTTGGCATTATTCTAATTTTTATTTCAACAGACGATTTGATAATTTGAAGAAAGTATAAGCTTTTTATTTAGGATGACGCGGCTTCGATTCTTGTTGAAGCCTACAAAGTTAGATGGGAAGGCGTGGTGATTTTTGAAATAGCAGCTATTATTTCTACCGCTTGGACTTGGTTGCTTTTTCATGTTTCCTAAAAGAAATGTGTAGCAGTTTTTTAGCTAACGGACCCTCAATAATAAGACGATAACTTCCATCCCTGCAAGGTTCCCTTGTCACCCGTACCGTATTACTGCGAGATCAAAGGACATGCAGTTTCCGATGTACTGAACAGGGAAAGCTTATCGGATGTTCTTACAAGACAACTTTATGGACTCAGTTGGTCTTCTTCGCCTTATGCAACGAATTGTTCTGACAATGGAGACCGAATTCCGGCTTTGCCTAGAAAAGAAAGGCTCCGCTTATTATGTGAAGGTGAGTGCAAGCTGGTGGTATCGTGGTCTGCCAGGTAACGAGGCATATTAAATGCATTCACAAGATCTTCTTGGTTGCAGTGTCCCTAACTAATTAACTTTATACCTACCAAGATAACTGATCATTCACCATGAGGAATGTAATAGTGGTACATCTCATTATCTAGTATGGCTGTATTCGGCGATATGGGAACTTCTAGCTGTAAGTAACTGTATTGATATCTGCAGGTATAAGAAAGCTTTACTAAGCTACACATCATAGTTTTGAGAAAATCTATCGTTATCGTAGGCTCCAATTGGACATTTCCTTCTTTCCAGTTCTTCCAGGGCATCATTTGCAAGGACAATCCAGAGAAAACGCGAAGGCTCTATTAATCTTATGCTGGATAGCATGCGGGAGAACAGCCTAAACAGGTTATACTTGACTCCGAGGTTCTTCTTTTTCCATTGCGTTCGTGGGCGCCTTTTCTTTCGTTCTCTACGCATGGGTGTCGAGTCGAAGGACACTTCACTATGTATGTATATTGTGGAACAAATGTTGTTAACCAAGCGATATTCTGCTGAAATCCGCAATAAAATCTGCGTTTTGCAAACTTTAGTCCTAAAATTTCCGCGCCCATATTTAGGGATTTGTCGCCTTAAAGAAAAATCTTGCCATACAAATATTATATCTGGATAGGCATTCTATCGGAATCTGCAATAAAATTTTACTTTTTGCAAAAACTCGATGGTTAACACCTTACCAAATATATGTTAACATAAGTTTTGGAAAACAAATTACAAAAAATTGCAGATTCTCACAAAATAAACCATCTTGTCATAAAGAAAAATATTTCAAATATAGTTCTTGAAAACCCCCATTTTTTTGTACCACGTTTTTAATAGAGAATTAAACAAGGATTACGATGGTATAATTTTAAATCCCTAATTTACTGGTCTTCACTAGGCAAATTAACTTCAAAATGTTCAACTGTTAATAGCTAACTTAGCTTTAGGACAACCTTGACCATCTAATATATAGAAATGTTAAGTCCGTTTCTTGGCTTTAAAATATTGTTAAGATGAAGTCTCTACGATCAGCAGAACCCGAGATATAACGATTTGAAGAAGTACATGATAAGTCAGAATCGCGAAAAAATTTAAACTTTGACAGATCATATCTCCGCAGAAAGAAAAGAAGAAAATAATTCCTCGATGACGTGTTAGCTTATTTCATGTATAGAAGCCACGAAAAAAAATTTAAGCGAATCGGAGACATGACATAATTTTTTTTACGAAATCCATCCGACTTAAAAAAGAATGGCTCATATACCCTTTTTTCGCAATGTATACTGAGCTTTGTGTGACAACATCAAGGCCCACGCCACAAATCGGAGGAGAAACTCGGCCAAACACTAACATATGTGTAAGCGCCAATCTATTATTATTATTATACTGAGGATATAAAGTACACATCTAGGTCTAAGAATATACTCATAATACTTAGTATTTTAATAATGTAATTATCGAATTCACAGAAAACACGCTTCCAGTTATGCAATAAATTATACCATTATTTTATAAAAAAAAAAACAATCCTATTACTCCTGTATCGATATTTATCTTTTGTTCTTTTCTAGCACTCCCCCCCTCATTCCCATTCAATAAATTTGCAAATATTAAATTAGCTTAAACGCTCACGTTTCGCAATATTTATCACATAATCTTCCTAAAGCGGGCGCTTGAGCTGCCTCGAATTTCAGATGAAAAAAGCGATGTGCACACATTCAATCAGAATCAATGATTGCCGAGCGTTCGTGTATTCGGCATCTTTTTGTTGCGCATGCTGTTGTTGTGATATACAAGATTGCCGCTCAAATTTAACGTGCAACAACTCTCTATGCCCACTGCGTCGCCGTAGCTTAACACACGCTAAAGCAATCAAGTTTTTCTGCTAAATGTGGCCACAAACAGATTCGGCAGATGCTGTGTTCTTATATATCAGCCGGCAATAATTGGTATTAAGTAACCTAAGTACCCACCATTACATGAAGGCAGCGCAATCTGGCTGTCAGTAAGAGTCCCGAAGAAGAGTCTGCTTATTCACGTTGCTGTTTGTTTCTAGCAGACTGCAATGGGTAACGCGAAAGCTGCATGAATGAAATGCGTCGTGCGCACACGCGCGAATTCTCCAAGTTGTAGCACTCCATCTATGAATCGAGCAACCTTTCGAACGACATGTGAGCCGGACTAACTTGTTGCCAGCAGTACGCTGTCTGAGCGTCTATCTGTCCATTCATTCGCTCGTTGCCCCTCGCCGTGTTCGCCCTTAGAGCTGCCTGCGAAAGTATTGGCTGACTGCCTGCGGCAATAAAAATAAAATAAACTATGAAATACAAGGCAATGATTGTTGCTCACGTAAACGTCCGTTGCCCGTTGCTCAGTGCAGTCATTCCAACGTGTGTCGATAAATTTGAATCAATTTTCAACTTCTCGTTCACTGTTCGCGCGTTCGCTGTTGTTGATCTTTTGTTTTGCTTTTATTTGAATCTTTTGCTCCACTCTAGGCACACAATGCAATTTCGCGCGGCCACAGAAATGAATAATTACGTACTACCGAATGCACAATACTTACATTTGTTGTCTGTGGTTTTCATTGTATTTGTGTGTTTTATTTTTTCAAGTTCCTAGGGCATTCTAACGAGTGTATTTTGTTTTTTAATAGACTCGGGCAGTCAGATTTGCAATGTGTCTAAGCGCTAGGTACAGTCTGTGCACGGCGCGAGAAGCAGCAGAAAAAAGTCATGTTGGGGGCGTGTGCGCAGAAAAAGGAAATAAATCAAAGGAACAGCATTGAAATGTGTTGTTCGTTGCTTTGTTATCATTCTTGAGCAAAAACGAAAGACTCAATACGCAAACTTCAAGTTTTGAATATTCTGTAAACTAAAGACTTAAGAAACGAACTTCATATGTTGAATATGCATTATTAGCCTGCCGAATTCATTGAGACGCGGCAGATTACAAGAAAAAGTACACACATGACTGCATTTATATATACAAAATTTTAGTATTTACATTTGTATTAAGTATTTGCTAAAATAGCGAAAAATACACTTTTTCGTCGCACCAAGAATCGAGTCGCCATATGCAGGGACGACAAATGGAAGTTGGGTTGGCTATTGGTCCTACCCATGACAGTCGGATCTACAAAAATTGGAATAACCCTGATCTATAACTGTCACTCCAGCAGCATTTCCAAAAAATATTGTGAAATATGTCTATGCTATTACAACGCCAACAGTGAGATGGGTATAAACCAGTCCCTTCAGTAGAAATGAAGCAGGGTTTCACTTAGATAAAAATGAGTCCAACCGCTTAGTTTATATGATAAACAAATTAAATCAGAAGGGTCCCATTCCTCATCACAAGTTGCATCCAAATGACTCCACTCGTAATTCCGTAACCCTCTACGTTCATGCCGGCACCTGCGACTGAATGCAAGCGAAAAATATGTCGTTCTTAGTGCCGAAGTTTATTGTTGTCCAACTTAAGATCCGATAACACAATTATTTACTTATTGTATCACCATTTCTCTCTTGGATACTATGTAGATCAAATCCAGCGGAACCTGCGATGTTCCATTGGTTGCAGAATTAGTTTGTAGCTACTACTCAAGCGTAGGCTAGCTTACACTACTGCCACCCTCCTTGCACCAAGCATTTATAACTAAGCCGATCACGTTCGGTAGGAGCTGGCAACATCTGAGCATTAATCAATGAAGCTGCAAACAGCCTTCTTCGAAGCGTCAGCGATTTGATGCCCCACACTCTGTTCAACTCGTCAAACAGTTATGAGTATCCTCATGCTTACGTTCAGCTATTACTAAATCGTCAGCATCTTGTTCCTGATGATCTTATACCACATCCTGTCCAGTGCGCTTCTCAGTGCGGTGCCTAACTGCGAACCCAGGATAGGAAACGGGAAGTTGCCTCCCTTGGGCACAAGTTTCTAGACTATATTCTGTCCTCTGTATTGTTAATAAAACAAACTTACTTTTACCACCAGCAGAAGACAAGAAGTGATTGATCTAACCTTAACCAACGAAATTGTGGTAGATTAATTCAATAGCCGCTGTGGTGCAATGGTAAGCAGTGCGCGCTTCTACTCCGCAGGGCCTGGGTTCAAGCCCTGGTCAAAGCAACATCGCAAAAAATTTTAGAAAAAACGGTTTTTCGTAACGGCGGTCGCCCCTCGGCAGGCAATGGCAAACCTCCGAGTGTATTTCTGCCATGAAAAACAGCTTCTCATTAAAATACAATCGCCGTTCGGAGTCGACGTAAAACTGTATGTCCCTACTCTTTGCGTGACAAAATCAAGGCGCAGACCACAAATCGAAGGAGAAGCTCGGCCAAACCCTAACATATGTGTAAGCGCCAATCTATCATTATTATTATTATTGTTATTAAATCAATAGATGGATTTTCTATTTGATCATCGATTTATTGAAAGCGGAAGAAGCGGTCGCATAGTGGAATTTTTAACATAACAAGTAAGAAAGTCTAAGTTCGGGCGGAGCCGAACATTAAATACCCGGCGCAAGTATTAAATATATGTTTTCCACCTTTCCGAAAGCTACCGCTACATGCTAAGCTGGGGCGTATCAACTTTAAGTAAATTAGAGTTCTTAAATTTCGAAATTTTGAAGTTTCAAGCAGTTCTGAAATTTACCGTTATATGAAAAGCATCCTCAATATTAGTCCGATTTAAATAATTTTCAAAGTTTTGCTTTTATGTGACAAGCACAATAACCATACCGAGTTTGGTACAAATTGGTGGAACGGTTACCGACATACATATATGTGATCATAAGTGGGCGGTGCCACGCCCATTTTCCAAAATTTTAAGATAAACGTATTTCTTGGTAAAGAATTGTTGCAAGCGTCAATTTTGAATAAATTAGCTTTCATATTTACTGATGTATCGAAGATTCCGTATTTCTCTAAACTACCCTTATATGGACTGTGGGCGTGGTTATTGTCCGATTTTAAAAATTTTCGGCCATTTGGTATGCTGTACCAAGCCCAACAACTGTGCCAAGTTTGGATGAAATCGGTGCAGCGGTTACCAAGATATACACATGTAACCATAAGTGGGCGTGGCTACGCCCATTTTTAAAAATTTATAATATTATTATTTTTGTCTAAAAATTGTTGCAAATATCAATTTTGAGTGAATAATCTTCAGTAGTTACTAAAATATCGCAGTTTTCGTATTTCCGAAAATTACCGTTATATGGGATGTGGGCGTGGTTATTGTCCGATTTTTAAGATTTTTGGCCATTTAGTATGCTGTATCAAGGCCAACAACTGTGCTAAGTTTGGAAGAAATTGGTGCAGAGGTTACCAAGATATACACATGTAACCATAAGTGGGCGTGGCCACGCCCATTTTCCAAAAATTTATAATATTCTTATTTTTCGTCTGAAAATTATTGTAAATATCAATTTTGAGTGAATTATCTTCAGTAGTTACTAAAATATCGCAGCTTTCGTATTTCTGGAAATTACCGTTATATGGGAAGTGGGCGTGGTTACAGTCCGATTTTGCCCATTTTCAATACCAGAAACCTACATACCAAATTTCGTTGAGATATCTCAATTTTTGCTCGAGTTATCGTGTACACGGTCGGACGGACAGACGGACGGACAGACAGACATGGCTTAATCGATTTCTCTATTCATTCTGAGCATTTATGCATACATTTGTGTATATCTATCTCGATTCGTTTTGGCTGTTACAAACAACCGTTATGTGAACAAAATTAATATACCCTTGTGCACAAGTGCGCTCGGGTATAAAAAACTTGGTAGTAGGTCAGGGAGACTTCTGAGCAGGGACCCAAAGAGAAGAGAGGTCATCTGGATTTTATATCACGCAGAAGGGCTAATAATAATAACAGCATTACGGCGGTTGCACTTTTGCTAAGCGTCTGGCTGAGCTTTCCCTTCAACTTTTGGTGTGCGTCTTAATGTTGTTACAAAAATTGAGGGACTTAGAGTTTCACGCCACCTTCGAATGGCAAATGGATTTTATGAGAAGCTTTTTCAATTAAAAGTTCGTTCATCTAAATTGAGCAGTGATATGTACAATATAAAAAAAATGTAAGTGCGCCTGGGCCACACTGGAGAAGTGAAACTTACGATACGAATCTCTTCTTTTCGCATAACCAATATACATAAATATGTACATACATACATTCATCTGCTTTTGCTTAAGGTTATATTTTTTATCTTTTTTCTACCTACATCCCTACCTCTACTACTGTTCGTTCTAATTACATTTATCTTATTCTGTTTTCCTTTATCTTCATTTTTATCTTTACACTCTATCGATAACAAAATCGATAGTAACATCCAACAAAATATAGCAAAATCGGTTATAATATTGGTAGCAAAATTGATTAGCAAATCGATTAAAATATTGATAACAAAATCTATAAAAATATCGATAAATAATCGATAACAAAATCGATAAATATCGATAGCGAAATCGACAAATATCGATAACAAAACCGATAAATATCGATAACGAAATCGTTAAATATTGATAACAAAATCGATAAATACCCATAAAAAGTAGACAAATATCGATGACAAAATCGATAAATATCGATAACAAAATCGATAAATATCGATAACAAAACCCATAAATATCGATAATAAAATCGATAAATATCGATAAAAAGTCGATGTATATCGATAACGAAATCGATAAATGTCGACAACAAAATCGATAAATATCTATAAAAAAATCGATAAATATCGATAACAAAATCGATAAATATCGATAACGAAATATATAAATTTCGATAACAAAATCGATAAATACTGATAAAAAAATCGATAAATATCGATTAAAAAGTCGATAAATATCGATAACCAAATCGATAAATATCGATCATAAAATCGATAAATATCGATAAAAAACTCGATAAATATCGATAACAAAATCGATAAATAGCGATAACAAAATCGATAAATATCGATAACAAAATCGATAAAAAAAGCCGATAAATATCGATAAAAAAAATCGATAAATGTCGACAACAAAATCCGTAAATGTCGATAACTAAATCGATAAATATCGAATACAAAGTCGATAACAAAATCTATAAATATCGATTACAAAATTGATAACAAAACCGATAAAGATGTCAATTATTTCATCGATAACTCCCGAGAATCCCGAAAATCTCGATAAAAGGTCGATAAATATCGATAACAAAATCGATAAATACCGATAACAAAATCGATAAATATCGATAAAAAAGTCGATAAATATCGATAAAAAGAATCGATAAATGTCGACCACAAAATCCATAAATATCGATAACAAAGTCGATAAATATCGATTGCAAAGTCGATAACAAAATCTATAAATATCGATAACAAAACCGATAAAGATGTCGATTATTTCATCGATAACTCCCGAGAATCCCGAAAATATCTAAATTTCCAAAATAGTTCCCAGAATGAGTCTGTGTCTCTCTCTATATCCTTTCCTCTTTAATTACCTTTATTTTAATCTTTCTTCCCCTATCTTCATCTTTACTTTTATCGGTATCCTCATCCTCCTCTTTGTCTTTACTTTTATGTTTATCATTTTCTTCATCTACATATTCCCCTTCACCATTGCCTATATATATAAGTAAAGCGTTTAAATTTACCTTGGTTTTCATTTTTGCCTTTATCTTCACGCATCTTTGTTTTTTTTATTTATTTTTACCTTTGCCTTTATCCTTTTCTCTATCTATGTATATACGTACTCACCTTTACTTTCATTCTTGTATTGGTCTTTTTCTAAGAGTTATTCTTTAACCTTTTATTAGTTGTATACCACATGCATACACACAAGTAGCAATTGTTTCAGCCCCAATCATTTCCGTTGCACCATTTCCTTTGCATCATTTCCGTTTCACCATTTCCGATGCACCATTTCCGTTGCACCATTTCCGTTGCACCATCTCCGTTGCACCATTTCCGTTGCATCATTTCCGTGTGCAATTTCCATTGAATTTGCCAATTTACTCCCAACAGCTGCTAAAGAAGTTTCACTTAAAAAATCTGTGCCTCCAACAGTACCTAAGGATTATGCTTAGTTAGTTGGCTCTCGAAGAGGACCAACTGAGACCACAGAATGGTTCGGGTCCCGAAAAGGCTGTTAGCGATCTTTCTCATGCCAACTCGTCTGCGAACTCGTTGGTTTTGATTCCACAATGACCTGGTGCCCTGCACAGTGTTACCGTGTTTTTTCTGCCAAAATTTGTTGCGTTTCAAATCAGTCTATAACAAGCTTGGATTTGATAGTCCTGTTTGAAAGTACCGGATGGAGGCTTGGCTACCTGAACAGATAACTGGAAAGGCGCCCTTCAAATACTTTTTGAGGTTTGGGCCATTTGTCCATGCGAATTATAAGTTTGGTGCTAGGTCCAAAGATATCTGCACCGGCTCTGTTCTCCATCCTTGAACCGTCTGTGTACCAGGGAACGTATCTGAGATCAAGTTCAGGGAGGCCATTTGCCCAATCATCGGGATCGGGGATTATCATTTGGAACTTTCTACCAAAGCAGACCTCTTTAGTAGTGGAATCAGAGATTCCGCTTAGATTTTATTCTCTCAGAAAACCTGATGGATCTTATACCACGTCGCTGCTAGACACGTATGAAACCCATTTCCCGGGTATCATATTAAATTATGACGCAGGCGTAGATACGAAAGTGTGCAGCACGACGGGACCAGCTCCTATACTAGACTTTTACACAATTCCCCGATTGCGTTTAGCCGAAGGTGACAAGGTGTGGATAAGACAGGCTGATAGGGGCTCTAAGAAGAGATCGAGGGGCTAGTCTCGAATTGGTCCACACCCCTATATTTAGCGTAGTTTTCATTCCCAAATTGAGGAAGGAAAATACAGGGGTAGGCGCTCGAAATTCTACCAATTAAAGATGCTATAATTTTGTCTGTTTTGCTTTTTTTCTTCAACAATATCATTTCATCCTAAGAACATTTCAAGGTTTAAGAAAAATGTTTTACTGTTTGATGAAGCCATCTTTAGCGCGGATAATAACATCCAGTATGCCCGTTAATACTCCACAGGCTGCACGAATGTAGTCTAGGGGTATTTTGTATTGAACAGGACGTAAATGTAAATCAACTAATCTGCCGTGAAAGGATTTTAAACGATACTTTGTTACTTTGGGCGCGAAAACAATTTGGTAGAAATCTTTGGACATTTCAATAAGACTCGTCGCTATCGCGTAAAGTCTGTGAAATCCAACGTTTTTTAGAAAAAAAACAAACTCCCCACCTACATTTCTTTGCAACAATGGGCACTTTATTCACCATTTCCATTAAACCCAATAGATTTTTCCATTTAGTCCATTCTCATGGCCAAAGTATCAGTTGAAAGATATGAGACAATCAAAGCCTTAGATATTGCTTTTCGTCGCCACTGGGGCAAAATACCACCAGACCACATTCGTGCATTCTGTGAATTATTCTCGGTGAGACTCGCTGCTAAAGGTGGATACATAGGACAGTAATATACTTTTCTTAAAGGTTGACATGTTTTTGTGATAAACTTTGAATAGACGAAACTATGAGTGGCTTCGTAAACCAGAGGTTTCTAAATTATTCGTATGTTCTTGTTTTTGGTTTTTTCGGGCTGAATTGCGGTTATTGTTAAATGGGTTTTCAGTTTAATGGACTTATTTTTTCTGGAACCATTTTTCGGGACATTTTGAATCATGTTTCAATCCTTTTAGTCCCATTTTTCGGTGTTTGTAAGACTCTGAAGGGTCAGTTCATTAAAGAACCCAGTTATCCGGATCCAATTCCTAAATTCTGTGCCTAACTGGTAGACAGTTGCTTAGTGTTTACCAGCATGCATACCAAAGTGGAAATCTCTGCGAATCAGCTCTGCATGACCTTGAGACGAAGATCGAAGTGGAACTCGAAGCAGGAGATTGCGGAATTGCGAGCCTTTACTGATGTTGGGGAGGTGATTGACCACTCTGCCTTTGACTGTGTTAGCTCTACGGTTATGCCATGGACGAAATAATTATATAGCGTATACACTCGAAGTTAACTAGGAGATTGCCAACTACGTGGGAGGTAGAAGACATTTGTACCATTCCATAGATTGGAAGAAGGTTTCCTCAGTATTTCCAACCCTATTGTGGTGTTAGGTTGTAGGCTTCCGGAGTTTAAATCGGAAGTATTTGCAATACTTAAAGTGTCAGACAGGATATTTGGTAAAAGATGGCCAGGGTCAGGGGTTGCAGTTACAGCCACGCTACTCCAACGGCATTGGATATTACTGTGTGTCGAATTTCCTTAGATTTGGTTGCTCTTTATTTAATTTTCGGAATTTTCCCAGAATATTGTTATGGTTGAAAGCGTGTTTCAAAGTAATCTGCAGTGCATTGATTTCTTATCGACTCCTCGCTTCATGTAGCCAGATGTAGCTCTGTACTAGAATCTGATTCTACATAATACTTTTATACAGCCCCTCTTAATAGGTTCCCGTTGGAGGACCATAAGGAGAACTTTTATAGTGAAGATTTAATTTTTAGATTACAATGTGTCTATAAAAAAGTTAGTTGAGATCACAATTCTAGCCCTAACTGTGTACGCTGTTGTGGCTTATCAACGTATCACATTTTTCCGATTTACTTGGACTTATGTATGCATGAGAGTTATATATGAATCTATCGTTACCTTAACATATGTAGAAAGGCCCTATCTTACATAGTCGCTAAAATATACCGTGGCTAACTAAAAATCTAGAATTCACTTTTTGAGTGATTATGATGCATTTCATCGGATTATGAGTGCCCACATCGTTTTATGCAATAAAAAATGTTGGTTAGATACGGCTTTTTTGCATTTTAGCGCCACTGTGAGATAGGGTATTTCTATATTAAGGTAACGATATATATTTTTGTAGAAGAAATTTGTAAGTTAATCCGTATGAATATCAAAAACGTTTATACTTCATTTTATTGCCTCAATTAAGTCTGTGCAGTCAATACCAGCAACTTCTTCAGTTCAGTCGACTGAACAGTTGGTCAGTTACTTAATTATCTACAACTGTTTTGCATCAGAACGGTAAAAGAATTAGCAAACAAATAACTCGTTAAAGAGCAAACACAAAATTTAATTCAAGCGCAGCTTAAATATTTTTTTTAAATACTTCTTGCTCTTGCTGCTTGTAAATATTTATAGTAGCATAGAGAGATGGTATTTCTGGAATGAATCGTTAACAGCAACTTAAAACAAAGGAAAAGAAACTCAGCAGCAGTTCTTCAGGTTGTTTGCTTAGCGGATTCCAGCATAATTTCGCATTGTTTAGCTTAAATTAGCGGCCATGAGTTGGTCTGCTGCCTCTACCTCTACCTCTGCCACTGTCACTGCCTTTAAATTCATTCAAAGCACGCACAAGTTTGTTGCTTAAGTCTTTCGTTACTTCTCAAATCTTTTGGTGTGTAATGTGAGCCGCAAATAAGTGATGAGATTATGTTGCGCATTTATGCCGAGCTTCCGCTTTTCATTAACAAACTCATACAAAACACGCATTCCCATAACATTTTGACATTATGCGCTAAGACGTCCAAGAGATCGCGTGCATACACGCGAGCGTGGGCACTCGCATACATAAGCACACTTTTTTTTGCATGGCTATTCTAAAGCCCTTCACCAGAGTTTCTGCATTCATCTAAGTAAATTTTGTTTGCCTTGCTAATTCCTATGCATTTGTTTGCGGCTGCGCTGTTGCTGTTGTTGCTGCACGCTTTTGCTCCAGCACTAAGCAAGTGCAATATACTTAACATTTGCAAGCTGCTTTCAGTTGTACCGTTCTTGTGAACATTTTCGCTCATTAGTGATGCAAAGTGCCTGCCATTCCAATGCGATGCTCTTGTTTGTTTTTGCCGTTTCCTTTCTTCTAATTTATCCCACTCTATATTTCCACTGTTTGTTGCACCGCGATACCTGTTTTGGTTGCTTTCAAAAGCAGCAAAAATTAAATATGAATGTACACTTTAGCTACGCTCGGCCGCGAGTGGTGGTTATTGTTGGAGTCATCTTCTGCTTCTTCTTCTTCGAGTTCTGTCAGTTGACAGCGGCAGTCCGCTGTACTCTGCAAATATTGTCTGGAATCTTCCGATCATCGCACCAGCTGCAGCGCAACCGTTGTTGGTGTGGCATTGTTGCATGCCTTAGTTCGTGCCTGCCACTGTTGACTCCATTCAAGTTCAGTGCTACGAGTATGTGGTAGTTTTTTCTCTTTTTTATCCATTTGCCAGCATTTTATAGTTTATTGTTTAGTTGCTCAGTTATTGCAAAAACATCTTTCAACTATACAATGGAGATAGTATTTGTTCTTCTGCATTCTTCTTGGTTCAAATTAGAAAAAGTAATATGCATTAAGACTCTAATTTCCGTTTTATTGCATTTTTTGTTCTTGCTAAATACTTATGCTGTTTCTTTGTTACCGGTATTTCGCTTTGTAATCACAATGCAGCGATTAGCTTTTAATGTTCTTCTATCGAATGATGGCGTCGACGTTGATGTTTTCATTGTCATTCCTATTTCCACTCGACTCCGTGGAGAACAGGTGATTGGACTTAATTTCGCAATAGAATTCTTAATACTTTATGTGCAGAAAATCTGGTGCAATATCTAATGAAGTAATTATCTTGTAAATATCAAATTAAGCATCTAATTACTATGTCATCGAGGTATTCAGTGCGCTGTTTGAAGAAAATACTATGAAAGTAGTGCTATTTTTTATGAAGTGATGCGGCTCAGAGATAGGATAAAACTAAGTTTTTAGTTTTTCTATCCGACGTTAGCATTTTACTAGAAAGGGCTTTGTAATTTTAAAGATATGATTAATTCAACCGACTTTAATTCTCATATAAAAATTTACGAGTACCACTCTTTACGATGCAATGATCGGATCTAATCCACATTAGTATGTTACTACCCTTGAGGTACCATCTTTCCGATAAAAGAAGAATCATCAAAATCGGTTCACGTTATGCGGTAACATACAAATCAAAAATATTCCGATGAATTGGTTACCTCCCCCTTTTTTGAGCTCGGTTAAAAAGTGGTTGCACCGTTGTATTATTTATCGTCCTTAACAGTTCCTTACGCCCGAAAACAAATTTACTTCATACTCGCTCGAGTAGCCCAGTGATTTTAAACCTTCCGTTCAGTAGATCCCTTTTTCAGTGGTTAAACGCTAAAACAAACGAAGCAATTTTCCTCTAAACGTAATTTCGGTATGAATACATTTTAGTATGTTATTGAGGAGCATCCATTTTGTGTAACTTTTACCACCGTAAAGAGATAATAAAAGCAGCAAGCGAATAGTTTTATAAAATAACATAAAACAAAAACATATCAAAATACTACTTTTACAATCTGTGGCAGTCTTAAACCTCGTTTTACTATAGTGGAAACTACACACTACTCAAATACTTTTCACATACATATATTATTCATGCAAGTTTTCGTAAAAATCCGTACGCCCTGCCTCCCCCTCACCATCATATACATAAGTAAATATAACGTTGCTTTTGATCGATACTTTTTTTAAAACTATTTTAAAATTGCCTATATTGTTTTCGTCTGACACCCATATTGTGATAGATATTTCAATAACCTAATTGCCACCATTCAAGTTGAATTTGATTATTTAAACATGTGGGAACCCTTCTAAATATATATCTGAAATAAAGCCTTTCAAAGGCATTTAGAATGGTACCCATCTTTTAATAATTCATTTAAAGTATTAAGTAATTTGCCGTTAACCTTGTAAACAGGTGGAACCCTCTTCAAACAAATCAAAAAATGTGTATATATACAAACTAAAAATTTCTTAGCCATCTTTCGTTTGACACCCATATTTCAATACTTCATATAACTTATGCATGATTTCATTAAATTGAACTTTTCAAACAGGTGGCAAGCCTTTGAAAAAAATTAAAATTCATTGCACATCTATAGGCCAAACCCTTAACACCTCATTTTTTTAATTTAATTAATTGTGTAAATCTAATGTCATTAACAAAAAAAATAAAAGCTATTGCACATCCGGAGACCATATCCTTTCACTTGGTACTTAATTTTTAGTTCAACTAACGATATTTACCTTATAATTTAAAAAAACGTGGCAACCCTACACAAAAAAATAATACATTATTGGACATCAAAAGGCCAAAATCTCTATTAAAAAAAAAAGCTCGACAAATCCGTTCAGTATTTTCCAACATTTACGTGTTCAAAAAATCTCGACTTTCCATGTATAGGTATATACTATACTTTGTAAGGAGGATACATACATGGCGCAATAAACAGGTGAAATAAAAAACAGCTTTCTCTCTTTATTTTCTGACATACGGCTGTCTTTTAGTCAAATTTCATAGCCAAATTTTCAAATAAGGCAGTGTCAAAATCCTTCTTCTCGCTCTAATTACTTCACCTTGAATAATTCCACCATGGGATACATAGATTTCTACGTTTGGAAACTTATACTTCGCTAAAAGTATTAGATTTTGGAATAATGAGCAAAAATGAGCAAAAACTGTTGTTATTCAAATAAGATCAGTGCTTTTCCCTTAGTTCGGTGCTTTTATTCTAAGTGCCTCTGGCAATCTGGCTAACTTATCGGTTTCCTCATTTGCTTCGACTTCCCAAAAAATCTTCACTTTTCTGCTTTATGATTTATTAAATGCTGATTTCATACAACAATCAGTGAAGCCTATGGACCGCAAAAGGTGTCAGCCGCTTTGTTATCTGCCTCAATCAAATTTGTTAAAAAGTAATTTAACAGCGAAAGCAATGGCTTCATTATTTCATTTTCTCATACTTTCTTTCTTATGTTTTCTGCTTTTATTAATCACTTTTTTACGGTTTTTTTTTTATTTACAGCTATATACTTGCAAGAATGATATACAATGAAATAAATACTTTTGAACTTTGTTATGTGGCATGCCAACAATAACTGTGACAAGCAAAGTGAAATTATTTCCATTTTAATGCATAAATTGTAATTAAATAGCAGCTAAGCCACCCACATAAATATAAGTTAACTGTCAAATAAGGAAGCCGATACAGCAATTACAAACAATAAGAGCACAACCACATCATTGGCATTTCAACGCATTCACTCACAAATCGGACCACGTGCCGTTCAGCGTCCTCAAAAAAGTGCTCAGCGGGCAATACACTCCGGCCTTCCCACTTAATTATCCAACAGCAAAATTACACACACACACACATATTTCGAATTCATACAGCAGCACGCATTGACGCGCCTGCGTGCAACCATCCACCAGCAGCGGTTCACACCACCAACCAACACTTAGCCGAACCATCCATTAATTCACCCGGTGACACAGATTCGACGCGTTTGTTTTGATCAGCTGCTTCGAGTGGCGCGAACGGTTAACCTGACGCAGGCGTTACGCACCTTCACACATCGCAACCGGCACGGGCCGGCAAGGTGCCGCTAATCGTTTTTTTTCATTTATTTCTTTTTTCTCACTTTATTCAAAAATGTTGTGGCGTTTTATTGCCGCTGTTGTGGTGGCGCTGTTTGGCTTGTGGCCCGCGCAGTTGGACGCTTATATTACTCAGTCAATAGGTAAGTTTTACACTCAACATACTTAACCATAAAAATATTTATTTACTCACTCGCGGTAATTTAAAACGAATTCTACATTAGAAAACAGTTTGTTAATTGAAATACTGAAATCACTCATAGCGCAATTTACTCAAGAGTGGTTTCTTTTCAAAAAACTCCTATACTGCTTTTTGTATGCTTCTAATGTATTCAGCATGCTTTGGCATAATTGTTCCCTAATGCTAACGGGATTAAAGACTGATTGACATAAATAGTTTCGGATGGTAATTACTTGTGAATAGGAGAATCGAAAAATATGTAAATCAACCTATTAAAAATGGAGTTGGCAAAGATATGCAGATATATAATATGTATCTGCATTAAAATACACGGGACGAATAAGTCCAACATAAATCTTTCAGTTCTAAATTGTTTAGCTACATACATATTTTACGTGAATTTACGTAATCAGCGGCGTAACCAGAGATGAGCATGGGGGTTTTTCTTAATCGTTTTAGAATTAAAAACAAGCAGAAAACATACACAAATATTTTTACTAACAAAAATAAAACCATTAAATTCACAGGGTAAAAAACTGAGTTTAAATTAAAAAAATTATAGTTTAAAAAACTAAAAACTCGCTTTACGTAATTTCCATCCATACTATCACCAGGTTACTTAAATAATGGAAATTTAAAGCAATTCCAATTCATACTAGTGACGCGCGGAATAGCGATTTTTTAGTATCAGTGAAATGAGTGATGGCGATTTTTAAATCACAGTGCTTAATAACACAGAAATGTATAATAAATAGTTAGTTCTAATAATCTAATAGTTCTAATTACAAATCAGTGTTGGTAGATTTAGGGAAATTCTCCACCCGTAGGTAAGTGTAGGGAAAAGCTTCATTTATTCGCTCAAATATTGCCATATTTCACTTCGTTTTTTATTTACATTTCTTTACTCATTTCCACCGCGCATTAACTCCACACAACTCACCACAAGCAAGCAAAAGAAAAGGCCAAAAAGTATGATATAAACTATGCCGATAACCCCTTGTCGAAATTCTTGCAACTTACCCGACCTCTTAACTGCAGTTTAACTTTTGGTGGAAATATCCTACTAAGTTGCGCCCGATACTAAGTTGCGGCGAACGCTTTCGCTTAAGTATAATGAATTCTTTCATTTTCGTTTACAGATACACGTTTTCCATCAATAAAACTGTTAAACAAATCCCTTTTAAAAATTGTAAAAACATAATTTTTGCGCCAACTGAAAGAAATTGTTTAATTTAATAAAATTTGGTCAAACTGCCGATAGCCAAAGGAAGGTTATTTCTCGTACTAGAAACCCAAGCTGTAACATTTTTATAAGAAGTTATTTTTTGTGGGATTTCAGCCAAAATAAAACTGTATCCAAAAATGCAACCAATTCCCCAAAATAGGTATCGAAGCGGCATGAAATTGCTAAAACTTTAGTTGATATAGAAAAATTGTAGTATTTGAAAAACATATTTTTTGTTTTTATCCTTACATTGATCCAATGCTTGCATATTTACATAAAATTTTTTGAAAGTGCATTCGTTATTTTTCCTTGAAATAGCCGCAAATCTGCACATTCCACTTAAAAACGTTGTTCAGATCAATGAAAGACTTTCTAACTACTGTTATCTTTGGTTGTGAATAATTTTGTGTGGGCGAAACTGAATTTTATATACCCGGCGCAAGTATCAATTTTATCGTTTCAACTTTCTCTAAAGTAATTATGCCTGATAAACAGGGGCGTTTTCCCGATCTCAAACGTTTTCGATAATATGCTGAGTTAGACTTACAGCCGTATTCTAACAAAGTCACAAACTTCAGCTCATCACTGCTGTGATTTCTACCGCGCCTCAAAGCTTGCCGCTCAAAAAATATGCCGCTTCAATTCAATTTTTTAAATTTTTGTGTATTTTTCTAGCACTCAAAATCGAATTTTTTGTGACACATTTCTCGGCGTACTTGAAATCACAACAGTGATGAGCTAAGTTTTGTGACTCTGTTAGAATAGAGGGGTTAATGATATAATTGAACCAAATTTGGTAGAAATCGATAAAGCGGTTACCGAGATAGATCTTTCTAGTCGTAAAGTAGGCGTTGCCTCACCCATTGTCCAAAAATTTATAATAATCCAATTTTCTGTTGATTAGTTACTGCAATCATCGATTTTTAGAGAATTAGCTTCAGTAGTTACTGTTTTATCGCTATTTTCGTTTTTCTGTAAATTACCGTTATATGGTATAACCGTTATATGGTATGATTTTCAACAAATTTCTTACCTGGACCCTAATCGTAGGTCGTACGGAGTTTGGTAAGAATTGATGAAGCGGGAGGCTGAGTCACGCCCCATTTCCAATAATTTCATAATAACATAATTTTTTACCAAAAATTCCACTTCACATACAAATTTTCAACAGTTTGCAACCAGTATGTAGTTGTATGGGAAGTGGGCGTGGTTATAGTCCGATTTCGCCCATTATAAATACCAATCTACCTTGGATAAAGAGCAACCTACGTACCAAATTTTGTTGATATATCTCAATTTTTTTATCAAGTTGTCCTGTACACGATTTCTCTTTTCATTCTGAGCACTTATGCATACGTTTGTCTATATCTAACTCTATTCCTTTAGGCTATTACAAACAAACGTTATGTGAACAAATTTACAATACCCTTTTACACAAGTGCGATCGGGTACAAAAAGGTGCTTATTTAACCCTTAATTAGGCGCTTGGAGTCAAGGCCACTTCAAAGTTGAAAAACAAATTATTTTGGAGTGATTGGAGCGTGCTCGCGCTTTCTAGCTTCCTAACTCCATGCACGGTACGTAAATAATTCACTGCCAGAACATCGCCGCGTATATATGTGCCGCTACTCGCTTGAGCGCTGACCCCATGCGACCACTAACGTATCATATTTTGGGGGCGGTAAATTTTAAATTTATTTTTACGTTTTAAGTCGAAAATATGTTTTTCTTTTTTTTTCTTTTTAAGTTAACGATAATAGAGTTTAATGTTTTTGATAATACACACTTCGTTTTTTTTTTTAATTTGAAATCTCTTTTTCAACACTTTCATTGGGGTCAATGGGGACCCCATGCGACTAATTGTGTAATTTTCTTTATGCGCCTAATTAAGGGTTAAAGCAGATTGACCGTTCGTATCCGGAGACATTTTTTTGATAATTTTCCACGTTCATTACCCACTCAGTCTCACTGAGATTGTAGCAAAGATGTGCTGAACTCTCTATGTTCTAGTCGAATTTCTTTTGATTTTCAGTCCAAATGATTGGATGATTAGGGTTGCAGCTTTCTCCTTTTTGTGCGCTTGGTAGCGAATTGATGAGCAATAGGTTTACAGGTGCAGTCGACAAAGTTACAGACATTTCAAGGAATGTCACTCTCAACGGCCATGGTTTTTTCTAATGTCATTAAAAAAAACTTCCTTCGCAGCGAGTAAAGGAGCGAAAACTGCTGCACTGTATGATGGGAACCGTCGCCATTACAATACGTATTCACTTGAATTATTACCATCGTGGGTACGGATTTGAAGGAAATCGAAAGCGCTGAGCATTACCTACGCCACTAACTCGCATTGAGAAGGCCTCGCCGATGACCGTTGTCGGCCAAGGAATTCCCTTTTCCAGTGCTGGTTGAGGGCAGCTAAGATAACCTAACCTAAAAAGCAAAACACCCCGTTGAGAGTCTGTAAGAAAACGTTCACTTTAGTCTGAGGCACCTCGACAACATTTTGCATATATTGTGTGCAAGCAGATCTTGAAAAACATTCACCGAGAGACCGTTGATACCACCTTCATAAGCTCTCGCCCAAGACCAGCTTTATTGAATGGAAAAACTTTCTCTGCACCGTAAAATTCATGTTATTTTAGCATCTCGAAGTACCGTTTATGCATAGTAAACTCAGATGTAAGCGACATATGCACACTTGACTCTATGCCTTTAGTCCGACTACACTTAAATCGTGTATTTCTTAGCACACCCTTAGTCAAGCTTTATAAAAGCGACTAATGTTTACAACATCAACATCTAATACTGGACAACACTTGGAACACATTTCGTCTGCTGGTTATTCATGGAACTCCCTTTGATTTTGTAAGTTAACCTTAACTAACCGGCTAATCTTTATTGCAATTATGCTTGAATATTCCAAGGTATGGCCCACATTTCAGCGATGCTAAACAATTAGTCAACTGTATTTAACTTATCAACGCGTTGAAAAATAATTTCTTAAATAGCTATAATTTTCCTCATCATGCCGAAAAATATTTATAAATTCGGTTGGCTTGTCCATTTGTGTCACTCTGACTGCGCCAACGAAACAAATAACGCCCAGCGGAAAGTTCAAAATTGCTTACCATAATTATGTGAATTAATTTGTGTCCCAGTTTTATTTCTCCAACAAATCCATCAGCAACTAATCTACGTTAGGACAGAAAAACAAAAATATGCAGAAGAATAAGAGATTAGCCACGCTTTAAGCTCTACCCATCATTAAGTTTGTAGCAGCATTTCATCAACTAGAAATTCCCACCGGCGAAGGCATGCAAATGACGCAAGCAAAGTAAAATGTTACTTAAATAGAATGAATTAAAGACAACCCACACAAAAAAAAGATAATTTACGGAATGAGTTATGGTGAAAAGTTGTATAAATGTGCTATGACACAGCAATGGAAAGCGTTGACCACAAAGTTTTGCCAAAACAACCTGCCGCAACGGACAACCATTTGGAAGATGCGCGAGAAAAATGTGAAACTCGCATGTTCCACGTAATTTCTCACAAGAACGTTGTTTGTTAGTAACTATATATACATTGAGCATCAATGTGTATCTTTTTTCTAATTCTTCTTTTCTTTTTCGATTGGGGGAGGCAAAACTTACCGGATGCAACATAGTTAGTGTGAAATTAATGACGAAAATGGCTTTGCTTTCTCATTCCTATTGTCCAATAGACTTTCCCATTTCTTTGCATTGACTTTTAGTAATTGTCACACAGAAATAATAACCAAATGGTCGCATACAGTAATTACGAGCTCTATCACAAATACGCTATCAAACAAAAGACTTAAGGCACAAACTTGCGCTAACCGTGCGACTAAATTTCATTGCCTACAAACACGTAGCGACAGTTGTAAGCATTTGTTTGATGGCAATTATCATTGCGCGCTCGGCAATTATAGTGCTGTCATTAAGCAGATTACGCGAAGGCATTTCAAAAGGCAAATCTAGATATTTCTATGAGCAATTTGTTTGCGCAGCACGTCGCGTCAAACGGCGCGCAGTAAAGTGCGTTGAAAATATGATTGAATGAGGGTATAAATAAATAATGAAATTTAGTTGTATTTTCTATTCATTAGCTGGGTATATTTGGTCGCTGGTGAGTGGCGAGAAGTAGCTTCTAAAATATGCACCAACACATGCAAACACAGTTGCATTTAGAAGTGCAGCAAAAGATCAACAAGCACACTTATGCACTTGTAAATAGCTCTGTTTGTGCTGGCAGTTTTCCGCTCACTTTTTCGCTATGTAAAGACCGCGAGTTTTATGTGCGGAGTGCAACGCTAAGAAATCAAGACCACAATGCAGCTGTGGGTTGCCGCATTTGCCCTTCTCCACCAGAAACACTTTTGGTACAATAGATAGCAATGCTGTGCATGTGTGTGTAAGTATGTTGCGCGCTTGCTTGTGAAAGGCATAACAGCATAATGGCGCAATTTGTGTGATATTCTCTTCAGAAAAGCCATTTACGATTTTTTTATTATCCGGCCTTCTCTGTCAGCCAGCAGCTTTGAACTGCTTTAGATGACCAGCAGAAGCTCTAAGCTATTATGTCGTTTATTTGTTGTTGTTCTGCCCCTACTTTATACTATTCTTTGTATTTGTTTGTGTGTGTATGTTGGTGTAAGAAATTGGTTTGGTTCCAACTTTCACCCAGCCGTCGGACTTATTGTGGGTACATAATACGCTGAAAAAACCTACCAATTTCTATATTTTCGTAAGCCATAAACACAAGTGTACTTACTTACTAAAATCTCTCAACTGGTTCTTAAAATAGTAATGACTTCTTAGTGTTTTGCTTACTTAATAGTTTGTTGATTGTGCTAGATCACATACTTAAAAAAAATAGGTATTTTGTTTGTAGTTTTTGTATAAATAAATATTTTACTTTCTAGACTTATTTAGTTGACTGCTTTTCTTCTTAAATATTGTGATGAACCCTATTAAGCACAATTCATTGTACAAAAACTGGAAAGGTAAGCCGATTTTCATTCGTATTATACGCCTAAATTAGTACAGAAAGTAAAACTATAAAATTTACATAATGGAAAGTGAAATTCTTGTCATTTAAAAACAGTTTCCCTCCGTAACTTTCGTTTCGGGAAAAAATAAAATTTTTTTAATAAAACCTATGTTACCAGGCAGTAAATGGGTGAGTGAAGTGAGTTGTATCTCGCGTAAAAAGTAAACTTAGACGGTGGCTAAATGACCAACATTTTTTCCATTAGTTGCTGATATGGAAGTAGTCAAAACTCCGACCAACACACCGGCCGATTGCATTATGAATATATTCGTTCTACTAACCCAGCCAAATTTAACAGAGGTAATAAGCCGATATTCTGCAAAAGATTAAGGAGGAAGGTGTTGATATAATGCTGGTGAAGGATATCACTTACTTGTTCCTTTTCGAATTACCTTAGGCCCTTTTCTCCGCTGATTCTGAAACAGAAGTTTGTCAGCCTCACAAAAATCCAAAGAAATCAGTTTTGAGCAAATTTTATAAATGCGCATCCCACACACTGGCATCAACCAACATCGAGGGTAAACTGTGGAACGGGGATATATATAGAGCAGTAAATTCTTTGATCACAGTTCTCACCAAGTGCTTCGAAAAAGCCTTAATAAATCACATCATTCGTGCAAAAAAAAAACCATGACACTTAATCAAGCAGTAAGTGCAATTATGAACAGAAGGAATAGACCAGGCAAAGCCAAAAATTCCTGAAGGTGCATTCAGATTGAAGGCGAAATATCGATGATAATAAATAAAAACATAAATTCTTATCGCGCATTCATGTTTTATTTATATCCTAGAAGTATGCTATGCTAACGATTGGTAATACTTACCTCAGACAAATTCCCGCCATCGATAGGCAAGCTAATGGAAGGAACATTTAAGCGATATCTCTTATTGGTAAAACCAGCACGATTTGGGTGTTAACACCTCCAAAACATAGCTGGTTTTGTTCACCAGAAAAACACGGTCGCCAATTCTCTGCCGAAGTTAGAGGGAGGAACTTTGAACCTTTTCCTCCTGCATCTCACAATAATTTTACCGATTGCAACCTATATCACCCTAGTCTCGTAATGAGTGAACAATAAAAAAATATCAGGTGCTTTCACCTGCAACGGTTGGCTATATTAAATAGAGTATCAGCCCTCTCTTTTGGAAAGCCAACGTGTGGAAACCAACCATCAGTATTTTCGTCATCCCAAATTGTACTACCGAGTGCGCTACATACGAGGCATTATTTTTGAACGTTATGCCAGCCCTGGCCTCTTTCTATTAAATGAAAAATAAATAAATTTAAAAAGGAATACTGACCTTGGATGTTATTTCAAGGTCAGCATTGTTTTTAACTGATAACACCAATTTTTTATCACGAATTAAAAAAGAACGGAATATTTTACATTCAGATTTTACACCCCATTTGAACCCCAAGGTATGAAGATAGTTTTTTCCTTCCTTCACCCAATTTACACGACTGCGGTAAGTTTCAACAAAGATCGCTTCCGACAAAGGTTATTTGACTTTGAAGGAAGTGCCTTTTTTAACCTTCCATCCCATCTTGGACGTCATTTTTAAGGTTAAACTGCATGAACGACCTTGGGAGTAAAAAAAAACCTCAGATATTATACCTTATCTGAACGAAGAATTCCCCATTCTTTCCTTGTTAAACGAATAATGGGGTGGGTAATGTTCAATAAGAATAACTCATATTTATCCTTTGCAATAATGACACAACTCAAAATTTCTTATTTTTCTTTAGAGCCAACTAAAGGCTTTGTGTTTCGTAATTTAGCAATAACATATCTTGGAACGTAATTATTCCGGATTATAGGGGAAATTTGTATGCTTTCAAATTATGAATTTTTCTAAAGATTTATTAAGAATTTTATTGAAAAAATACGAAATAAAAAACAATTCCTAAGCAGTTAAATGAAAATATATCCCAATATTCACGATAACTTAGAGACATGTGCCACTGTTCAGTAGTAAGGATTACCTACTTCGGTTTTGTGACAAATGGCAAAATTTCGTCCCCTGACGGATTGGTAATAACTAAGCATTTGTCGATTTTCCACAATAATAAATAATTATTTATAAATCTAATCCGCTATATAGCTCAAAAACATGAACAACTGAAAATATGCTTGTTGCAGTTTTTTGATCGGCCGTTCAGTTATGGCATTTTTGAGCCGAATTCTGAAACAGGGCGTTCATCAATCAAATTTTGAAATAGGGCGTTCTACAATCAAATTTTGAAATAGGGCGATCTTCAATCAAATTTTCAAATAGCGCGTTCCTGAAAAGTTGTTTCTAAACGAGGTATCCAGTACAATGACGTACAACTGCTCTATATGTGGATTCAGACATAACCTGCAGAAAAAAATTAGCAATTGAAAAAATAACCACCTTGTAGTTAGCTACAAAAAGCTAACTTGGAACTGGTTGAAAAGTGATGCAGGAGTAATGCGGACGAAATCGGGAGATTGTTTTCTTCGAACAAGTTTCTACTTAAATATCCTCATACAAATTTTACTTTAATTAAACTTTATTTCTGCACTTCACAAATACTTTTTCGAATTGAAGACAAATAAAAGGAAGATCGACATTTTTTACTATCATTTTGAAGTTACCCTGCAGTGAAACCCCAAACTAGTCAAGAAAAATGTAAACCATTAAAGCGAGTACGCGTTGAATTATAACAGATCTGTTAAATAATGATTAATATTCATAATGATTATTAATTAAAGTATCTTTTTTTTGGTTAACTGTTTAATGATTAAATACCGATATTAGCACCTTTTTAATGATTAATAATTAATTAATTAAAAAAAAGTTAATTCATTCATTAATTTTAATTGCATGATTATTTTGTTATTTTTGATTATTTTCTATTATTTTTGACTTTTTTAGTTACACGATTAATACAATTATTTGATTAATTTCAATTAAATTTAATTAATTAATTAATCAATTAATTAATAATTAAATTATTTTAAAAATAATATACTGAAATGTACAGTGATAATTAATTTAATTTATTTTGATGAAAGCTTTTATTTTTATTTTAGTTCACTCAAAAATGAACTAAAGTATTTATTTTATTTTTTACTAAAATGTTTTCTTTTGCATATTCAATATTATTAAAAAAGTTAAAAAATATAGTATTTATTGAACCTGAAAGCTTTTACTTTTAATAACATTTAATGAAAAATGCAGTTAAATTTATGTTCGAAAGTTTTAAATATTTATGTATTTATTTTTGGTTTTAATTAATACTCAAAAAATTTATCGCTAAATATTGGCAAATCTAGGACTGCTAAATAAAAACGTGTAATATATTAAAGTGTACTTAATCAAACGTTTTTCATTGTATATTCATGAATTCATTTTATTTATTCACTCCCAAAGTATTGGTTTTGATCCATAATTGGACTAGTATTTTTTTGTCTATTTTGAACTAGTATGAGACTGGTATATTTCTGACCGAAATCTGATGGTTGTCATCACGTAGGACATCCCCATGTTAAAAATACCAGTTGATTGCATGGAAAAAAGTTAGTTGGCTGACTAGTTGGGCATGTGGTACATAGTAGTTGTAAGGTAATTTACAACTAGTACATTTTACTATAGGGTATGTCTGACGGAGTTCGAATATGGGACCACCTTACAGTAGAAAATTTAAACAGATATGAAACGCAATAAAATATCTAAAGTAAATTATAAATGAAAAAAAGATAATTTTTCTTATTGATATTTTATGTCCAAAAATAGTCAGTTACAAGTTAGTTGACATTTAATGCAGAGATAACAACCCTTGACTATTTCGCGGTTATCGCCATAGAAATATACATAGCTAGCTTTTCACAAAAAAAATATACAGATAATAGTGACCTTTAGTTCCTTCCTAATTAACTTCAAGTCAACTTATTGTTAAATATATACATTTCCCGCAGGCTAAATACGTACTCAAATTGTTACTTCAATGAGTTTAAAGAAAGTCAAACAATATTATGTATTATGGAACGAATTTCAAACAATATTCTTGAAAACTTCTAGCAGAAAGTAAAATTCAGAGGAGAAAAAACTTATAAATTACCAATTCCACGTAAAAATTAGGTTTGTACTAACAAAAATCAGTTGAAAGTATATGTTAAAAAAGTACAAAAAGTCGAAATTACGAAATTATGAGTATCAAGCGTGATAAAATCTTATTCACGTGCGCTTGCCCATTAAAAGTGTAACAAAACCTAAGACAGCAACAAGGAAATGTTGTGTAAAACAAAACTTAAATTACAATTTCGCTGGCAATTAAATTACACATATGCTTCCAACACCAGCGTACTAAAAATAAACTTGTGCCATTACTGCAAACATTTCTTGTATTCAACTTAATGCCACTCCTCCACAGTTCCCCTCCAGCCTTCCGTTTACAATGTAAACAAGTCATTTATGCTCGCGCGATAATTACAGTCCAACTTGGAGTGTCAGTCTACGCTTATCTGCGACTACACATGCCCATGGCAATGACAGTGGCTCGTGTTGGCTGCCCATTTGGAGGCGCTAACTTGCATTTTCATTGTCACTTTTTAATTTGCCACTCACATGCACAAACACACATACAGACACTCAGTTATGTTGCGCACGCTAACTTTACAACCATTCAACCGGTTTGCTAATCTCGTTTTCTTTACTTTTTGGTATTTTGTCTGATCACTCCGTTGCAGGCTGTCACCATAATGGTACTTGGTATGCAGACAGATCGCTCGTGCCCACCGTGGAGAAGTGTCTCACATGCCAGTGCCAGAAGAAGACGCTCGTCTGCAGACTGAAGGTATGTCCCGAAATGCCAATGCCACCGCCTAGAGGCTGCATTGTGGTGCAACAGCGGAACGCCTGTTGTCCGTATCTGTCGTGTGCGCGTCTCGATGCATTCTACAAGATACCGGCAACGCGTCACATAATCGCTTACTTGGATCACTACGAACGGGAGTCCATTGATCGCGTCGTTAATGATAATATGCTGCAGCGGCGCTCCGACGATTCTGAGGTGGATATGTATGGTGAGTAAATACTGAAGATAAATGTACTTACGTACATACTTTGAAGTGGCTACAAAATATCATTGATTTTTGGTAATTTGTTTTGTTATCTGTGTCACTCATTTTCTTCGACAATGTTTTTATACATATGCATGTATGTAGGAAAAGGCACAACACCGTAAAAAAAAATAATTTGTTATACAATGAACTAAATTTTCTATAAAAAAAAATAATCAAAGTTATGAAAATATAATAATTAGTCTTCTGACTTTAATATGTGGATGTCGTATAGTTATGATAAACACTGTTACTGGTTGCAAAATTGTTGTTACCAGCGCAGCATAGACCTGTTAATAGTACCTTTAAGACTAATTTTGATCGGTGTTCTTCATTAGAAAAGTCAATGTAGTCATATTAAAAAAAAGTTTTGAAGTGAAACTTCTTTAGCGGCGGTTGGTTGGTTGGGAGTTAATTGGCAAATTCAACGGAAATTGCACACGGAAATTATGCAACGGAAATGGTGCAACGGAAATGGTTGGGGTTGAAACAAGTGTATATGCATATGGTATTAGTTTAACAAAAATTTGCTAATAAAAGGTTAAAGAATAACACTTAGAAAGAGGCCAATACAAGAATGAAAGTAAAGGTGACTACGTACATAGATAAAGAAAAGTATAATGGCAAAGGTAAAAATAAAAACAAAATCAAAGTTGCGTAAAGATAAAGGCAAAAATGAAGACCAAGGTAAATTTAAACACTTTACTTACATATATGTATATACAAGGGCAGAGGTGAAGGGTTATATTTGGATAAAGAAAATTATAAACATAAAAGTAAAAACAAAGATGAGGATGAGGATACCGATAAAAGTAAAAACCAAGATAGTGGAAGAAAGATTAAAATAAAGGTAATTATAAAGGAAAGGATATAGAGAGAGACACGGAGACTCAATCTGGGAACTATTTTGGAATTTTATAAATTTTCGGGTTTCTCGAGACTTATCGATAAAATAATCGATATTTTTATAGGTTTTGTTATCGATATTTTTATAGATTTTGTTACCGATATTTATCAATTTTGTTATCGATATTTGTCGACTTTGTTATCGATATTTATCGATTTTGTTGCCGACATTTAGCGATATTTTCGTAGATATTTACCGATTTTGTTATCGATATTTATCGATTTTGTTATAGATATTTATAGCTTTTGTTATCAATATTTATCGATTTTGTTATCGATAATTATCGATTCTTTTATTGATCTTTTTATCGATTTTGCTACCAGTGGTACTATCGATGTTGCTATGGAAATTTTTTCGAATTTGTTATCGATATTTCTATCGGTTTTGTTATCGATATTTTGTTGGACGTTATTATCGATTTTGTTATCGATAGAGTATAGAGATAAAAATGAAGATAATGGAAAAACAGAATAACATGAATATTATAAAATAACCTTAAGCAAAAGCAGATGTGTGTATGTATACATTGGTTATGAGACAAAATAAATAAGTAACGTAAGTTTCACTTCTCCACTGTGGCCCAGGCGCACTTACTTTTTTTTATTTGGATACATACATACATATGTATGTCAAAATAGACACAAAACGGCGATTGTTCTGGTAGACAACCGCAAAACTCGTTAGAAATTATTGCTAGTAAATGGCGCTGAGAATTTCAGGACAAAAAAGGTCGACCATGCTGAGTATGTATTTTATAATAAAAGTAAAAGAGTTTCAGTTAGCTCTGACGTTTACTAATTTGAGCAAGGAACACTCATTGAAAACAAAAAAACGCTTAGAACTTTCAAACCTCTTAAATATTCCCTTGAATTGGCAGTTGTTGTCAGTTCAGTTTTGGGTGCACTGGAGTCATTTACGTATACATACATACATACATACATACATATGCATTTTAGTCGTTTGTCATTTAGTAGCTTACCATTTAGGATTACTTCTTAAAAGCTAAGCATTTAGGTTGAGTTTTGGAGACTTTACAACGAATTTAAAATGGAAAACCAAACAGTACATTTTCGCCATATTTTAATATGCCAAAAAATTACAGAGATGTTGCTTTAAAGAAATGACAGTGCCAAAACTGATTCAAGAGATCCCACGATAGTAACATTGATATCAAAAGTGCTCCTCGTCCAAGAAGAATTAACGAGGTGGATGACGAAAAATTAAGAACCTTACCAAGTCAAACCCACGTTAGGCGATACAAAAGCAAAAGGCTTGGAAATTGAGCAATACCAACAAATCTATGATCGAGATATATTTAGAGCTTGTCAATTGCAAAGAAGGGAACACAAATTGCGCCAACGCGAAAGCACATCCAACTTTGGCGACCACCTATATGTTGTCACTCCCAGCATACTCAACTGCGCCGGCATACATAAGTAGTTCCACTTGTTTCGCCCTCTTCGAAACTCCTTCGATGGTATAATGTTACATTCAGATGCGGCGGTCAATTACTACATACCTTTTTCAGTTGTTCACTAATAGAGACAAGTACTTTCACGAACAGAAAATCTTTAAGCTCTCCGAGAAACTTCAACAGCTCAACGAACAAAGCGGTGGATATCGACGGGTGAGTGGAAGATTGAACAATCTCGGCAGCCGGTTAGAAAACTCCCTATCTAAGAAAACTTTTCACGAACGCCCTACTCCAGAAGTTTGTCCAAAAACGCCCTATCTCAACTGAGAATATATTAAAAATATGTTGAAATATGACATTCTTCAATAAAATCTTGAGATAGGGCATTCTTCAAAAAAAATTTGAAAGAGGGCGTTTTTGAAAAGTTTTGCTGAGATAGGTAGTTTTTGAACCGGCTATCGATATATCGATAATCTTCCACTCAGCCGTCGATATACATATTAAATGACATTTATTACATTAATTTGAAAAGCATACCCAAAAAACGGAGGCAATTTATGCAAACATTTTACTCTGTCAATCACTTTATTGTTTCGAAATCGGTATCCGAAACTGATAGTGATAGAATGAGAAAGTTTAATATGAAAATATACCTTTTGTCATTGAAGAAATAAAGTTCGTTTATACAGCCATTACAAAATTAATTCAAGTCGTTTCATAACTCGTGTCTGTTATTTTTTCAATTGCATCAGCTAAAGGTAGGCAGCTTTGCCATTACTTTAAGCTAATAAAACGATTTTCAGATGCATTAAGATACAATTAAGCGATCATTTACGCCGGCAGGGTATGAAAAAACTTATATCACCATCAAAATTGGAGACACACGTGACCTTTTTTAGCGATAGAAATTTTTGCTCATTTCAATGCTCTATAGAAATTCAGTATAAGAACCCTAATTGTATTTTCTCAAGAAGTAGAATAGATTCTCCGTTCTACTTTAAAATGAACACAGCTCTACGAAGGTGTCAGAGTCATCCATATTTACGATTTGTATAATATATACAATACAACTAAGATCACTTAATTCACTTTTTTTTTGGAAAAAGTTTCACTGTTGCAATTTGCTTACTTTTATATGTTATGTAATACAATCTACTTCCTCTTCTCTACAATTCCTTTTTTACAGTTTGCGTTAAGAACGGCACCGTCTACAAATCCGGTTCAGCAATGTCATCGTCCAATCTATGTACCTACTGTTACTGCATTGGTAAGTGCGATGATTGCGACCATTTAAAAGGCATTCAATTTCTCGTTGCTGTCTCCTTCGATTACATCAAACACTTCTTCTTTTTATTTTCCTACTTTTCATTTCAGGTGGCACTGAGAAATGCGTCAAACCGAAATGCATGTTACCCGTTGAAGGCTGCAAACCCATATTTGTCGATTCCACTTGCTGTCCGGTGCGCTATGATTGCACCAGCAAGCCGTCTGGCAAATCGTCACAAGAGGTACGCTACCGCAAGACGTCAAACAAGCATTACCTTCGCATGTCGCAGCGACTGCAGCGCAATCGCGGCTGTACAGTGGATAAACAGTTCTACGTGGAAGGACAGAAAATGCGCTCAGATCCTGACAAACCGTGTGACATTTGCTTCTGCATACGTGGTACGCGCCGTTGTGCGCCAAAGAAGTGCTCGACAGCGTTGAAGAATTGCATACCGGTGGTCCCGAAGGGGCAGTGTTGTCCATCCAGTTACGATTGTGGCAGTCAGCGCGCACAAAGCTCACGTCAATTCAACTTATTCTCATTGCTCTTCGGCAAAGAGGATGAGGCGAATAGCACAAACAGAATACCGGTTGAGTATCCACCGGACAGGCACCCGTCAGTTACAGTGGCACATAATCAAAATATATTGGAGAAGAACGATGAGAAGAGCATTTTGGACACTATACGCGAGGGTTTGGAAATCATCGATGGAAATAATGATGAAGTCATTGCAGAGAATATAGACAAATTGGCGGCGCCTTTGACGAAAGTATTTACTGAACCTGAGATAAGTACGCAAGCATCTACAGCGGAAAAGAAGCCTACGGAAGTGAGTTTACTAGATCTATTATTGGGCACTGATGACGAGACACCATCAAAAGTGACTGAGGAAGTTCCGCCCGAGTTGAAAACAACTACGGCTTATGAAGGCCTATCTTGGGTGGATATTTTGCTAGGCCCAGATGAAAACGAGAAGAAATCAGTGAAAACAACAACTGGGGAGAGAATAGGTACAACAACGAGCTATCTTCCAGAGTCCACTATGCCCAGTATTGATCGTATTGATCACGACTTTGAGGATTTTTCAGGTAATGGAGAAATTATTGTGGGCGACCCGCAATCGAGTGAATCGTTCGAGAATCCACTTGCCGAAGATCTTTTACGAAACAAAAATAGCACTGAAGGTAAGGCTCAAGTGGTCTCACGCAAGCAGGAATTAAGCAATAATTTGGAAAATAATGACTTCAAAAACGATCAAGCTTTAAGAGAAGTTCAACAGACAGAATTGAGCACTACCGCAAAAATAACGATCGCGACAACAAAAAAGCCGCAAACGACTGTGACTCCTTTGCGGACAACAACAACCGGTAGAACAACAAATAGTCCGAGCTCGAAAGCCACCACAAGGCCTAGTACAAAAACCACTCAAAGCACAACCGCATCTACGCCAAAGCCCACCCGCAAGCCAATCGAGCTGAAGTTTGTACCTAAATCCACATACAAACCCAACGAAAAACTTCACAAAACCACCACTGCCCGACCACACAACACGACGCAGGTAGCAACGAGAGCTCCGCCGGAAAAGAAGAAAAACGGTCTACTGACTGCACTTTTGGATGGCCTCACAGACATGCTCAGCGCGGAAAAAGTCTTAAATGGCACACAAGTTAAAACTCCCGCAAAAACAAATGTTAATACTACAAGCACAACACCGAAACCATTAAAGGTGCCGATAGCAGTACCGAGTTCTGAATCAAAGCCAATGCCTTCATTCAAACCGCTGCCTACGGGCAAACCTATACATACGCGCATCAATTCGAAGATCGCGAATCTTACCGTGACGCCTGAAGTAATAAAAAAATCAAGTGTTGCACCAAATTTATCAGCTTTCAAACCATTACCGGCGCAAGGCATCAAAGTACCGATATCGGTGACGACTAGTAGAACACCTACAACCACCAAGGAGCCAAAATCTGTGGACAATACAAATGCCACTACCGCTAAAACTTTAACGATAACGACAACCACGACAACGCCCAAACCAAGCTCCACCACTAGAACAACAACAACGACGACGACAACAACAACGACCGGTGGAAGCACTACTATTATTCCCCCTAGCACTACACCTAAACCAGTGGAGATCAAAACAAATCCAACTATCTTAGAGGCAGACCCTTTTGATGCCAACGCCGAACCAACATTGCCACCCAGTCTACCAAATCTGAAAATTATTCCCTTCCTACCCACTGATGCCGTTAAAGCTGATAGAAATAAGCCTCCCTACGATTACTACCACAGTAATGCTCCGACAGCCAAAATCGATTACGATCAATATGATGAAGGGAATAGGTATCCAGCCATCACGGAGCCACATTTCCCCATTTATCCGGAAATCGAGGATGGTAGCAAAGCTGAGTACATCTACAAATTCAACGTGGAAGGACCACTGCCACCAGTAATGTCGTCAACTGCAGGTAAGTTGGATGGCTCAAGCAGTGCAGCAGCTTCCTTCGTGAAGTACGATTTTGTTGGAGCAAACGTGGAACATAAAGGCTTTTCACCACCCACAAAAACTGAAGGCGGTTTTGTGCCCAAGAATCCACTCGTGCTGAATGATGATGAAGAGCAAGGTGGTGCGCTGCCCTACGTTGACGGTGGCTACCAAGTAACGAAACATCTGATTGATATAACTACAAGTGATCCGGCCAGAGAGAACACAACGAAAGTAATTGGTAAGTACCTTAGTATATGAAGATGCAAATATAATTACTTAAGTGGTTTATTTATTATTTAAATTTTACTTTATACTTATTTGTATCGCAGAAATAACCACGCCTGATCCATTTAAGGATGTCATAAGAACTGAGCCGCCACCCGATTTGACTTCTCTTATAGAAGATAAGGCCAACATATTGCTACAAAATCCACTACAACAGCCTATGAAATTGTATAAAGATCCAGAGAATCTGAGTCAATCGCTGATACATATTACGACAGCAGCACCGCAGTTTGCGAATGCCGCAAATGATGCCCATCCACCTAGTGTGCCGTTCCTGGCAGCAAATGTGGAGCACGCAATGAGGAATAGTTCCAAACTGCCCACCGAAGAACACAAGAATACCATTGCGTCTTTCTTAGACTTACTGCTGGGTGGCGAGGAAGTATTGTCTTCACCTTTCCCAGCCGATAATGCGGCCATAAGCATCAGTACTGTTCCACCATTTAAAACATTGCCGCAAGCAGCGGTTGAGCTAATACCAAACATTACGAGCACATTCACAGTCACAATGCCTACAACAGCAACCGCTGCTCCGTCAAAACACTTACAAAAAACAACCGCAAAGCCCAACTCTACTACCATTAATTTAAGCTCCCCGGACACAGTGTCTGCCGCGCCCTTTAAATTAAATGCGAATGTATCTATTGCCGCCGCTTCAACTGTCTCCACCACAAGAACAAAGACTAGAACGAAGTCGCCCGTGTTGCATAGAAATAATACAGCTGCAGCCACATCTGTTGCAACAAGAATAGCATCGACAACGCGACCAAAAAGTACTCGGCCCAAATTAAGTTCGTCACGGCGACAGACCACTAAAGCTTCAAATATAGCCACGACGTCAATCCAAAAGCGCGCAAACATCACAACAACCATGCGTCATCCCACAACAACAACCACAACCCAACCAAAACCGAAGCCTTTGCTGCGTTCACCTTTCGATACGCTGCCCTTCATGGACACCAGCTTCGAAGTGAAGCGCACCACCGAACGTACATTTGTCGTTGGCCAACATGCTGATGGCGACTTCCTAGGCTTGCTGCATTACAAAAACTCACTCAATCAGTTCGAGGGACTTGAGCCGGCACGCGAAAGTTTTCCCCACAGCACACTAGCTCCCAGCAGTAGCGGCAGCAACACAATGCCGCCAACAGCGGCGCCTACCAGTGTACCGCTGGTGCAACGAAACATCGAACAAATTATTTCAGCGGCGCCACAGTCGTTAGATGCGCCTGCAGCGTCAACGCCGCTTGAGATGCAACAGAGTGCATCCAACAATCTAATTGACTCGGCGGGCGTGCTCAAGTTGGCTGGCTGTAATATCTACGGGCGCATGTACCGGGTCGGTCGTATTATATTGGAGCTATCCAGTCCTTGTTTGGAGTGCAAATGCACTGAGGTGGGCGTCAAGTGTGGTCAATTGGACTGTTAATTATTTTTGTAGGCGGGAGTAGTGTATGTACTATGTAGTACGACCGAAAGAAGTAAGATTGATTAAGTTTAGCCGCGCATGCTTAGGGCGAGGGAATTGTTTTCGTATTCCATGCGCCGTGCGTCACGATGGTGTTCTATTCTTAGCTTTAGTGTTGCTTAAGAGAGAAGGATTAAAGCGTTAAGTTTTGCATTAATCAATGGAAAGCGGGAAGAGCGAATCCTATTTTAAAGAGTATTTCACTTTAATATTAAATTTTGCGTATTTAAGTTGTAAATCAAATATATTTATGACGTTTAGTTAGAGTTAAGCGTAGTCTTAGATGATTTAGAGTAATCGCAGGATCTGCAAAGAAATAAATATAAATAAATACCACAAATACTTCTTACATTTTTAGTACTATTTTCTTCAACTGGAGGTGCCGCCTACAGGCAGGACTAAAAAATCACGGTATATGGATAATTAAATTGTATTAATTACAAAGAATATTATCATTTTCTATAATTTATAGAGTCAGAAACAATCAGCACGGAATATATCGATGGCTGAGTGGAAGATCGACCTATCTCGGCAGCCAGTTCGAAAACGCCCCATCTCAGAAAATTTTTAAACAACGCTTTATCTTAGAAAACTTTTCAAGAACGCCCTACTTCAGAATTTGATTGGAAAACACCTTACCTGAGAATTGGGTTGAATAACGCCCTATCTCAGCTTAATTTCAATGTATTTTCGTTTGAGATAGGGCGTTTTGAACCGAGCTCTGAGATAGGGCGTTCTTCAACAAAATTCAGAGATACCGTGTTTTTCAATAAAATTCTGAAATACGATTGTTTTTCAATAAAATTCTGAAGTAGGGCGTTCTTGAAAAGTTTTCTGAGATAGGGCGTTTTCGAACTGGCTGCCGAGATAGGTCGATCTTCCACTCAGCCGTCGATATGTATTTATAATAAAAGCCTATAACGCAGAAGAAATTACGTTGTAAAAAAAAATTATAAATTGTGGTTCTAAAATTTCGGGCCCCTTAAAAAGCCCGGGGCAGAAGGGTTCCACCTGGAGATGGGCACGGGCCGGGCTTTTGGCAGGGGCCTGCGAAAGCCCGCGGGTATGGGCCAGAATATATCAAGACCAACAACTGTGCCAAGTTTGGAAGAAATTGGTGCAGCGGTTACCAAGATATACACATGTAACCATAAGTGGGCGTGGCTACGCCCATTTTCCAAAAATTTATAATATTCTTATTTTTCGTCTGAAAATTATTGTAAATATCAATTTTGAGTGAATTATATTCAGTGGGCGTGGTTACAGTCCGATTTCGCCCATTTTCAATACCAACCTACCTTGGATTAACAGAAACCTACATACCAAATTTTGTTGAGATATCTCAATTTTTGCTCGAGTTATGGTGTACACGGACGGACGGACATACGGACAGACGGACGGACAGACAGACATGGCTTAATCGATTTCTCTGTTCATTCTGAGCATTTATGTATACATTTGTCTATATCTATCTCGATTCCGTTTGGCTGTTACAAACAACCGTTATGTGAACAAAATTAATATACCCTTGTGCACAAGTGCGCTCGGGTATAAAAATATGTACATATGTATACATACAATAAGAGTTGGCTCTTTATTTCCGGGCTGGGGCGTGTCCCGTCGTGCCGGGCCGGGCCGGGCCGGGCCCCACTAAAATTCTTAACGTGCGGGCTTGTGCGTGTTTTTGAAAGTTGATTTTGCACTCGTTCCGGGCCGGGCCTGAAAATTTAGGCCAGTGCCCATCTCTAGTTCCACCCCTTTCCCCCTCTCTATCGACGGGCCTGCCTACAGGGCGCCGAGCGATGCAAATTTTTTCAGAGTACGAAATAAGTCAGTGCGAAAAGCTGGAAATAATTAGTGATAAGGCGGCTGCTGCGGGGTAGTGGTAAGCAGGTCAAAGCAACATCGCAAAAAATATAGAAAAAAGGTTTTTTCATAACAGTGGTCAACCCTCGGCAGGTAATGGCAAACCTCCGAGTGTATTTCTGCCATGAAAAACAGCTTCTCATAAAAATACAATCGCCGTTCGGAGTCGGCGTAAAATTGTAAGTCCCACCGCTTTATGTGACAACATCAAGGCGTACGCCACAAATCGGAGGAGAAGCTCGGCCAAACACTAACATATGTGTAAGCGCCAATCTAATAATAATAAAAAGAGGAACGCCAGACAATTTTTTCAGAAAGTTATAAAACTACCGAAAGATTTCTAGACCACGGCGAAGTCTTGAAAGAATAACCACGACAAAAAACTGTCCAATTTCCCAGACATGCTTCAATACTTAAACCAGTTCTAAAAGCAGTGAAGAAGAAGAGACCAAGCCCCAGTTGATGACGACGAAGGTGCGATTAGCATATGCGACAATTACCGCGTATTGCGTGAAAGATAAAGAACCACCCTCAACGAACTGTTTGGACCTTATCAGTTTGGCGTTAGACCTGGTAAATCTACGACCAACGAAGTATTGGTCATAGGCTAAGTTTTGGAAAATGCTATGAGAAGAGCGTCTATTTATCAATTGAATTAGGTTTCCCCGCGGAACTAACAAAAATTTGTTGACGCTTAAACATTTTCTGCGTATTTGGCCTAGCTTTCCCTTCAAGTTGTGTTTTGCGTCTGTCAGTCTTAGCGTTGAAGGCATCTGCAATTTAGGCCGCCTCCTAATGGCAAACAGTTAATTATTATTAATTTTTTTTTGAGATTTCAAACGATTTCTTTTTTCTCATGCAGGAGAAGGGCTTCAGCAATGCTTCGTTCTGGTATTTTATATTAAAAAGATCGGCCTCAACACGCACTACGTTTTGTGCGCCTTTCCTAAGAAGGATATGGAAGCCGAGCGAACGACTCTGGAGATGAACGGAGATGCCGGATTCAGCGCATTCACGTATCGGCACCTACGTCAATTTTGACACACTGGTGCGAAATAAAGTCAATTGACATTATTACCTTTTCAAAAGCGAAATAAAGTCAACAAAGATTTGGAAATAAAGTCATTGGCGATATTTCCTCATTCAAATGGAAATAGCGTCAATAATGCTTAAATTATGTCGATTCATAGAAAAAAAATTTTTTCTTACTGTAAACATTGCCCCGTAAGTCTTGTTTTTAATAAATGAAAAAGGTTATTGCCAAATCCTCAGTGTGATGCTATTAATCCACAAACAATCTTGAACTACCACCAATTGATTTTATTAAAAAATTTAAAATACGAATATAGTAAAAACACGATGCGAAAAACCAAACACAAAACGCATCTGGAATACGAGAAATATTTGAAGAAAGAGTGTAGAAATGATCCAGAACTTGCAGAACAAGTTTCGTTACCACAAAAATAAAGCGAACACTATTAAATTAAACCCCGAGGAACCCCGGAGGAACACTGAAAGAATGTCTAAGGTGGAGAAAGAAACCAACCTTTCTATAAGGAAACAATTATAGAAAAGGAATTTTCTTACACTGTATTCATGTCTCAGCCAGCAATTTGTGACGACATCGTTTAAAAAAAGCTAAGGAGTGCGACGAAACTATTTATTAGATGGCACATTGAAGCTAATGTGCCAAAATGCGGGTATAAACAATTATTGATTATTTAATATCGGAACCGAGATCATGCAAGTTAATTGATTGGTTTTTACCAGACAACAGCATGAGTTTACTCACTTCCATCTAAATAGTATGAACTCAGTGCTGTGAGCTGTATAAGGGTACTGAGAAACACCGTACAAACAGTGAGTTTCATAGTTAGGTTTGAAATCAATGTTTAGCTGCAGTGTACTTATTTGATTTCAAATATGGCATTGATATACTCTTTCCAAATCAAGTCAAGCGAGTGAAAAATGCTGTTATGCACAGCAAGTCGAGCAATCGAATGACACTCATTGACTTCAAACAATTAGTAGAGAATGGATATTGATGAAGTATTTTTTTAAATATATTCGTTTTACTAAATTATTTAGTTATGCACCTGACGTACATTTATATAACTAGTCTACAAAGGAAATGCAATGTTACCTCAGAAGACATCGGCTTTATAAGAGACTTGAAAAATAAGTTGCTTTATTATTTAAAAACAGTTGCTGTTGAAAACTTAACAGATTTGCACAAAATTGCGCCTTTTTATACCCGCCAGCAAAAGAACTCAATAACTTTACCGAATCCGAGCAAAGGCACACAAAAGAGAAATATTTACAAATTATGAGAACGTTAACTGAGAATTCTGACAGTACAACGGAACCACAAATTACGGATACACCTTTGTTACCTTCAGACAACCTTGAGCTGTTTTCAGGTCTTCTTAAACAACCTACCTTTGTGAGCAGAACCGATAAAGCTACTGCAGAGCTGCGGCGATATGAAAATACTGAGGTATATTTTCATACGGACTTCGATATAATTAGATAATTGGTGGGAGGTACACAAATGCGAAATGCCGCTGCTAAATAAACTCAGTCGCAGAGTAATAGCCACTCCTTCTGCTGGAAATGTTATTTCTGACAAAAGATGCCACCTTTTGGCAAATGATGATGCCCTTAATCTGTTGATATTTTTTCATTATAGTATGCAGTTAGAAAACAAATAAAATTAACAAAAATTGTTTTTACAAATTGTTTTAATTTGATACTTGCATTACAGCAGTTATGCCATGCACTTGCTTTTCAAATCAAGCATTTGTTATTTGAATCGAGCACTTGATAGTGTGAATTACTCACTCAATTGACAATGTTTTTTCAATGCTATCGCACGTTATGTTTGGAAATAAACGAGTGCGAATGTGTGCAGATGTGAAAAGAAAGCGAGTGACTTAAGATGCAATTTGAGTGTATCCATGCAGCTCTCTGGTTTTTACACACTTTTGCGCCCCGTTTTATTGGCATAGAATACTAATGAGGGCTTAAAATACACGCATCACTAAAATTCGTGAATACTGGTACATATGAACATACATAAATATATAGCTATACTTATATATTGATTTACAAACATTACAGTTACGATGTCTTATAAAACATATAACTTATTTATACCAAGCATATATTTGGCAAACGGCAGTCGGTACAATAACCTCGACATTTGGCACCGCTGTAGAGCAAAAACCCAAAACAAAGTCCAGTCATAGCTCCAGCAATATGTGCCTCCACGCAAATACGAGGGCTCATGTTATTGTTGACCAGATTGTGGAAACAGGTGAACCCAGCATCGCTGACGCACAAAATCAACAAAGCTGCAATGCGCAGATAACGATGTGGCAATCGATAGAAGTTCTGATAAAGAAAAATATGAAAATGATGTATGTTTATAGTATATAATTTGCCAACTACAAATAGAATATATGTATGTAATTTGTAAGTGAAGTTACACCTAAATCATTTTTGTAAGTGTCATATAAAGTACATGAATACATTAGTAAGGTGCGAGGCGTTGAACTCACCTTCGCCATATGTGGCACATGACTCGCTAGCAGGGCATAAACACTAGCCGACGCGCCCAGCAACGATAGTTCTGGCTGAGTATATGCGGTGGCCAACGAGCCGGAAATTCCACCAGCAAAATAAATCACGGCTACCTGCCAGTGGCCCTGCTCACTTTCCAAACAAAAGCCAATCATGCACTGTAAACAAAGAATAGAAGAATGGGAAAGCGTTGCGAATATTTTCCAACTTTGTTTAGGAGAAAATAAATAAACAGAGAAGCTTCATAGTTCGCTTAGTTTTAGATATGTATGTATGTATGTACAAGTGTTCATGTAATTGTAAAAATTATTATGTTATTAGTACTTTTAGCTATCCGAGGGCTGTACAAGTACGTTGGTTTTAACTAGTGAATGCCGATGAGCTCTGGGTTATTTGAAATACTTGCCTGTAGTGACACGTTCAGTAGCAGGTGTATGAGATCAGAATGCAGTAATGTGTAGCTGAAATAGCGCCAGAAGTCTTTAGGATGTCCGGGGATGTGCATAAAGCGCTGAAAAATGCAGCCATTTGCGATGTGAAAAA
>NW_023458560.1:13902472-13919340 GCF_013731165.1 Rhagoletis pomonella
AAAAAGGAAAACCTATAATTTTAAAATTATATACGGATTAAAGTCAGTCGATTACGATTTAGATTTGTTTATAAACAAATATAGGTAATTGCTTTCAATGCATACGCACATACTATGTACTTACTTATGTATGTATGTATTTTTAAATTCAATATACATATTTCCTCATTGGGGGCTATGTGTAAAAGTCGGTTAGTAAACTCCTGCGGTTTTTGTCTTAAAACGGTGTACCACAAATACATGTACTAAATATATATGTACATATGTATGTATGTGCATATTTATATTGACAAATACCTTTAGTTTTGCAAACGCAGCCTCGATAAATACAATCATATGTATGCATGTACATTAGACTGCATCACAAAAAAAAGTTGCGGTTTTTGCACCGGGGTTACAAAATTTATTATATTTTAAGACGTCCACCAAAATATTTCGGAAAAATATTAAGATTTAAGCGAGCTGGACAGATTTGAAAATACCTCCAAAATGAAGTTTTTTATGAATAAAAATAGTTTCTTAAAAAACTTGTTGAAAAAGTCCCCTCAGATGACAAACCACACTAGGCTTAAAAAATCGACATAAAAATATTTAAACATCTTTTCAACGGAATCGTAATAATGAGATTTTTGATGCTTTTTACTTTTTTCAAAGATTGATTTACGAAAAACTTAAATAACTGGGCCAAAACTATACTGATTCAGATTTATGGGATCTCAGTAGAAAGGTATTTTCCCACTATTTTTATTTATGTCCAAAAAAAGGTCATTCGTGTCCCAATTTTTTTTTTCAAATACCAACACATCTTAATTCAACTTCGAATGATGTTCGTTCATCCTACCTTTCTCTTTCACCCTTTGAATGAGCTTATTAGCAAAGAATTAAGGGGTAAGAAAATACCTTTCCGATGATACCTCACAAGTCGAAATCGGAGGATTTTATTTGTTGTATGGGAGTGATGCATTTTAATATACATATGTCAGGTTGCATGCTAAAACCGACTAAAAGGACCTCTAAACGGTGACTTAAAAAGGCGGCTGACAAATCTTGAAAACAATGAAATGGTAATGGTAAGGGTAATGGCAATGATTATCGTAATGGCAGTGGTAATGGTAATGCTATTGGTAATTATAATTGTAATAATACTGGTAATTGTAATAGTATTACTAATAGTAATGGTAATGCTAATTCTACTGGTTATACATATGTAGCAATGGTAATAGCAATAGTAATGGAAATGACAATATTAATGGTGATGGTAATAATAATGATAATTGTAATGGTATTGGCAATGGTAATTGTAATAATTGTAACAATGGTTATGGTCATAGTAATGGTTATGGTTATGACAATGGCAATGATAATGGTAATTGTAATAGTAATAGCAATCGTAATGGTAATGGTAACGATAATGGTAATCGTATTAGTAAAGATTATCGGAATGGTAATGGGAATATTAAAGGCTATGGTATTTGTAATGGTAATGGTAATGACAACGAAAATGGTAATGGTGCTGACAATGACATTGGTAATGGTAATGCTAATTGAAACGGAAACATAATTTCTTACAGAATATTCACAAAATACTGCGTGCAGCATTCATGGTGAGTAAGCAGTAGCGCTATTTTATATTTTTTCATACCAATTACAGTCATGTTATATATGTTGCGGATTGAGTGACATACAGGAATAGTTGGTACATACATCAGTATGTAGGTATGTGGGTTTATGAACGAAGATACATATTTACATACATACAAGAATGCATACGCTTACATACGTAAATATGTATAAAAGCTAATGCACGACTTCATGGCTGATTGCGTGGGATAAAGATTGCGGCAAACATGAGTGAATATGCATGTAAATGTTTCTTGTACCTGTATTCACAGCCAAGCTATGGCTTGCACCTGGCTTGGCGACACAGTAGCAGTAAGTAAAACTAGGTCAGATGGTCTAGTGAGTTATGTTCAACTTGACAAAATAGAGTTACAAGTGTTGATTAGGATGTCTCACGAAAAAAACGGTCGCTTAATTAAATGGCTCATAACGTTCCTTTCCTTTTATAACTCTCACACAAGTATTTTGTTTAAATTCAATGACGTTAGTCAACTGGGCCGCTTTGAGGACACATTTGAATAGATATATTTTATTTTTTTCAAAAAAAAAAAACTGCAGTGCAGCTAGGCAAAGTACTAGCCGATTCAGTTACATATATAATTAGGTTTGGTTAGAAATGAAACATTAATGTCATTTCAATTTATTATTTTGTGCACGACTGTCCCATAATCATTTCTGGAATAGTTCAGAATTATTGCAGGACCAATTTCAAACCATTCCTAAAGTGATTCTGAAAAGTCGTTAACTTGTACCGAAATGATCTCGAACTAATCTTTAAAGGCTCCTAAAATGGTTCCTTAATAGCCCCAAAATAATCCCGAACTTTTCCCGCAATGCTACTTAACTAGTACCAAAACGATCCCAAGCTATTTCCGATAGTTTTTATCCAGTCCCGATATGCTTCTGAACTAGTCCCGAAATGAGCCAGAAATGATTCCTGAACTAGACTCAAATGTCGCAGAAATTACTCCGAAATGGTTCCGAAATGATCCCAACAAGTCGTTAAATGGTCCTGAAATAGTCCTGAACAGGCCCCGAAGCGGTCGGAAACGTCGAGAAATTGTCTCGAAAAGTCTTGAAACTCTCCTGAAACGGTCTCTAATAGTCCCACAATGGGCATAAAATAGTCCTGAACTAGTCGCAACGTGATCCCGAACTAATGAAATAGTTCTGACTAGTCCCCATAAGGGTCCATAACTAGTCCCGAAATGGCCCTGAAAAACCCCGAAACTAGACCAGGAATCTTTTTTTGTACACAAAAGAAGAAATTACAGACTTTCTGCTAGGTTACATAAGAAGCAGTTTACCGCAATTTTCTGCTGTGTTAACGCAAGTTTTACCCACACCGAGAGCTAAGATGTTTATACATCAAAAAACCTTGTCAACACCCTGCAGACAAAAATTATCAATCGATTAAAATAACCAACTTCTAGTTAGCTTTTTTGCGGGAGTTCGATAAATAACTAACTTTTAATTAGCTATGACAAAACTGACTTTAAGTTAGTTACAAAGTCGTGCAGGAGTCATGCAGGCGTTATCGGGAGTCTGTTTTTTTTACAAGTTTCTATTTAAATATCCTCATACAAAAATTACTTTCAATACACTTTTTCCTGAACTTCGCAGATTCTTTTTCGAATACAGGACAAATAAAAGGAAGATCGAAATTATATATGTATTATCATTTTGAAGTTATGTCTGATGGTGTTCGAATATGGGACCGCATACAGCAGAATATGTAAACAAATATAAAATGTAATAAGATAAAGTAAACAAATAAAAAAGTAAAAAAAAAAATTGCTTTTCTTATTGATATTTTATGTCCAAAAGTAGTTAGCTATAAGTTAGTTGACACCTAATGCAGAGGAAACCAGTTCTCACTATTTTGTGGCAATCGCCCTTTAAAAGTAGCTAGTTACGGCCAAAAGAAATAGTTAATAGATAGTTACCACCAGTCGACTGCTAGTTAGTAAATACAAACTAGCTACAAACTAGTCTCATTTCCTGCAGGGCATATTCACTTTTTACGCAATTGTCTGGAATTTTTTTTTGCTTTTGTGAACACTGGAACAATTGGCTTAAACTTAAAGCATAATATCGAGGGCACCATTTTCGCTTTTTTTAATTTAAAAGATCTACACCATGAATGGTTAACCCTAGAAAGATAACTATATGACAACATACCATAATTAAAAGATTAACATCTGTTTCAGAAGCACACGATTTTCTAACGATCTAAAATTTAATATTTAGGTTTAATCCCCTTATGAAAAATTACCGAAAATATATTATCAGCGGAAGCACCTACATATGTGCTGGGCTATCTTTCTAGGATTACAAGGCTAACCCATTCACATCCCATAATATTTCTACTGAATAAATATGTCTGAAATTTTTCGGGTACATTTTTTTAGTTATTTTCAATGTGGTCCAGCTCACAAATGTCCTTGCATCGAGCCAATAGAAATATACCAAATTTCATTTCCTTGAGAACTTAGTTTCCTTTACATTTAGCGTGAGTTAGTCAAATGATCGTATATACCCAAATACTTTTTAAAAGCTCAAACAAACCCTCGTACATATTTTTCATATGTATGCATTTGAAAATATACCTCCGTGTCATTTGCCTCAGATTCTTCTTCTTCCTCTTATTTGGCGCTGTAACCGCCTAAGCCATTTTGGCCAAGTTCAACAAAGCACGCCAGTCGTTTCTCTTCTGTGCCAACTGACGCCAATTGGAAATGCCTCGGATTAAGATTACGTTTTATAATTTAAAAAAAAAACTTTACATTGGCAAATTGAAATTAATTTCGCAAGCTCAAAAACCAAAAACCGCAAAAAGTGAGTATTTAAATGCCTGCTACCACATATGTATGTATTGTACATAAATTAATTCTACTATACGCATACACAAGAACAACTTGTCGTTTGTAAATAATCAAATGGATCAGCGGAACCACTTCAAAAGTGAACAGCAATGTGGTTTTTGTAAATTTTTTCGAATTGTGCAGTCTTTAATGTGAACAGTGTTCGCTTTGTTTTTGTTATCGGAGCTGTTGTTTACTTTATGCATATATAAATGTGCATTCCCGTATATGTATACGTAAATAAACTGCATTAATGGAAAGTGAAGACCAAATATTTATAGCGAAAAGAATAGTATAAAGTGAGTTAATTACTTTCTCTTGTTCCACATATAACTCCACTTGTATGTACTATATATGTATTTACGTATAGTATCTATATACTCGTAAGTACAAATGTACATATGTATGTGCTTGCATGCAATATTTAACAAATTCAAACGCAGTAAAATGTTACTCATACGCCTGTGCGGTCGCTGGAAGTGCAATTTAAACTGGCAATAAAAAGATTCCATTCCAAAGGTTACATTTATTAAAATAAAAACTTAAAAATAAAACTTTGATCAATTTCCACACTATACCTGCACACAACACATTATGATAATGAACCATGGTATGCACCACAAACGCCTTCTTTCTGTTAAATCATCGATGAAAATTTTTGCGATCGGCGCTAAGCCATTTTGTAAGAGTAAGGGCTTAGTAGCCGGCGCAGTGACACTTTGTGGAGGCTGCTCCACCTTTCTTTTACACATTGTAACATCAATGATAAATCGACGCGCGCTGCCGCATTTTTTGCACACTACATTTTAACTTTTCTCACAGTTTCCCAAGTTCAGGCGGGGTTTTCAATCTAACTTTTAAATATATTCTGTCGATCAGCCGAATGCCAAGCCGGCTAAGCTCTTACCGGAGCGATGACACACACGTCGCCACTATCAATCGATATTAATATTTATTAGTTTTTGGGTGGCGCTATTTTAAAATGTTCTTCATTTTACTGCGACGCGTACACCTACAATGCCGCCGCACAACTGATTGAGCAGCGCGATAGTTCATCGATCGCTGATCGTGGTTGATCAGCGCATGCAGCAAATTAATGATAGCAAGACATTGGCAGTTGTATGAATGAGTGAATGTTTATTATTTTTCGGAGAAGAATATAAAGAGGGTTTAAAGAAATTTAAAAAGTAAAATTATTTTCTTTACGTTAACGCAACGTTAAAGAATTGTATGTACAAAAACAGAAAGTAAGCAAATATAAAATTGGTGAAATTAATTAAAAATATATTGTTCATATGCTGACACAACTGATAGAAAAGAGATTTTTCAGGAGGCTAGTTCGAAGTTTTCAATTTGTTCCCAAAATGTATAAAAAAAGTAAGTGCGTCTGGGCCATGGTACAATAAAAACAGGTAGAAGCCAAATTGACATCAAACCTACAAAAGTCAAAGTTTTCGGGAGAGTAAAAATAAAAATGAGCGTGTGTAAGGAAAAATAAAAAATTACATTTCGCTGGTTGACGTTTTTGAGTAAATTTGAAGTTTTGTTTCTATTTATTTATTTTTCTTTAGTTAAAATTTGTTAATTTGTATGTTGTTTTATGTTTTTAATTTATGAGTTGCAGTGTTGTTGGAGGGACTTTCCGGCATAAGGGTCATAGGAACAGCACTTGGCATCAAACGTGCCTTTCCTGAACCTCCCGGTGCATTTATGAAATCTGCTGCTTTAAAATGTTTAACGCACAGCAAGGCATTTCGCTGCGGCTCTGGCCCACAGCTGCTTTCGCAACGCTCTTTACGCGAAGGACATTGACAGGCTAACCTAATATTCACGCACGCCGCCAATTTATTGTCAGAAATTTCTCATGCTCATGCAACTTGTATGAGATCAACCGAAATTGAACGGCGTGCGTATGAAGCTAACTCAATTTCCAATTTTTGTTCTGCGTGACATTTTGATTTGACGTTTCGCTCAATGAAATCAAATGCAAACGCATGCAAGTCAATTTCGGGTGACGCAAAAAAACAAATTCGACGGCATGCGTACCAAAACGCAAGCCGCGAATATTAGGTTAGCCTGTGAGGCACGTTAAATGGTATCTGCTTCATATTTAACACCACATAAAAAACAACGCTTCGGTGTTGCATTTTTAACACATACATTAAGTATAAACTGCACAACACTACAAAAATTCAAATGTTAATTAAAATTTGTTATTAACGAACATTCAAAAAAAAAACAACGATATGACATTCAAAGCGTAACGAAATATAGGAAATAAAAGAAAAACAAGTTGAAGTTTAAAGGTTTGGTTCTCATGAGAGCAACGTCATTTTGGCTTCTACCTGTATTTATGTGCCTTGGTCTGGGCCACACTGTAGATGTGAAACTTACGTTACTTATCTATCTATACATACACACATCTGCTTTTGCTTAAGGTTATACTTTTTCGCTTTTTCTCTATCAATGTAGATCCCTACCTCTACCACTGTTCGTTTTAATAACATTCATGTTATTCTGTTTTTCCATTATCTTTATTTTTATCTTCATACTCTATCGATATAACGTCCATCAAAATATCGATAACAAAATCGATGACAAATTCGATAAAAATTTCAATAGCAACATCGATAATACCATTGGTAGCTAAATCGATTAGAAAATAAATAAAAATATCGATAACAAAATCGATAAATATCGATAACAAAATCGATAAATATCGATAACAAAATCGATAATAAAATCGATAAATATCGATAATAAATTCGATAAATTTCGATAACAAAATCGATTTATGTCGATAACAAAATCTATAAGTATCGCTAACAAAGTCGATAAATAACGGTAACAAAATCGATTAATATGGATAACAAAATCGATGAATATCGATAACAAAATCGATGAATACCGATAACAAAATCGATGAATATCGATAACAAAATCGGTAAACATCGATAAGAAAATCGATAAACATCGATACAAAATCGATAAATATCGATAACAAAACCGATAACAATATCGATTATTTAATCGGTAAGTCTCGAGAATCTCGAAAATCTCTAAAATTCCACAATAGTTCCCAGATTAAGTCTCTGTGTCTCTCTCTATATACTTTCCTCTTTAATTACATTTATTTTAATTTCTCTTCCCCTATCTTCGTCTTTACTTTTATCGGTCTCCTCATCCTCATCCTTGTTTTTATACCCGTGCGCACTTGTGCACAAGGGTATTATAACTTTGTTCACATAACGGTTGTTTGTAACAGGCAAAACGAATCGAGATAGATATAGACAAATGTATACATAAATGATCAGAATGAAAAGAGAAATCGATTAAGCGGTGACTGTCTGTCCGTCCGTCTGTGCACACGATAACTCGAGTAAAAATGTAGATATGGTATGTGCACTTCTTTCGGGCGTAGGACGGGCAAAATCGGACAATAACCACGCCTACCTCCCATATAACGGTAATTTTTATAAATACGAAAACTGCGATATTTTAGTAACTACTGAAGATTATTCACTCAAAATTGATATTTACAATAATTTTTAGACGAAAAATCAGAATATTATACATTTTTTGAAAATGGGCGTAGCCACGCCCACTTATCGATACATGTGTATATCTTGGTAACCGCTGCACCAATTTCTTCCAAACTCGGCACAGTTGTTAGTCTTGCTACAGCATACCAAATGGCCGAAAATTTTTCGGACAATAACTACGCCTACCTCCCATATAACGGTAATTTGGAGAAATACGAAATCTTCGATAAATCAATATATATTAATTTACTCAAAATTGATGCATGCAACAATTCTTTACCAAGAAATACGTTTATGATAAAATTTTGGAAAATGGGCGTGGCACCGCCCACTTATGATCACATATATGTATCTCGGTAACCGTTCTACCAATTTGTACCAAACTCGGTATGATTATTGTGCTTGCCACATAGAAGCAAAACGTTGAGAATTATTGGAATCAGATTCAAATTACGACCACTTTTCATATAACGGCAAATTTCAGAAAAGCTTGAAACTTCAATATTTCGAAATTTAAGGACGCTAATTTTAATTACCATGTAGCGGTAGCTTTCGCAAAGGTGAAAATCATATACTTAGTACCTGCGCCGGGTATTTAATGTTCGGCTCCGCCCGAACTTAGACTTTCTTACTTGTTACTTTTATGTTTATCATTTTCTTCATCTACATATTTCCCTTCACCTTTGCCCTTATATATATAAGTAAATTGTTTAAATTGACCTTAGTCTTCATTTTTGCCTTTATCTTTACACATCTTTGTTTTTGTTTTTGTTTTTATTTTTACCTTTGCCTTTATAATTTTCTTTATCTATGTACGTACTCACATTTTCTTTCATTCTAAGTCTTCTCCTCTAACCTTTTATTAGCAAGTTTTTGTTAAATTCATACCATATGCATACACACAACAAGTACTTGTTTCAGCCCAAACTATTTCCGTTGCTCCACTTCCGTTGCACCATTTCCGTTGCATCATTTCCGTTGCACCATTTCCATGTGCAATTTCCGCTGAATTTGCCAATTTACTCCCACCCAACCAACCGCCGCTAAAGAAGTTTCACTTCAAAAAGAGATACATATTGTTTTCTTTACGCAAAAAGTCATATATGTAATACCACTATATTGGCAGTAAGAGCTAGTACCGTCCGACATGTACACAACACATACACAAAAACGGTACTAGACTGTCTCGCTTTGATTTCGGAATGCTTACACATTGAGAAGTTAGCTTACTGCCAATATAGAAGTATTACATATATGCAAAAAGTATACAAGATTTTAAATACTTTAAATTCAGAATCAATACTAGAATTTAACTTAAGATTTTACATTTTCCCGAATAGATCGGTCGTTTTGTTGAAGTGTGACCAATTTTGATACTACTGTAACTAGCAAGTATGTTTTAATTATATACATTAGGGTAGCTCACTAAAATAGGTGCGGATTTTCCGGTGGAACTTTAAAATTTGTTATATTCTAAGACTTCCGCCAAAACATTTTAGAAAGATTTGCGTGAGCTGAACCGATTTGAAAATACCTCCAAAAATCTCATTATTTTGATTCCTTGGATAAAATTTAGAAACCTTTTTATGCAGACCCTTTCAACTTTAACTTTTCTATCATCCAAGGTGACTTTTTAGAAAAAATATATTTAAACACTACTTTTATTAAAAAAAAATCCATTTTTGTAGGTATTTTCAAACAGGTCCAGCTCAAGTAAACGATGAAATGTTTTGTATGGACGGAATAATTGGCACGCCCTCTACTCTTGGGGGCGGAAACATTAAATTTCATCCGATTTCGATGAAATTTAATTTGTACTCTCTCTTTTATAAGAAAACCCTAAATATAATAATATAATAATATGGGGAGGATTGGATCACTATGACGTCCAAAACTCACAAAACATGTGGGCCCAGTCATTTAAATGTGATGGAATTTTGGTTAATTTTTGTTTCTTGCTTTCCACTCTCAGAGAACAATTGTTTTCGCGCAATTATGCAAAAAGAAGCTACAATAAAAAATTGCATATATCGCAAAGTCGCGCGAAAAGATCCAATTATATATTCGAAAACTATTTCTATATTTCAAGGTACACTTTTTGATAAAAAAAAGAGGACAATACCAAAAAAGGGATAAATACCCTCACCTGAACATTCCACGACACTTAAATAATTGAGTACAGTTGAAAAATAAACACTTGCTTTAATAAGTTAAGCGCCAAACCGTTCGTGGATAGGGTGTGAGTAAATTGTGTAAAATTTTGTTATGACTTTTATTTTTCCCTCTCTAAGCCCAACCGTTTTTTTATCAACTGTCACCATAAATTTTTTCTACCTGCCTCCATATAGTCGAAAACTCTGTGTGCCGTAAGTAAAATAGATTTTATATTTCTGATGGAAAAATAGTACCGATTGTTTTTGTACGGATAGTGATGCACCCTAATATACAAGCAAAACATAATTCAATTTTTTTTTAATTAATGCAAATAAATTTTTGTTTGCAAAAGTTAACAAAATGAAGAAAGAAGTTACAAAACAGTTTTAAAGCTACAAATTTTGGTAAAAAGTTTCCAATTGTGGCAACCGTGATCAGGCGTAACCTCTAATATTTTGGTCGTTAAAGAAGGTGACAAAATGGGGTTTTTTCCTTTGAGCAATGTATTTGCATTTGAACTCGACCAAGGCAAAAATTTAAAACAAATGTAGGGCTTGCTTAAGACTCCATCGCACAAAATATTTATTTGAAAGTAAGTAATGGGTATACATGTAAGTTTTGAAGGATTTTTCTCGATTTTGAAACTTTATTGAACAAAATTGGTACAATGTATTTTATGGCAATGGTGTCTTCTACAGAAATCAAGCCTGCTGCGGTAAAGGCGTCTGCATCGACTGAAAAAAGGCAATCTGATGGTGCAAGGTCTATAAGGCGGGTAGGATAGGACTTCTCATCCGGTATCATCAAGATAAGTTTTGGCTACTTGTGCGATATGCGGCCGAGCATTGTCAGGGTAAAGGATCAATGAACTATGTCTGGTTGCCCGATTTCGCCCGTTTTTCCGCAATCACTCGCGTCAACTGTTGCGTGCAGAAAGCACCGTCGATCGTCTGACCACTTTTCAGAGGCTCATGATACAGGATTCACTTCTGGCCCTACCAAGTGCAGAGCAGTACAATGATGTCAAGGATATTTGGCTTCGGCGTCGATGGTCCGCGTTCGCTGCGTTTAACTTACGCCTTCTGCCGCTTTGGACAATCGTAATAAATCCATCTTTCACTGCCGGTGTCAATATAATTCAAAAATGACTTTACTTTGTGCGGTTGAAAAAGCATTTGGGAAACACTGGCTCGCTGTTCGATAGCTCTCTTTCTTTGAGTCCGCCGGGCACCCAGTTCCCGACTTTCATTTACATTCCAATGGTTTTCAATCGCAAGGAAATGTCTTTATTACAGGTTTATAGCCTTCCTTCGCTTTCCTTGTCGGTTGTGTCAAAACCGACACTTTCGAAACTTAAGATCTACCGCTCATAGGCTAAAATTGGTGTAGCATCACTCTCTTAAAGCATCACAGGCAGGAAAATACCAATACTGTTTGTAGCTGATATAGTCGTAGCACAAAAAAACATGTTGTTTATACTTTGGTGGAATTACACATACTAAAAAATATGGTTAAATGATGACGCTTATCTCCTTTAGTTTCCGAGATAATGACTACAACTTTTTCGATAATTTAGTAAAAATTTAGTTGGTGATGCAGTCATATTAAATTAATCAATATCATAAAAATTGCGTTCTCCGTTTTTGGATATCTCTTTTAGTTTCCGAGATATTGAGTAAAAAGTGTCGTTAATTTGGTAGAAACTTTGATAACTTTTTGTCGTATTTCATACAAAGTGGCTGCCAAATTCTGGACAAATGACGCTTACGACAAAATTTTACCAATCAAAATCCTTCATAAATTCAAAACTAATTAACAATAAACATTAAAAATTAAATATTTTAAAAATTTTGTAAACTAGAAACATTTTCAGAGACTTTGGAGAAAATATATCTTCGCATTTTTGAGAAATTGCATTCCAAACTTCAATCACGATTTCCCACAACCTGCCGAAATTAACATATGACAATATTTTACCCAGGCGACGATATGTATATGGGCAAATCTAAAAAATAGGTACACTTTCCAAAAAAAATTCTAACTTTTAAATTTGTGAGCCCACCTATGTTTTATATATCATTTTATTCGTAATCTCTTAATAAATCGATTAATATAAGTGTAATTCATTTTCATCAAGTGCTTCAAAAGTTAGACGAGTAATAAACATGAAATAGAAAACAAAAGAATAAGCTGGGTTCATATAACGCTGTTCAAGTTGTTAATTTTGAGCAAAGATTTTGAAAGTTGAACTCTCTTAATTAGGATGTTCTAAATTCAATGGCATACCCCGTTTTACCAATTTGCCTCCGGTTTTGATTCAAGTATACATACGTCAATGAATTATATCCAAAAGCAACCAGCTCGATAAAGCTTAAAACAGTGAAAATAGAGCTAAATAACACGAAGTTTACCTGTTTTTTTAGATTTACCCATATGTACATGTACAAATGAAATTAAACACTTTTTCATCAAGATTTTCAACTTTTTATTCAGATTTTATAGAAAATTTTCGAGTATGAAGTTTTGTAGCCAATTAAATTCTGGAGACTTTTACGTTGGTGGCATGAAGTTTTTGCCTTCGAACACCCATAGTAAAATTTTCCAATTTTCTAGAATACATCAAACCTCTTACGAACTTCGAAATTTGCTTTTTGTGGGGTTTTCTTGAAGTAAGGGTCAAAACGACCCTTTCAGACGGGAGCTGATGGGTTAAAATGTTCAATGAAAATCCTTCCCATGCAATTTTACTAAATATGTCTGAACCTTTAATTTCGCTCAGACATTTATTTTAACCAGTTTTTCCATTTTTTTGAAAACTATTTAGGCCGAGACATGAAAATTTTAGTAGGCCATAAACTAAAAATAGGAGAGTGCAGGCTGATTTCTGCTGAGGCACAGTGTAATTATAGAATTATTAATATTCGTCTGCATGGTATACTTTGTTATGATAATATGATGGATACAATTCCTTTTAAAATTATATAAAAATGGTTCCGGTGATACACCCCGTGAATATGTAACTTTCCAGGAGGTGTCTCGTCCACTTTTCAATACATATTTATTCCCGATTCTAATTCAGTAACGCAGCTTTGGTACTCTAGTATGGACTCCAGCTAAGCAAATTCTTCGTTGGTACCGCTGACTGCTCTCTATGAGGATTGGATTGGTTTCGTATGTGTAGATACCTCTATATGAAATAGCAGTACTATATGGAAAATCCTTCCAGTTTCAGTACTCTACCATAATGCACGTATACTCTGCACTTCCAGAGATGCTCAGTAAGAAAAATTCTGTTTGTTTGGGAGGATGCACGCATCCTTTATATATCGAGGATGTCTAAAATTTGAAGTTTTGCGAAAAACCCCGACTTTCATATGTGCATATGTGCATAAGAATGTTTTGAGGTGCCTGCGGTGTCAGCCACACGGGAATAATGTACACAAAATAAATAAACATAATTGATCTGGTTTTTACGCCGTTCGTCGAATCATCAGATAATTCGCCTAAAAAACATCTTAAAAGTCAAAAAAGTCACTAAATAAAATATATTTTGAATTCAAATCTCCTAACTCGTACTATTAAAACCTTTTCCACATTTTGATAAAAATTTCGGATTTTCAAATTTCCACATATTTATTCGGTACTTCGGCATCAACTATCAGGTACAGCGAAATTTTTCAACAGCACTGTCGACAAATTAATTTGAACCGGAAATGAACTTATTGACGTAGCATGGTTTCAGGCGCTTCTTTAGTTCCCGCCAAAGACTATTTAGAATGCTAGCGGTTCGAATCTCCGCTGTGCACCAAAAACTAAAATGAAGCATACCAATAGGCGATTTTTAAATAAGTGACGCCAGTGCTTGTTTTTCGCTTATGCTTGCTTTCGCTTATGTTATGCTGAAGTAAGTATCGAGGTTGATGAAACATAGAATGAAAACAGTCAATGTTTAATACATCGATATTTTTTATTGAAATATTAAGTATTTGAATGTGTCAAGTGATTGAGCAATATGTCTACAATAGTATGCATAAATAGAGTAAGTTAACTTAAAACGTTAAAGTAAATGATAAATTGGAAATAAAATCAAAGCGCTATAGAAAAAGTTTAAACTATGGTCCTACCATCACAAAGCAGATTTCCTTTCCAGGAATAAATAGCCAAGCACACCATTCTGGAAATACTTTTGTGATGGCACTTCAATTTTCCACCATGAACATCGAGCCAAAAAAATCGAAGTTGTCCAATTATTGGAAAGCAAAAATCGATGTTTTGAGCACTCGATTTTGATTCAAATCATCGATTATTTACAAATAGCAATGTCGATGTCGCAGCCCTAGCATATATGCACAGCGTTAAATCGGTTCCCAATTAAGCTTTCTAGGGGGGCATGCCTACTGCTTCCTAGTTCCGCTTTTATAGTTCTGGATTCAACATGCTTATGGTCCATCCATTTAATACATTAGGAATAGACAATGGGTCTCATGCATAAAAAGTGATCTTAACCTTCGTAGGGTCTTCGGGTCAAATTTGACCCATTCCAGGAAGAAAATAATTTTATCTCTCTTTTAACAATTACACCTAAAAATTTATAGCCCATTATATTTAAGTAGATTAAACTGCAATAATTTTGTTATTTTTTTTTGGCTGACGCTCCTAGATATTTTCCTCCATATAAAAGTAATTGGCGATTATACTTTATATGGGAGAAAACCGTCAGCAAAAAAAAAAATTATTAAAAATCAACGCAATTTTCTAGCTTCTTGAAATTTGCACTTTAACCAATTAAAATTTAATGGGCTAGCATAAAAAGTTTAAATGTTTTGGGCGTAATTGTTAAAACTTGTTTAATTTTAATAAATTTTGTACGAAGTTTGAGATTCGGATTTATATGGTGCTGGTTATGTAATGAACTAAACTTTATAAAAAATTATAAACAATTAATAGACAAAATACAAATACCCAAAACTGGTCAAAATGTCACTTAACTTAATCAGCCGACCGCAAGGGTATACTTTTGAAGTATGCAGAAAAAATTCAGATTCATTGCTATTTGTACATATGACATCACCTGAAATAAAAAAGGTACAAATAAGACGATGCTTCCTCAAAAGATGAAAAATGTGTATGTCAGTATTTGAGCCTTCTCGCACTTATTGCCACAGTCTTACCAACTGCAACAGTTATTGTGGAAACATTGTTAATTCGTAATATTATAATGATTTGCATTGTGGTTACCGCAGAGGCAGATATTAACCTAGTAACGAGAAACTTCAGATCCAAACAATGTGGAGAAATAGACTTCTTTAACCATAGATCAGTGTTGCAAGTTTGCGGGATTTCGCCCTTTTTTCGGGATTTTTTGACTAAAAAGGGCGAATGGGATTTTCTGGCGAAAAACGGAATTTTTGTCATTCCATACCAAGCAATAAAATTTAGTTATTGATAAATAACCAAAACGGCCATACTCTGTGGTAAAATACCGCCGTTCATATGAATTCTATCAGCGGAACTTCATTCACTTGAAATGAATTTTAGTAGCAATTTTATGAGTTATCCAAAATTAATTTGTATATCTTGAGTTTCTAGATTCTGAACTTATTTTAAACGATTAATGCAAAAATATTTTGAGTGCATGGGCGTAGCCAGGTAGGGGCAGGGGTGTGTTCGAGCCCCCCTCCCCCCCCTAACTTTAAAATTTTCCTTATATATATATAAAATAGTACCCTGAAATGCCAGCTTAATAGGGTCGAGCGACATTTCTTATAAAAAAATAACAGTGACTTATTTTGGATATATTGCCGTCATTGCCTGTCCCTTATGCCATATTCAATGCGATTTTGCGTTCCAAAAATCTTACCACCCTCTCGGAAAAATTAGCCAACACCAACCAAACTAAATGTAATGAATATCGACAGGATACAGATAAAAGTACGAATAAGTAAAGTCGATGCCAATGATGTCCAAATTACTTGTAAAAAGTTTGTGTGCAAGCAGCATTGTAAAACGATTGCATTATGTAACCAATGCAACAATTAAATACTTGAATTAATTTTGAATTTGACTTTAATTTAAATTAATTTTAAACTCGTATTAGATATCATTATTACTTTATATTTATTTCATATATATACATAAGTACATAGGTGTATGTTCCTTGTGCCAGCTTTATAAAATCGACAAAATTTTAAATAAAAGCCTATAAAAATATAGGCTTTACTTGGTAGGTGTAGAGAAAAATAATAACTAGATAAATTTTACAAAAGTGACAACTGTGGAGGTACAAATGCCAATGAAAAACAACAAATCTGCTGGAGCTGCCAACCTGCCAGCTGAGCTATTCAAGTAGAGCGAGGAGCTGATGAGGTGCATGCATCAGCTCGTATGCACAATATGAGCAGATGAACGCATGCCCAACGACTGGAATTTAAAACTATGTTCACATATCAATATTACCTCAATCAAAGCTCGTTTTTTAATCGCACCGTTCACACAGGCAAATCTCAGATTATTAGCCGTCAAATTTGTTGTGCTTGTTATTCTCACATCTCAAGGAAAAGTTATTTTTTTTTTCTCTGTGCCACCGTGATCACGCTGCTATATTGAGCAATATAGATATATTTTAACTTAACATTTTATTAAAAAAAATACCTTTAGAACCCTCTTTTCCTTGCCAGCGTCCATTTTT
>NW_023458560.1:13919440-13944449 GCF_013731165.1 Rhagoletis pomonella
CTGTACTGCAACTGGGAAAATCCGCATTTCGCACGTGCTCCACTCGTTTGGAATAGTAGCTTATGTCGAAAGGCTGGTTTTAGTATAATGCGGCATTCGCAGCATACCCTCACTGACGCCGAGCCGTTGAAGAAATTTTGGATAAATAAACGTGCAAGAAATAGTTCCGATACTAGCACGTACATATTCTTGTTAAGGGTCATCAAAAAATTCCATGTGTTGTAAATAATAAAGGGAATGCCGGATTATACTAAAGCCAGCTTCCCGACTTAAACTACTATTCCATACGAACACAGAAATATAAATGTATCTAAAACTGAATAACTCAAATCAAATTGGATTGCATTTGCATAATATACCTAATATTGGAATCTGTTTTGATCGTAAAAAATACAACTTGCAATCATTAGATTATAGTTTTGAAAGAAATTGATTGCAATCGTAAATTATGTAAAAATTGTCAATAACAATCTGCCTAAAATTTCTTTTCCCCATGTAACGGTTATAAAATACGTTAAATCCGCACTATCTGCATTAACAAAATATATACATTGGAATATTTAAAATAAACCGATTCATATTTATTTTCTAGTAAGAATTGTTTCTTAATTGAAAGTATTTAATACTAATATAATGTAGTGGTTAATGTTTTAAAATGAATTCGCAATATGTCCGCAGCTCAGGTTGATTTAAAGAAATCCGTTTAAATTTTTCGAATTACATCTACTTGAATACAGGATAGGCAGGGTTGCATACAAATGGTAGTTCCGTAAATATTTAAAATATGTTAGTTCATTCAATATTTGCATCTGGGCCAATAAATAATAACAAATATAGCCGAAAAAAACAAAGTTTCAATTAAAACGAGTTTTTATAACCCCCCATAAAATTCCGATTAATTTTAAATACGAAAATAACGATATTTTTTCATGGAGATTTATTTTTTTAATATACCTTGTTTATACCTACACAAAAACCGGATTAGCAAAAAACCGATTGGACTCAACATATATTTCTTTACAGCATTTATCCCCCTGTCTTTATAGCGCACTCGATAAAGTCTTATTCAAAAGTAAACAAAATTGCTATTTTGAAACGACATTTTTTTAACAAATAATTTGCGCGGTTGACCGAAATGGAAACAAACAATAATTGTAATTTATTATAACAATAATACGAATTTAAAACGGGCTGTATAAAGAAAACCAGCCTATTGTCACTTCACTTTCCAATGGTGCTGATTGCTGCAAGAATTATTTAGCGATTTTGAGCATAATCAACACAATATATGCACATAAATATGTATTATTTCACAGATCTCAGGGTCAGCTTAGAAATACGTTACCAAAATTATATAAAATTTAAGTATGAATTATTTTTATTTATAACGTAAAAGCGCTATCTGTCCCAATCTGATAAGTATATTTCCCCTAAAGTTAACCCATTTTATTTAATTTGTCTCTCGTGAAAATATATATTTTATTTATAATTTTCAGATATGTACATATATTTTAAATTTTTGCTTTAATTTTTGTCTCCTTTTAATATTTAATTAGATACCTTAAGATTAAAATAAGCTTAAAACGAAACAGCACAGCAACCCTTTTCTGTTCATCTTGAGAACACAAAACCCTCTTTTGTTAAAATTCGGCGCTGCACAAAATCCTGGCTTTTATATTTTCCAACAAAATACCACTTCGCAACCCTGGATTTTCACGAAGCGTTTCATTCGGGTCGTAGTTTGGCTACTTCGGGCCATTCGGTGTTGTATGCCATATTGGCTGCCATATTGTTCACACTGTCATCGCCATATTGAACACCCTGTCAACTATCTGTCAACCCTAAGATATCTCACTTGTATTCTTCCACAATGACCTGAATAGCTCAACTGACAGGCAGTCAGTTCTACCAGCTGTGCTGTTTTGCAATCGAAAAATTGTTGTTCACACCTCTTTGTAGTCAAGTGGTGGAACATCGATTTCGTTGTCATCGACTGTTTCACTTCAGCAAGATCTTCCCTTCATAATTTAAGTTTGTCTTGTACATCGGCCACTCGGTAAGTGGCTGTTTTTACAAGAGTTCACACTGGTATTGAAACCTTCCGTTAGTCGCCGAACTTTCACTTCTCTTTTCACAGTCCATTTGACATGCGGTTGAATTTAAAAATCAAAACACACAGACATACATATCGCTCATTTACTTCAATAGTGTCATAACTAAAAAAAAGGTAAACTTTATTTACCTATACTCCCATAGTATAAATTAAAATTAATACAAATTTTGATCTAGTGAGATACTGGTAATCGATACAGACATGAAATTTTTACACAACATTGAAGAAGGGGTAGTGGTAATTTCTGCATACTCAACTCAATAATTTATATTTTTTTTGGGTTATGGCCATGGGCGTACCCAAGCATAAAGCAGATTAGAAACGTTAAAATATAGCTACAAAAAATTCATAATAATTTACCTCATTAATTTTTATCTTTTTGACCGACTTCAAAAAAGGAGGAGATTATCAATTCGTCGGAATATTTTTTTTTTTATGTATGTTACGGCATAACTTTGGACCACGTCAACCGATTTCCAAGTGGTCCCATACTAATTTGGTTTAGATCCGATCGTTGGATCATGAAGAAATTAACGGTACTTCTAAATTTTTATAAGAGAATTGAAGTCGGTTGTTTTTTTGCTTAAAAATTACTTGTTATTGTAACAATTGATCTGTACCGAACCCTACATATAAAGTTTATTATGAACTTACTGAATAGTTAAAATGCAAATTTGTTAGTTACCTTAATTGCATGCAAATTTTAAAATGCGACTTCGTCTTTACACCAAAATCGTAATTTTTTCATTATTTCAAACCGGTTTCAAAAAAAAGGGGGAGGTTGTCTATTCGTCGGAATATTTTTTTTATTTACATATGTTACCGCATAACCGATTTCGATAATTCTTTCTTAAAGGAAACTTGGTACCTCAGACCATCCTAATTTGGTTTCGATGCGATTATTGGATCATGAAGAAATTAACGGTAATCTTAAAGTTTTACATGAGAATTGAAGTCAGTTATGTTTTTTGCTAAAAAATTACTTATTTATTTAAACAATGGTCTTCGAATGTCTTCTGCAAATCGATAAATTGTTTTAATGATCATTTCATTTTTGTTTTTTCTACAAAACCTCTGTGATCGCTAAGCATACCTAAACCTAAATTCAAGTACAAACTAAGAGAAAGGGGTTTGAAGGAGCGCTTGCGCCCCCAGGCCATACCTGCGTACACCCATGGTTATGACACTATTGAATTAAATGAGTGTTATGTTTTCTATTTAGGAAATCCACACAATACCTTTGGAAAGTAAAAACTACATGTACTTATAGTCGATTTTTTATTGGCAATGAATACTAATGAGGCCTTAAAATACACGCATCACTAAAATTCGTGAGTACTTGTACATATGAACATGCATACATATATAGCTATACTTATATATGGATTTACAAACATTACAGTTACGACGTCTTATAAAAAATAAAATTTATTTATACCAAGTATACATTTGGCAAACGGCAGTCGGTACAACAACCTCGACCTTTGGCACCGCTGTAGAGCAAAAACCCAAAACAAAGTCCAGCCATAGCGCCAGCAATATGTGCCTCCACGCAAATACGGGGGCTCATGTTATTGTTGACCAGATAATGGAAAGAGGTGAATCCAGCATCGCTGACGCACAAAATCAACAAAGCTGCAATGCGCAGATAACGATGTGGCAATCGATAGAAGTTCTGATAAAGAAAAATATGAAAATGATGTATGTTTATAGTATATAATTTGCCAACTACAAATAGAATATATGTATGTAATTTGTAAGTGAAGTTACACCTAAATCATTTTTGTAAGTGTCATATAAAGTACATGAATACATTAGTAAGGTGCGAGGCGTTGAACTCACCTTCGCCATATGTGGCACATGACTCGCTAGCAGGGCATAAACACTAGCCGACGCGCCCAGCAACGATAGTTCTGGCTGAGTATATGCGGTGGCCAACGAGCCGGAAATTCCACCAGCAAAATAAATCACGGCTACCTGCCAGTGGCCCTGCTCACTCTCCAAACAAAAGCCAATCATGCACTGTAAACAAAGAAGAGAAGAATGGGAAAGCGTTGCGAATATTTTCCAACTTTGTTTAGGAGAAAATAAATAAACAGAGAAGCTTCATAGTTCGCTTAGTTTTAGATATGTATGTATGTATGTACAAGTGTTCATGTTATTGTAAAAATTATTATGTTATTAGCACTTTGAGCTGTCCGAGGGCTGTACAAGTACGTTGGTTTTAACTAGTGAATGCCGATGAACTCTGGGTTATTTGAAATACTTGCCTGTAGTGACACGTTCAGTAGCAGGTGTATGAGATCAGAATGCAGTAATGTGTAGGTGAAATAGCGCCAGAAGTCTTTAGGATGTCCGGGGATGTGCATAAAGCGCTGAAAAATGCAGCCATTTGCGATGTGAAAAAGGAAAACCTATAGTTTTAAAATTATATACGTATTAAAGTCAGTCAATTACGATTTAGATTTGTTTATAAACAAATATAGGTAATCGCGTTCAATGCATACGTACATACTATGTACTTACTTATTATGTATGTAATTTTAAATTCAATATACATATTTCCTCATTGGGGGCTATGTGCAAAAGTCGGTTAGTAAACTCCTGCGGTTTTTGTCTTAAAACGGTGTACCACAAATACATGTACTAAATACATATGTACATATGTATGTATGTACATATTTATATTGACAAATACCTTTAGTTTTGCAAACGCAGCCTCGATAAATACAATCATATGTATGTATATACATACATTAGACTGCATTACCATAAACAGCTGCGGTTTTTCCGCCGGGGTTACAAAATTTATTATATTTTAAGACGTCCACCATAATATTTCGGAAAAATATTAAGATTTAAGCGAGCTGAACCGATTTGAAAATACTCCAAAATGAAGTTTATTATGAATAAAAATAGTTTCTTAAACAACTTTTTGAAAAAAGTCCCCTCAGATGACAAAACAGATTAGGCTTAAAAAATCTGCGTAAAAATATTTAAACATCTTTTCAACGGAATCGCAATAATGAAATTTTTTATGCTGTTTGATTTGATGAAGATTGATTTACGAAAAGCTTAAATAACTGGGCCAAAACTGTTTTGATTTAGACTTATGGGATCTCGGTAGAAAGGTATTTTCCCTCTATTTTTATTTATGTGCAAAAAAAGGTCATTCGTGTCCCAATTTTTTTTTTTCAAATACCAACACATCTTAATTCAACTTTGAATGTAGTTCGTTCATCCTACCATTCTCTTTCACCCTTTGAATGAGCTTATTAGCAGAGAAATAAGGGGTGAGAAAATACCTTTCCGGTGATACCTCATAAGTCGAAATCGGAAGAGTTTAGGTTCAGTTATTCAAATTTTTCTTATACCAATCTTTGAAAAAAGAAAAAAACCGCATCAAAAATCTTATTATTACGATTCCGGTCAATTTTTTTTTTTTTTTTTTTAATATTTTTATATAAATTTTTTAAGCTTAAACCGTTTTGTCATTTAGGCGGATTTTTTCAAAAAACATCTTTAAGAAACTGTTTTTATTCTTAAAAAACTCCATTTTTGGAGGTATTTTGAAATTGGTCCAGCTCGCTTAAATCTTCATATATTTCTGAAATATTTTGGTGGACGTTTTAAACTATAGTAGATCTTATAATTCCAATGGAAAAACTGTGCCGATTTTATTTGTTGTATGGGAGTGATGCAGTTTAATATACATATGTCAGGTTACATGCTAAAACCGACTAAAAGGACCTCTAAACGGTGACTTAAAAAGGCGGCTGACAAATCTTGAAAACAATGAAATGGTAATGACCAGGGTAATGGCAATGATTATCGTAATGGCAGTGGTAGTATTAACGCTATTGGTAATTATAATTGTAATAATGCTGGTAATTGTAATAGTATTACTAATAGTAATGGTAATGCTAATTCTACTGGTTATACATATGTAGCAATGGTAATAGCAATAGTAATGGAAATGACAATATTAATGTAATAGTAATAATAATGATAATTGTAATGGTATTGGCAATGGTAGTTGTAATAATTATAAAAATGGTTATGGTCATAGTAATGGTTATGGTTATGGCAATGGCAATGACAATGGTAATTGTAATGGTAATAGTAATGGTAATCGTAATGGTAAGGATAATGGTAATCGTATTAGTAACAATTATCGGAATGGTAATGGGGATATTAATGGAGATGGTATTTGTAATGGTAATGGTACTGACAATTACAGAATATTCACAAAATACTGCGTGTAGCATTCATGTGGTGAATAAGTATTAGCGCTATTTTATAACTTTTCATACCAATTATAGTCATGTTATATATGTTGCGGATTGAGTGACATACAGGAATAGTTGGTACATACCACAGTATGTGGGTATCAGTGTTGCCAGAACTTTTTGTGCCGACCGGCTATATTGGCAAAAAACGGCTAAATTGTTTTAACTAAAGTTCACATGTTTTATTTAAAGAAATCACAAGTAGAAGGACTAGTAAAATCATTAATTTTTTTTTTAGTTAATAAAGGTTATACGTAACAAAGCTTTACACCACTCGTTAAGTAAATCACAAAAACAGACACTGGTAAATTCATTACAAATTATTTTTGTTTAACAAAAGAAACTGTCGATATACGTACAACAGAAGTCGTATTTGTATTACTTAAATAAAAAAAAGAGATCACTTACAAATTTATGGCGTTTTCTTTTTTATTAAAAAATTTTGCCTTACATTGTAACATTTGCACTAGGTTACTTTTCTTCCTGAAAAATGGCTATATTAGTATAAAGTAGTTTGCTTAGTCGGAGGGCGATATTTTAACAAGTAAAGCTGTGAAAGTGCTGAAGAAAACAGGCCTACATTTTACTATTCTACTATTTAATTATATTTTTATGTCTATATATTCGATGTTTTCAATGTCCTACTCACCCTCTCGCATGCCTGTCTCAGAGCAATAATAGGCAACAATAAAGTATGTTGGCACCATGATACAATTATTTACAGGTATTGTCTTCCCATAAAGTTTTGCTATTTATACTTAGTTTATTTAATGTTTATTATTTTTTTATGAAAATATAGCTGATTACTCAACAAACACCATACAGGTATCAATTTCAGACATTGTGGAAAAATTTCACCAACTTTTAAATTTTTAATCAGCATATTAACAAAATGGTATGTATGCAGTTTTGAAGTCCATTAAAATTTAGTATAATATGGTGAAAATTTTAAGTATGTAGCTAGGACTTGCCGTTGATTTTTGTAATTTTTTTTTTTTTAATGGTGTTAAGAATTTTTTCCCTACAAAGTATGTGCTACAATTTTTTATATGTTGAAAAATGCGGAACACCGTCAACCAAAAATTGTCAATAATCAACGGTAAGTGCCAGCTACCTCAAATTTGCACTTTACTTACTAAAATTTTAGATTTAAAAAAATGCTAAATTTTCATAAAATTTGCATAAAATATGAAAATTGGGTTTAAATGGTGTTTGCAAGTAATCAGCTATACTTTCATAAAAATATAATAAGCGGAAATGTGGCGTCCCAGTTCATATTTGGGTCACGGTATATTTACATAAAATAAAAATCATTCAAATCGGCCCAGTATTTTAAGACTTTTCATATGAAAAAATGGAAACTTGTATGTACATATATCTAAATTTTAATAAAATACGGCAAATAGCGAAATCGGCTAACTTTTTTTTCAAAACGACTAACAAATCGGGTGCCGGCTAAATCGAATGTTTTCCGGCTGTTTGTTGTCGCAATTGGCTAAATCTAGCCGGAAAACGACTATAATGGCAACACTGGTAGGTATGCAGGTTTATGAACGAAGATACATGTTTACATACATACACTTACATACGTAAATATGTATAAAAGCTAACGCACGACTTCATGGCTGATTGCGTGGGATAAAGATTGCGGCAAACATGAGTGAATATGCATGTAAAAGTTTCTTGTACCTATATTCACAGCCAAGTTATGGATTGCACCTGGCTTAGCGACACAGAAGCAGTAAGTAAAAGTAAAACCAGGTCAGATGGTCTAGTGAGTTATGTTCAACTTGACAAAATAGAGTTACAAGTGTTGATTAGGATGTCTCACGAAAAAAAACAGTCGCTTAATCAAATGAATCCGTTTATAACTCTCACACAAGTATTTTGTTTAAATTCAATGACGCTAGTCAACTGGGCCGCTCTGAGGACACATTTAAATAGATATGTTTTATTTTTTTTCAAAAAAAAAAAAAAAACGGCAGTACAGCTAGGTCACAACCATTAGCAGATTCAGTTACATAGGTTGGGTTAGAAATTAAACATTAATGTCATTTAAATTTATTATTTTGTGCACGACTGTCCCATAATTATTTCTGGAATAGTTCAGAATTATTGCAGGACCAAATTCAAACCAGTCCTAAAGTGATTCTGAAAATTCGTTAACTTGTACCGAAATGATCTCGAACTAGTCTTTAAAGGCTCCCAAAATGGTTCCTTAATAGCCCCAAAATAATCCCGAACTTTTCCCGGAATTCTCCTCAACTAGTAGCAAGATGATCCCAAGCTATTCCCGAAATGGTCCTGAAATAGTTTTGATCCAGTCCCGATATGCTTCTGAACTAGTCCCGAAATGAGCCAGAAATGATTCCTGAACTAGACTCAAATGTCGCAGAAATAACTCCGAAATGGTCACGAAATGAACCCAACAAGTCGTTAAGTGGTCCTGAAATAGTCCAGAACAGGCCCTGAAGCGGTCGGAAACGTCCAGCATTTGTCTCGAAAATTCTTGAAACTCTCCTGAAACGGTCTCTAATAGTCCCACAATGGGCATAAAATAGTCCTGAACTAGTCCCAACTTGATCCCGAACTAGTGAAATAGTTCTGACTAGACCCCGCAAGGATCCATAACTAGTCCCGAAATGGCCCTGAAAAACCCCCCAAACTATCCCAGTAATCTTTGTTTGTACACACACAAGAAGAAATTACAGATTTACTGCTAGGTTACATAAGAAGCAGTTTACCGCAATTTTCCGCTGCGTTAACGCAAGTTTTACCCACACCGAGAGCTAAGATGTTTATACATCAAAAAAACCTTATCAACACCCTGCAGACAAAAATTATCAATCGATTAAAATAACCAACTTCTAGTTAGCTTTTTTTGTGGGAGTTCGATAAATAACTAACTTTTAATTAGCTATGACAAAACTGACTTTAAGTTAGTTACAATGTCGTGCAGGAGTCATGCAGGCGTTATCGGGAGTCTGTTTTTTACAAGTTTCTATTTAAATATCCTCATACAAAAATTACTTTCAATACACTTTTTTCTGAACTTCGCAGATTCTTTTTCGAATACAGGACAAATAAAAGGAAGATCGAAATTATATATGTATTATCATTTTGAAGTTATGTCTGATGGTGTTCGAATATGGGACCACATACAGCAGAATATGTAAACAAATATAAAATGTAATAAGATAAAGTAAACAAATAAAAAAGTAAAAAAGAAAAAAATTTGTTTTTCTTATTGATATTTTATGTCCAAAAGTAGTTAGCTATAAGTTAGTTGACACCTAATGCAGAGAAAACCAGTTCTCACTATTTTGCGGCAATCGCCCTTCAAAAGTAGCTAGTTACGGCCAAAGAAAATAGTTAATATATAGTTACCACTAGTCGACTGCTAGTTAGTAAATAGAAACTAGTCCCATTTCCTGCAGGGCATATTCACTTTTGACGCAATTGTCTGGAATTTTTTTTCGCTTTTGTGAACACTGGAACAACTTGCTTAAACTTAAAGGATAATATCGAGGGCACCGTTTTTGCTTTTTTAATTTAAAAGATCTACACCATGAATGGTTAAGAACATACCATAATTAAAAGATTACCATCTGTTTCAGAAGCACACGATTTTCTAACGATCTAAAGTTTCATATTTAGGTTTAATCCTTAAAATTACCGAAAATATGTTATCAGCGGAAGCACCTACATATGTGCTGGGTTATTTTTCTAGGATTACAAGGCTAACCCATTCACATCCCATAATATTTCTACTGAATAAATATGTCTGAAATTTTTCGGGGAAATTTTTTTAGTTATTCTCAATGTGGTCCAGCTCACAAATGGCCTTGCATCGAGCCAATAGAAATATACCAAATTTCATTTCCTTGAGAACTTACTTTCCTTTGCATTTAGCGTGAGTTGGTCAAATAATCGTATATACCCAAATACTTTTTAAAAGCTCAAACAAACACTCGTACATATTTTTCATATGTATGAATTTGAAAATATGTATATCTCCGTGTCATTTGCCTCAGATTCTTCTTCTTTCTCTTATTTGGCGCTGTAACCGCCTAAACGATTTTGGCCAAGTTCAATAAAGCATGCCAGTCGTTTCTCTTCTGTGCCAACTGACGCCAATTGGAAGTGCCTTAAGATTAAGATTACATTTTATAATTAAAAAAAAAAAGCTTTACATTGGCAAATTGAAATTAATTTCGCAAGCTCAAAAACCGAAAACCGCAAAAAGTGAATATTTAAACGCCTGCTATCACATATGTATGTATTGTACATAAATTAATTCTAATATACGCATAAACAAGAACAACTTGTCGTTTGTAAATAATCAAATGGATCAGCGGAACCACTTCAAAAGTGAACAGCAATGTGGTTTTTGTCAATTTTTTTCGAATTGTGCAATCTTTAATGTGAACAGTGTTCGCTTTGTTTTTGTTATCGTAGCTGTTGTTTACTTTATGCATATATAAATGTGCATTCCCGTACATACGTTAATAAACTGCATTAATGGAAAGTGAAGACCAAATATTTATAGCGAAAAGAATAGTATAAAGTGAGCTAATTACTTTTTCTTGTTCCACATATAACTCCACTTGTATGTACTATATATGTATTTACGTATGTGCATACAAATACGAATATAGTACATACAGTGAAACCCGCTTAAGTACCAACTCCCCCCCCCCCCCCCCGTTTAAGTACCTAACCCGCTTAAGTAACCAACATTTTTGGACACCGTGATTTTTTTAATATAATCAGAAGAAAATCCCTCTCTTAAGTACCTCCCCGCTTATTCACCCAACCCGCCTAAGTACCTCAATTTCTCGTGCCCCATTTACAATTTTACTTGTAATTTTCCCCTTTTAAGTGCTCTTTTAAAATTCCTTAAAATACTTACGTATTTTCAAATTTGCTAAAAAAAAAAATCTAAAAAATCAACGGTAACTTTTAGCCACTTGAAACTTGCAGATTATTGAACTAAAATTGAATAGACTATAAAACTGTATACTCAAAAAACACTTCTGAGAAAAAAGTTTGAAATTATGATGCATTTTTTTAAGTGTTCTACAAAATCTTAAGCTTAGGTTTATATGGTATTTGTTAGGGAATGAACTGCATTTTAATTGATTGAAAAACCTTAAAAATTAATAAATAAACTTAAGTGGCAAACAATATCATTTTGAATTTGGTACATTTGGTACATCGAGGTACTTAAAAGGGTTCTTTTTAAAAGCTGAAATTTTTCGTGAGGTACTTAAGCGGGTTTTACTGTACTCGTAAATACATATGTATGTATGTGCTTGCATGCAATATTTAACAAATTCAAACGCAGTAAAATGTTACTCATACGCCTGTGCGGTCGCTGGAAGTGCAATTTAAAGTGGCAATAAAAAGATTCCATTCCAAAGGTTGCATTTATTAAAATAAAAACTTAAAAATAAAACTTTGATAAATTTCCACACTACACCTGCACACAACACATTATGATAATGAACCATGGTATGCACCACAAACGCCTTCTTTCTGTTAAATCATCGATGAAAATTTTTGCGATCGGCGCTAAGCCATTTTGTAAGAGTAAGGGCTTAGTAGCCGGCGCAGGAGGCCGTTCCACCTTTCTTTTACACATTGTAACATCAATGATAAATCGACGCACGCTGCCGCATTTTTTGCACACTACAGTTTAACTTCTCTCACAGTTTCCCAAGTTCAGGCGGTGTTTTCAATCTAACTTTTAAGTATATTCTGTCGATCAGCCAAACGCCAAGCCGGCTAAGCTTACCGGAACGATGACACTCACGTCGCCACTATCAATCGATATTACTTTTTATTAGTTTTTGAGTGCGCTATTTTAAAATGTTCTTCATTTTACGGCGACGCGTGCACCTACAATGCCGCCGCACAACTGATTGAGCAGCGCGATAGTTCATCGATCGCTGATCGTGGTTGATCGGCGCATGCGGCAAATTAATGATGGCAAGACATTGGCAGTTATATGAATGAGTGAATGTTTATTATTTTTCGGAGAAGAATATAAAGAGGGTTTAAAGAAATTTAAAAAGTAAAATTATTTTCTTTACGTTAACGCAACGTTAAAGAATTGTATGTACAAAAACAGAAAGTAAGCAAATATAAAATTGGTGAAATTAATTAAAAATATATTGTTCATATGCTGGCACAACTGAAAGAAAAGAGATTTTTCAGAAGGCTAGTTCGAAGTTTTCAATTTGTTCCCAAAATGTATAAAAAAAGAGATACATATTGTCTTCTCTTACGCAAAAAGTCATATATGTAATACTCCTATATTGGCAGTAAGAGCTAGTACCGTCCGAAAACACTAAAGTACAGATAAGTATATCAATAAACATGTACGAAAGAAAAGGAAAACATACGTTTATAAATAAACATGTACACAACACATACACAAAAACGGCACTCAAGTACACAATACATTGACAAAAACGGTACTAGACTATCTCGCTTTGATTTCGGAATGCTTACACATTGAGAAGTTAGCTTACTGCCAATATAGAAGTATTACATATATGCAAAAAGTACACAAGATTTTAAATACGTTAAATTCAGAATCAATCCTACAATTTAACTTAAGATTTTACTTTTTCCCGAATAGATCGGTCGTTTTGTTGAAGTGGGACCAATTTTGATACTACTGTAACTAGTAAGTATGTTTTAATTATATACATTAGGGTACCTCACTAAAATAGGTGCGGATTTTCCGGTGGAACTTTAAAATTTGTTATATTCTAAAACTTCCGCCAAAACATTTTAGAAAGATTTGCGTGAGCTGAACCGATTTGAAAATACCTCCAAAAATCTCATTATTTTGATTCCTTGGATAAAATTTAGAAACCTTTTTATGCAGACCCTTTCAACTTTAACTTTTCTATCATCCGAGGTGACTTTTTAGAAAAAATATATTTAAAAACTACTTTTATTAAAAAAAAAATCCATTTTTGAAGGTATTTTCAAACAGGTCCAGCTCAAGTAAACCATGAAATGTTTGGTACGGACGGAATAATTGGCACGCCCTCTGCTCTTAGGGGCGGAAACATTAAATTTCATCCGATTGCGATGAAATTTAATTTGTGCTCTCTCTTTTATAAGAAAACCCTAAATATAAAATATGGGGAGGATTGGATCACTATGACGTCCAAAACTCACAAAACATATGGGCCTAGTCATTTAAATGTGATGGAATTTTGGTTAATTTTTGTTTCCTGCTTTCCAATCTCAGAGAACAATTGTTATACTTTAAAATTACATAGGTGTAAATATTCTCTTTTCTCTCAATGTTTAGTGAGATTTTTCCATTGCTCGAAAAATTGTTTTCGCGAAATTATGCAAAAAGAAGCTACAATAAAAAATTGCATATATTGCAAAGTCGCGCGAAAAGATCCAATTATATATTCGAAAACTATTTCTATATTTCAAGGTAAATTTTTTGATAAAAAAAGGGGACAATACCAAAAAAGGGATAAATACCTTCACCTGAACATTCGACGACACTTATTTAAATAATTGACTACAGTTTAAAAATAAACACTTGGTTTAATAAGTTAAGCGCCAAACTGTTCGTGGATAGGGGCTGAGTAAATTATGTAAAATTTTGTATTTATGACTTTTGCTTTTCCCTCTCTAAGCCCAATCGTTTTTTTTATCAACTGTCACCATGAATTTTTTCTACCTGCCTCCATATAGTCGAAACACTGTGTATCGTAAGTAAAATAGATTTTATATTTCCGATGGAAAAATTGTACCGATTGTTTTTGTACGGATAGTGATGCACCCTAATATACAAGTAAAACATAATTCAAATTTTTTTTTAATTAATGCAAATCAATTTTTGTTTGCAAAAGTTAACAAAATGAAAAAAAGTTACCAAACAGTTTTAAAGCTACAAATTTTGGTAAAAAGTGTCCAATTGTGGCAACCGTGATCAGGCGTAACCTCTAATATTTTAGTCGTTAAAGATGACAAAATGGGTTTTTTTCCTTTGAGCAATGTATTTTCATTTGAACTCGACCAAGGCAAAAATTTAAAACAAATGTAAACCCTTAAGACTCCATCGCACAAAATATTTATTTGAAAGTAAGTAATGGGTACACATGTAAGTTTTGAAGGATTTTTCTCGATTTTAAAACTTTATTGAACAAAATTGGTACAATGTATTTTATGGCAATGCAATGGTGTCTTCTACAGAAATCAAGCCTGCTGCGGTAAAGGCGTCTGCATCGACTGAAAAAAGGCAATCTGATGGTGCAAGGTCTATAAGGCGGGTAGGATAGGACTTCTCATCCGGTATCATCAAGATAAGTTTTGGCTACTTGTGCGATATGCGGCCGAGCATTGTCAGGGTAAAGGATCAATGAATTATGTCTGGTTGCCCGATCTCGCCCGTTTTTCCGCAATTACTCGCGTCAACTGTTGCGTGCAGAAAGCACCGTCGATCCTCTGACCACTTTTCAGAGGCTCATGATACAGGATTCACTGCTGGCCCTACCAAGTGCAGAGCAGTACAATGATGTCAAGGATATTTGGCTTCGGCGTCGATGGTCCGCGTTCGCTGTGTTTAACTTACGCCTTCTGCCGCTTTGGACAATCGTAATAAATCCATCTTTCACTGCCGGTGACAATATAATTCAAAAATGACTTTACTTTGTGCGGTTGAAAAAGCATTTGGGAAACACTGGCTCGCTGTTCGATATCTCTCTTTCTTTGAGTCCGCCGGGCACCCAGTTCCCGACTTTCATTTACATTCCAATGGTTTTCAATCGCAAGGAAATGTCTTTATTACAGGTTTATAGCCTTCCTTCGCTTTCCTTGTCGGTTGTGTCAAAACCGCCACTTTCGAAACGTAAGATCTACCGCTCATAGGCTAAAATTGGTGTAGCATCACTCTCTTAAAGCATCACGGGCAGGAAAATACCAATACTGTTTGTAGGCACAAAAGCTGATATAGTCGTAGCACAAAAAAAACATGTTGTTTATACTTTGGTGGAATTACACATACTAAAAAATATGGTTAAATGATGACGCTTATCTCCTTTAGTTTCCGAGATAATGACTACAACTTTTTCGATAATTTAGTAAAAATTTAGTTGGTGATGCAGTCATATTAAATTAATCAATATCATAAAAATTGCGTTCTCCATTTTTGGATATCTCTTTTAGTTTCCGAGATATTGAGTAAAAAGTGTCGTTAATTTGGTAGAAATTTTGATCACTTTTTGTCGTATTTCATACAAAGTGGCTGCCAAATTCTGGACAATGACGCTTACGACAAAATTTTACTAAAGAAAATCCTTCATAAACTCAAAACTAATTAACAATAAACATTCAAAATTAAATATTTTAAAAATTTTGTGAACTTGTAACATTTTCAGAGACTTTGGAGAAAATATATCTTCGCATTTTTGAGAAATTGCATTCCAAACTTCAATCACGATTTCCCACAACCTGCCGAAATTAACATACGACAATATTTTACCCAGGCGACGATATGTATTTATATGGGCAAATCTAAAAAATAGGTACACTTTCCAAAAAAAATTCTAACTTTTAAATTTGTGAGCCCACCTATGTTTTATATATCATTTTATTCGTAATCTCTTAATAAATCGATTAATATAAGTGTAATTCATTTTCATCAAGTGCTTCAAAAGTTAGACGAGTAATAAACGTGAAATAGAAAACAAAAGAATAAGCTGGGTTCACATTACACTGTTCAAGTTGTTAATTTTGAGCAAAGATTTTGAAAGTTGAACTCTCTTAATTAGGATGTTCTAAATTCAATGGCATACCCCGTTTTACCAGATTGACTCCGGTTTTGATTCAAGTATACATACGTCAATGAATTATATCCAAAAGCAACCAGCTCGATAAAGCTTACAACAGTGAAAATAGAGCTAAATAACACGAAGTTTACCTGTTTTTTTAGATTTACCCATATGTATATGTACAAATGAAATTAAACAATTTTTCATCAAGATTTTCAACTTTTTATTCAGATTTTCTAGAAAATTTTCGAGTATGAAGTTTTATAGCCAATTAAATTCTGGAGACTTTTACGTTGGTGGCATGAAGTTTTTGCCTTCGAAGACCCATAGTAAAATTTTCCAATTTTCTAGAATACATCAATCCTCTTACGACCTTCGAAATTTGCTTTTTGTGGGGTTTTCTTGAAGTAAGGGTCAAAACGACCCTTTCAGACGGGAGCTGGTGGGTTAAAATGTTCAATGAAAATACTTCCCATGCAATTTTACTAAATATGTCTTAACCTTTAATTTCGCTCAGACATTTATTTTAACCAGTTTTTCCATTTTTTTGAAAACTATTTAGGCCGAGACATGAAAACTTTAGTAGGCCATAAAATAAAAATAGGAGAGTGCAGGCTGATTTCTGCTGAGGCACTGTGTAATTATAGAATTATTAATATTCGTCTGCATGGTATACTTTGTTATGATAATATGATGGATACGATTCCTTTTAAAATTATATAAAAATGGTTCCGGTGATACACCCCGTGAATATGTAACTTTCCAGGAGGTGTCTCGACCACTTTTCAATACATATATATTTCTGATTCTAATTCAGTAACGCGGCTTTGGTACTCTAGTATGGACTCCAGCTAAGCAAATTCTTCGTTGGTACCGCTGACTGCTCTCTATGAGTATTGGATTGGTTTCGTATGTGTAGATACCTCTATATCAAATAGCAGTACTATATGGAAAATCCTTCCAGAAATATGACTTGTGAAAGTTTCGGTGTGTATAGGGGACACTACGCCTTTTTCCAATAATTTCTACTTTTCTTCATATGTATATGATTGATTTCATATATCTCTATACCAAGTTTCAGTACTCTACCATAATGCACTTATACTCTGCACTTCCAGAGATGCTCAGTATGAAACATTAGGGCTATTCGCGATCCGGTGCAAATGGCCTAGCATCATTGCATTGCAAATTTGTATTGCAAATTATTTGCAATACACAAACAAAATACACGCATTTGCATTTGTCATTGCTTGGCAAATTTGCAATACCGAAAACCCATAGCATAAAAATGCTATGCATTGCATTCATAAACAAAACCAAAGCTGATGCACAAAAATTGTTTTGCAAAAGCTTTACCATGACAGTTTAATAAAGTTCGCTCACAATCCATGGCATATTTCTGCAATTGCATAAATTTGTCAGCTCTTATGCACCGAATCGCGAATAGCCCTATTCAGTTTGTTTGGGAGGATGCACGCATCCTCTATATATCGAGGTTGTCTAAAATTTAAAGTTTTGCGAAAAACCCCGACTTTCATACGTGCATATGTGCATAAGAATGTTTTGAGGTGCCTGCGGTGTCAGCCACACGGGAATAATGTACACAAAATAAATAAACACAATTGATCTGGTTTTTACGCCGTTCGTGGAATCATTAGATAATTCGCTTAAAAAACACCTTAAAAGTCAAAAAAGTCGTTAAATAGAATATATTTTGAATTCAAATCTTCTAACTCGTACCATTAAAGACTTTTCCACATTTTGATAAAAGTTTCGAATTTTCACATTTCCACATATTTATTCGGTACTTCGGCATCAACTATCAGGTACAGCGAAATTTTTCAACAGCACTGGCGACAAATTAATTTGAACCGGAAATAAATTTATTGACGTAGCATGGTTTCAGGCGCTTCTTTAGTTTCCGCTAACGATTATTTAGAACGCTAGCGGTTCGAACCTCCGCTGTGCACCAAAAACTAAAATGAAGCATACCAATAGGCGATTTTTAAATAAGTGACGCCAGTGCTTGTTTTTCGCTTATGCTTGCTTTCGCTTATGTTATGCTGAAGTAAGTATCGAGGTTGATGAAACACTGGATGAAAACAGTCACTGTGTTTGATACATCGATATTTTTTATTGAAATATTAAGTATTTGAATCAGTGTTGCCATCTTCTGATTTCCAAAAAGCACCAAAAACTAAAAGCACCAAATTTTTTTCAATCAAGAATGCTTTTTTCATAACATAATACCGAAGTAGTGCACATTAAAACTGGTATATCTCGAGAAAGAAAAATCGAATCGCATCAAACGAAAATGATGCCCTAATTAGAAATGAGCAAATAATTTGGTGTTTTCATTATATAACTTCAAATATCGCTAAAAACCGTGTTTTTGGCACTTTGAGGTTAGGATATCTCAAAATTCTGGTGCTAGAGCAATTGTGAGGCCAGATTTGGATTCAGCACCAAGAAACGATGTGTTTTACTCAGGTGGTAAAAAAAAAAATGTGTACAAATCATTAGAAAAGAAAAAAAGAAATACATACTTAACTTACTCGCGTACTAGCATTTTCAACGCGAATAGAATTTAACAAGGTGGGTTTGCAACTTCAGCTTTTTATCAATCATGTAAGGCTGCCACAGCCTTAAATATTTCAAATTATTTCAGGTTTTAACTATCTCGAAGTAATTTTAGTTCAGAAAAAAAAGCACTAAAAAGGCACTAGGCACTAAATAATTTTTTTTGGCGTTTTAATTTTCAAAAAACACTAAATCTAGTGCTTAAAGCTCTAAGTTGGCAACTATGATTTGAATGTGTCAAGTGACTGAGCAATATGTCTACAATAATATGCATAAATAGAGTAAGTTAAATTAAAACGTTAAAATATATGATAAATTAGAAATAAAATCAAAGCGCTATAGAAAAAGTTTAAACTATTGTCCTACCATCACAAAGCAGATTTCATTACCAGGAATAAATAGCCAACGCACACAATTCTGGAAATACTTTTGTGATGGCACTTTAATTTTCCACCATGAACATCGAGCCAAAAAAATCCAAGTTGTCCAATTATTGGGAAGCAAAAATCGATGTTTTGAGCACTCGATTTTGTGTCAAATCATCGATTATTTACAAATAGCAATGTCGATGTCGCAGTCCTAGCATATCTGCACAGCGTTAAATCGGTTGCCAATTAAGCTTTCCAGGGGGGCATGCCTACTGCTTCCTAGATCCGCTTATATAGTTCTGGATTCAACATGCTTATGGTCCATCCATTTAATACATTAGGAATAGACAATGGGCGTCATGCATAAAAAGTGATCTTAACCTTCGTAGGGTCTTCGGGTCAAATTTGACCCATTCCAGGAAGAAAATAATTTTTTCTCTCTTTTAACAATTACACCTAAAAATTTATAGCTCATTATATTTTAGTAGATTAAACTGCAATAATTTTGTTTTTTTTTTGGCTGACGCTCCTAGGTATTTTCCTCCATATAAAAGTAATCGGCGATCATACTTTATATGGGAGAAAACCGTCAGCAAAAAAAAAAATTATTAAAAATCAACGCAATTTTCTATTTTCTTGAAATTTGCACTTTAACCAAATAAAATTTAATGGGCTAGCATAAAAAGTTTAAATGTTTTGAGCGTAATTGTTAAAACTTGTTTAATTTTAATAAATATTGTACGAAGTTTGAGATTCGGATTTATATGGTGCTGGTTATGTAATGAACTAAACTTTATAAAAAATTATAAACAGTTAATAGACAAAATACAAATACCCAAAACTGGTCAAAATGTCACTTAACTTAATCAGCCGACCGCAAGGGTATACTTTTGAAGTATGCAGTAAAAAAAATTCAGATTCATTGCTATTTGTACATATGACATCGCCTGAAATAAAAAAAGGTACAAATTAGACGATGCTTCCTCAAAAGATGAACAATGTGTATGTCAGTATTTGAGCCTTCTCGCACTTATTGCCACAGTCTTACCAACTGCAACAGTTATTGTGGAAACATTGTTAATTCGTAATATTATAATGATTTGCATTGTGGTTACCGCAGAGGCAGATATTAACCTAGTAACGAGAAACTTCAGATCCAAACAATGTGGACAAATAGACTTCTTTAACCATAGATCAGTGTTGGAAGTTTGCGGGATTTCGCCCTTTTTTTGGGATTCTATGAGGGCGAATGGGATTTTCTGGCGTAAAACGGGATTTTTGTCATTCCATACCAAGCAATAAAATTTAGTTATTGATAAATAACCAAAACGGCCATACTCCGTGGTAAAATAACGCCGTTCATATGAATTCTATCTGCGGAACTTCATTAACTTGAAATGAATTTTAATATCAATTTAATGAGTTATCCAAAATTAATTTGGATATCTTGAGTTTCTAGATTCTGAACTTGTTTTAAACGATTAATGCAAAAATATTTTGAGTGATCCTATTACACGATGTTACACTGATCATGAACTTTTTAATTGACCTAGTACAGGTCGTAGGGCTGGTCAATTAATTCAGGAAACTGCGCTTAAACTTTTTCTAACACCTTGAAATTTTCAACTTGTTCTTAAAAACCCATTTTCGCATGACTTCCGGCACTAAATAACTTTTAGCTCGGTTATATTTTAACCCATTTTAAGTTTTTATATGACTCTGAAAAGAAGAATACTTATACTATTTTAAGAAATAATAAGTTTTGTGAGCATATTGCAAATATATGCAAAATTGTTAGGTCAATCAGAAATTTACACAAATTTTTACTATTTTTTTTCATTTCCATAACATTTTTTGGCAAAATATCAAGAGCAATTGGTCTCTTTTAGTCACTACTTTGAAAATAATGTTTTATTCCGAGTAGAACTAAGTACCTAATAAAAATCAAAAGACAGTTTCGGAAGTTATGATTTTTGTAAAGATTTTTCCAAAATCACTTCGATAATATTTCACAGAAAATTTTAATCAGTTGGATTGGATTCACCTTTAGGTTTCAATAGTTCGTCTAGTTGACCTTCAAAGTTTTGGGTAGAGCCGCATGTGTTTTGACGTGGAATGGCCCATATAATTCCTATGAATATTGCATATCTATGTATGTACATGCTTGTGTTTTTTCATCCGAAAGCATTTTATGTATAATAGGTACATATAGCACGGGATTTCTATTATAACTTTAGTATAAAACGGGATTTAGGTAATATATGAACGGGATTTTATTAAACCTGTTACTGGCAACACTGCCATAGACTAATGACTTCAACGATCACTCAACAACTTTTATTCCATATTTGTGGGTATTGCGGACTCTTATTAGAAATTCTAATATTTCGGTACCAAGTATCGAAAGTATTGGGTACTTTAAAAGTCGGTACCGAGTATCGATCAATTCTTAAAAGTACTGACTCAGCACATCACTAGCGTAATGATATTGAGCCCATATTGAATAAACTATCAAAGGAGGAGAAATCTTGTACAGTAAGTAAAGATAACACAGAATATGCTGAGCTAATTCAATTGAAAGTTACATGTGCTAACAATGGCTGGAACGAAAATGTTTTTCTAAATGCTGACATTTCTTATAAAAAAATAACAGTGACTTATTTTGGACATATTTCCCCCATTCCCTGTCCCTTATGCCATATTCAATGCGATTTTTCGTCCCAAAAATCTTACCATCCTCTCGGAAAAATTAACCAACACCAACCAAACTAAAAGTAATGAATATCGAAAGGGAGAGCACTCCATAATCCCGACTTTGGAGATCCCGACGAGACATAATCCAGACAATTTTTAAAAATCCAGACAACATAAAATCCAGACAGGACATAATACAGACATAACAAAATCCCGACCAAATAAAATACAGATAGCACATTATTCAGACAAGACAAAATCCCGACAACACAAAATCCCGACAAGACAAAATTCAGGCAAAAAAAATTACAATGCGTCCGGCAATGAAACTGATGACTTATGCTTAAATATAAACGGTTACCACTCCACATTTTTTCGCTTCTTCACTGCAAGGAGCCTAACCCTCTCGGCAACCATTTTACCACAAGGATGAAAGCTGCGTATTCTCGTCGATGGCAAACTAATTCCAACGGTGAATAACCGGAAAATTTAAATTGCCAACAAAGTTCAGAGCCGTAGTCCTCAATTCGGCAGTACTTGGCCAAAGACAAAGAAACGGTGTTGCAAACATACAAGGCCGCCCGGTTCTAAATTATGCAGCGCCTGTGTGCTCGCCGGAGACAATTGCTTCGAAGTGGATGAAACTACAGGCATGCCACAATACAACACCCCGGACAACCAGAGGATGCCTTCTGATGTCGCCAGGACATCACATCCACAGTGAAGCCGAAATTCTCCCAGCAAGGTGCTACAGTTTTCAGCACTCGAACTTGCTTGAGCTGAAGGGCCAGGTCCAGCACTACGCACAGCACCCCTGAGACTGGGACTGTACAGACAGGCTATTAACGGCATTTACAGACTCCAGTCAAGTGAATGCCGTCATCAGTGCCAATCACCACCTGTGAACGAGAGTGAGCTTCAACTGAGTGAGAGTGAGTATCCAGCATGTGGAGACACCAACCTTGACACCAACCACCTCTTCACATGCTCACTCAATCCAACTTAACTAACTGGATTATGTCTGGTCGGGATTTGGTCGTGTCCGGATAATGTCTTTCGGGATTCTGTATTTCGGTATTTTGTATATCGGGATTTCATTATACACCCATCGAAAGGATACAGATAAAAGTACGACTAAGTAAAGTCGATGCCAATGATGTCCTAATCACTTGTAAAAAGTAACTTACTTTATATTTATTTCATATATATACATAAGTACATAGGTGTATGTTCCTTGTGCCAGCTTTATAAAATCGACAAAATTTTAAATAAAAGCCTATAAAAATATAAGCTTTACTTGGTAGATGTAGAGAAAAATAATATACAACGTCATACACTTTAGTATGTTAAATCAGTTTATATTACAGAATTTTAATGCATGGGTGAATTTGACCCTAAGAGCTTTAACGTCAGTAATTTTAAAGATCTTAAGAAGGTTAAGCTCTGATTCAGTTTTTGCACTGATGAATTGAGCTCAAGCTCAAGAAGCGCGTTTAAATAGGTACATATGTATATGATGTAAGTAATAATTATCTAGTTTACCATATTTCAAAAATGTGTCAAACCTGAAAGTTGTATACCAGCACCAAACTAGATAAATTTTACAAAAGTGACAACTGTGGAGGTACAAATACCAATTACGCGGCTGAAAAACAACAAATATGCTGGAGCTGCCAACCTGCCAGCGCAGCTATTTAAGTAGAGCTCGTATGCAGAATATGATCAGATGAACGCATGCCCGACGACTGGAATTTAAGTGTGCTCTGCCCAATCCACTAGAAAGGCGACCCCGCCATTCGCGCGAACCACCGCAGCCTTCTAAGCATAGGTTACAAAATCTTATCGAACATATTGTGCGAAACATTGAAGCACACCGTCAACGAATTGATTGAGCCTTATCAGTGCGGCTTTGAACTTGCAAATTTATTTATTTATTCATAACTAGTAAATTCACCATAGACGAGAGAAGGATCGACACCCACCATCTATTTGTCGATTCGATTGTTAGGCATTCGTAAACTTTGATTGTAAAAGAAAAATTGTGGTTTCTGGGAGCAACTGCGAAAACACTCGTTCTTCAGGGTCTCGCATACGCATTTAGCAGTTATATTGTGAAAGACATGCCTGCAAGTGTATTTATTTCTTTTCTAAAAAAATGTTCATACTCTTTTTAGTGATTCGTACATATGTATGTATGTAACTAGGTGTGGCAGAAGCTCCCGAACTCACCCGATTTAAACTTCTTTCACTTTCAAAAGAAAGTCAATATTTTACCACACCTACTCTACATATGTATGTATGTGGTTTTGTCTGTTACTTTGCAACAAAAGCGGCATTTTTGATGAATGCCGAAAGTAAAACTAAATCGTTTACCCACAGATGCACCAACACCCGCCATTGCTTGTGATTAAGAGTGCACTGAGTGAAAAGAAATCGAAACTGAAACAAAGTCAAAACGCGAAAACTGAAACCCAGTTCGCTGCTAAAGCAGTGCAACATGAATGGAAAGTGAATTTCCTGCGCTGCAACCCATATGTAGCAAACACGCGGCCACCAGCCCCAAGCATCGTTGCCGATCCGTTCTGCATTCACGCTTTGGCCAAGTTTTTCGATGGAGGTATTTAGCATTATTTTTGGGGAAATTCAATTCGTTTCTGCGTGTGTGCGCGCGCGCCTGGCCTGTGTAACCAATTAAACTGGTTCTGGTTGTTTGCCGCAGCAGCAATGCACCAGTGTGTTGCCGCTGGCGGCCTGCAACATAATAAAAAAATAACACTGTATTGATTTAGTTTTTTGTTTACAGTTTTTTGTGCACTTCAGCAATACTTCATTGCGATAGTCACTACCGACTGTAGTGAAAATATCCAGCATCGCTGATGACCTAAAATTGTGGTTAAAAACATTTGACAACCTTGCGCTGAGTTCAGCCTAAGGCTATTTGATTCCGCATCTTTCTCTCTATCTCTGTTTTTTTATTATTAATAGCCGCATCTTTATTTTGAACAAAGTGTCAGTGAAAATTATTGACCTTCTCTATCGTTGCGCGCTAAATTTATGTTGACCATCCTTTGACTTATGCAGTCAGCAAATATTTCAATTCGATATTCTACTCGCGAGTTACCGTGCAACGAACGGGCTCGTCCACAGCTTGCC
>NW_023458560.1:13944549-13947563 GCF_013731165.1 Rhagoletis pomonella
AAAAAAATACCTTTAGAACCCTCTTTTCCTTGCCAGCGTCCATTTTTGTTTACTTTTACATTTGCCATTTCTCCTCTTCTTCGCAAAAACAATCGATAAAACTAGGATGGACACCGAAAAGTTATCGGTTAAATCTGAGATTATTTTATAATTACAGATTAACAGGGGAGGAATTTTATATGGCTAATCTCTTTTTCTAATTACAGATTAGGAAGTTAAGCTCGAAAATGAAGATAATCTACTTATATGTGAACCTAGTATAAGTGTGCTCTGCCAAATCCACTAGAAAGGCGACCCCGCCATTCGCGCCAACTACCGCAGCCTTCTAGCATAGGTTACAAAATCTTAACGAACATATTGTGCGAAACACTGAAGCACACCGTCAACGAATTGATTGGGCCTTATCAGTGTGGCTTTTGAACTTGCAAATTTATTTATTTATTCATAACTAGTAAATTCACCATAGACGATACGCGATCTGCGAGAGAAGGATCGACACCCACCATCTATTTGTCGATTCGATTGTTAGGCATTCGTAAACTTTCATTGTAAAAGAAAATTTGTGGTTTCTGTGAGCTACTGCGAAAACACTCGTTCTTCAGGGTCTCGCATACGCATTCAGCAGTTATATTGTGAAAGACATGCCTGCAAGTGTATTTATTTCTTTTCTAAAAAATGTTCATACTTTTTTTAGTGATACATAGATATGTATATATGTAATTAGGTGTGGCAGAAGCTTCCGAACTCACCCGATTTAAACTTCTTTCACTTTCAAAAGAAAGTCAATATTTTACCACACCTACTCTACATATGTATGTATGTGGTTTTGTCTGTTACTTTGCAACAAAAGCGGCATTTTTGATGAATGCCGAAAGTAAAACTAAATCGTTTACCCACAGATGCACCAACACCCGCCATTGCTTGTAATTAAGAGTGCACGGAGTGAAAAGAAATCGAAACTGAAACAAAGTCAAAGCGCGAACACTGAAACCCAGTTCGCTGCTAAAGCAGTGCAACATGAATGGAAAGTGAATTTCCTGCGCTGCAACCCATATGTAGCAAACACGCGGCCACCAGCCCCAAGCATCGTTGCCGATCCGTTCTGCATTCACGCTTTGGCCAAGTTTTTCGATGAAGGTATTTAGCATTATTTTTGGGGAAATTCAATTCGTTTCTGCGTGTGTGCGCGCGCGCCTGGCCTGTGTAACCAATTAAACTGGTTCTGGTTGTTTGCCGCAGCAGCAATGCACCAGTGTGTTGCCGCTGGCGGCCTGCAACATAATAAAAAACAAGTGAGCAGCGCTGTCTTCGGCTATGCCGAAGGCTTCATACCTTTCATGAACATCTGCAAATTTTAGTTTGACAGATTACTGATTTTGATACATCGATAGAGGAGTTACATACTTATATAAAAAATCGCATCTAAACAATCAGAGGTATGGAAGATATACTTTATATGGCACCAATCTAAGTGATTTTCACTGCTATGTGATCGGTGTGTAAACCGGTAACGCAATTTATTGGGTTTAGTTTCCTACATAAAGGAGATATATCGCAAAAACTGGTATCTGAACAATCAGTGCTATAGGAGATAAAGCTTATACAGCATAGATTTTGACGATTTTCTCAGTAGACTTTGTATTATTATTTATAAAATATCTTACGAAATTTATCGGTTTTAGCTGTTCAAATAAAGGAGTTTTACAGTAAAATCCCATATCTGAACAATCAGATGTATGGAAGATATATGTTGTAGTCACCCGATCCTTGTTATTTTCACTGTAAGTATTCTGTTAATGAGTGAAAATGGTGCGAAATTTCATGTTCCTAACTGCATAAATGGAGGAGATATGATAAAAGACCTCATATCTGAACAATCAGTTGTATGGGGGCTGCAGGTTATAGTGACCCGATCTTCGTTATTTTCACTGTAAGTCTTCTGCTGATAATGAGTGAAAACAGCGCGAAATTTCATGGTCCTAGCTACATAAATGGATGAATTACAACGAAAAATCTCATATCTGAACAATCAGTTGTATGGGAGCTATAGGTTTTAGTTATCCGATCTTTTTAATTTTCACTGTAAGTTTTCTGTTGATAATTATTGAAAACTGTGCGGAATTTCCTGTTCCCAGCTATATAAATGGAAGAGATATAACGAAAAATTTTATATCTGAACAATCAGTTGTATGGGAGCTATAGGTTATAGTGACCCGATCTTTGTAATTTTCACTGTAAGAATTCTGTTGATAATGGGTGCAAGGGCTGCAAAATTTCATGTTCGTAGCTGCATAAATGGAGAAGTTATAACGAAAAATCTCATATCTGAACAATCAGTTGTATGGGAGCTATATGTTATAGTGGTCCGATTCTTCCGGTTCCGACAAATGATTAATACATTATAAAAATACACCCACCTACCAAATTTGATCCGGATATCTCGAAAACTGAGAGACTAGATTGCATACAAACAGACAGACAGACGGACAGACGGACAGACGGACATGGCTAAATCAACTCAGCTCGACGTTCTGATCATAAAAGTATACATTTTAATGGGTCTATCTCTTTTTGTTCTGGTACTTACAAACATCGGACCAAAGTTATAATACCATTTCATGCTCATGAAAGGTATAAAAAAACACTGTATTGATTTAGTTATTTATTTACAGTTTTTTGTGCACTTCAGCAATACTTCATTGCGATAGTCAATACCGACTGTAGTGAAAATATCCAGCATCGCTGATGACCTAAAATTGTGGTTAAAAACATTTGACAACCTTGCGCTGAGTTCAGCCTAAGGCTATTTGATTCCGCATCGTTTTCTCTATCTCTGTTTTTTATTATTAATAGCCGCATCTTAACAAAGTGTCAGTGAAAATTATTGACCTTCTCTATCGTTGCGCGCTAAATTTATGTTGACCATCCTTTGACTTATGCAGTCAGCAAATATTTCAATTCGATATCCTACTCGCGAGTTACCGTGCAACGAACGGGCTCGTCCACAGCTTGCC
>NW_023458560.1:13947663-13951686 GCF_013731165.1 Rhagoletis pomonella
GGATCTGCAAAGAAATAAATATAAATAAATACCACAAATACTTCTTAAATTTTTAGTACTATTTTCTTCAACTGGAGGTGCCGCCTACAGGCAGGACTAAAAAATCACGGTATATGGATACATAAATTGTATTAATTACAAAGAATATTATCATTTTCTTTCATTTATAGAGTCAGAAACAATCAGCACGGAATATATCGATGGCTGAGTGGAAGATCGACCTATCTCGGCAGCCAGTTCGAAAACGCCCGATCTCAGAAAATTTTTCAACAACGCTTTATCTCAGAAATCTTTTCAAGAACGCCCTACTTCAGAATTTGATTGGAAAACACCCTACCTGAGAATTGGGTTGAATAACGCCCTATCTCAGCTTAATTTCAATGTATTTTCGTTTGAGATAGGGCGTTTTGAACCGAGCTCTGAGATAGGGCGTTCTTCAACAAAATTCTGAGATACAGTGTTTTTCAATAAAATTCTGAAATAGATTGTTTTTCAATAAAATTCTGAAGTAGGGCGTTCTTGAAAAGTTTTCTGAGATAGGGCGTTTTCGAACTGGCTGCCGAGATAGGTCGATCTTCCACTCAGCCGTCGATATGTATTTATAATAAAAGCCTATAACGCAGGAGCAATTACGTTGTAAAAAAAAATAATAACAAGTTGTGGTTCTAAAATTTCGGGCCCCTTAAAAAGCCCGGGGCAGAAGGGTTCCACCTAGAGATGGGCACGGGCCGGGCTTTTGGCAGGGGCCCGACGGGCCCCTGCGTAAGCCCGCGGGTACGGGCCGGAATATTTGCTGTCAGCACGAACTCGTGCGGGCCTGGGCGTTCAGTAAAATTTCATCAAAGCACGAAAAGGCACGAAAAAGCCCGTTGCTAATACTAAAAATTTAGATGAGCTTTTGTTTTTATACAAAAAAAAAAATAGTACATATTTAAAACTCTTTTGATAAGAGAAAAGCAAAAAAAAAGTATTTGGAAACCGATAGAAAATGTATGATACTTAGTAGTTTTGTTTACATACATATCTGTACATAAAATACCTTCCACTTTTTCTACTTCCCAGAAAATATATTATAAAAATCTTTGATGTAAAATATTGATTCGCTTAAGTAAATATACATATGGACATAAACACAAAATTAAAAATATGTACATATGTATACATACAATAAAAGTTGGCTCTTTATTTCCGGGCTGGGGCGTGTCCCGTCGTGCCGGGCCGGGCCCCACTAAAATTCTTAACGTGCGGGCTTGTGCGTGTTTTTGAAAGTTGATTTTGCACTCGTGCCGGGCCGGGCCTGAAAATTTAGGCCCGTGCCCATCTCTAGTTCCACCCCTTCCCCCCTCTCTATCGACGGGCCTGCCTACAGGGCGCCGAGCGATGCAAATTTGTTCAGAGTACGAAATAAGTCAGTGCGAAAAGCTGGAAATAATTAGTGATAAGGCGGCCGCTGTGGGGTAGTGGTAAGCAGGTCAAAGCATCATCGCAAAAAATATAGAAAAAAGGTTTTTTCATAACAGTGGTCAACGCTCGGCAGGTAATGGCAAACCTCCGAGTGTATTTCTGCCATGAAAAACAGCTTCTCATAAAAATACAATCACCGTTCGGAGTCGGCGTAAAATTGTAAGTCCCACCGCTTTATGTGACAACATCAAGGCGCACGCCACAAATCGGAGGAGAAGCTCGGCCAAACACTAACATATGTGTAAGCGCCAATCTAATAATAATAAAAAGAGGAACGCCAGACAATTTTTTCGGAAAATTATAAAACTACCGAAAGATTTCTAGACCACGGCGAAGTCTTGAAAGAATAACCACGACAAAAAACTGTCCAATTTCCCAGACATACTTCAACACGTATACCAGTTCTAAAAGCAGTGAAGAAGAAGAGACCAAGCCCCAGTTGATGACGACGAAGGTGCGATTAGCATATGCGACAATTACCGCGTATTGCGTGAAAGATAAAGAACCACCCTCATCGAACTGTTTGGACCTTATCGGTGTGGCGTTAGACCTGGTAAGCCTACGACCAACAAAGTATTGGTTATAGGCTAAGTTTTGGAAAATACTATGAGAAGAGGGTCAAAACACGCCATCTATTTATCAATTAAATTAGGTTTCCCCGCGGAACCAACAAACATTTGTTGGCGCTTAAACATTTTCTGCGTATTTGGCCTAGCTTTCCCTTCAATTTGTGTTTTGCGTCTGTCAGTCTAAGCGGTAAAGGCATCTGCAATTTAGGCCGCCTCCTAACGGCAAACAGTTAATTATTTTTATTTTTTTCGAGATTTCAAACAGGGCGATTTCCTGTCGCGTGATTTCTTTTTTCTCGTGCAGGAGAAGGGCTGCAGCAATGCTTCGTTCTGGTATTTTATGTTAAAATGATCGGCCTCAACACGCACTACGTCTTGTGTGCCAGATGAAGGGAGATGCCGGATTCAGCGCATTCTCGTCTCGGCACCTACGTCAATTTTTACAGTTATAATCTTTTAAATGGATGGGATTTCTTCGATTTAGGAAACCCTATAACTATTGGCAGCTTTTAAATCCAAAAGACTTTCGACTGACGCACAATAAGTCACTCACAATGCCCCCTGCTGGTATATGGCGCATAAATATGGACAATGACAACATCTGATGAGGAGGCCTGAAAGTATTGAGCACACAGTATTGAGATCCGATTGTAGGGGAATCGCATTTTCAAAATTTTCTCATTCCAAACGGATGCTCGGTTGCTACTTAGAGGGCATTGTTTTTTGGGTGACAGGCAATAAGATCAACGGAAATAAGGTCAATCGACTTTATTTCCCACACTGTGCGAAATAAAGACAATTGACATTATTACCTTTTCAAAAGCGAAATAAAGTCAACAAAAATTTGGAAATAAAGTCATTGGCGCTATTTCCTCATTCAATTGGAAATAGCGTCAACAATGCTTAAATTATGTTGATTCATAGAAAAAATATTGTTCTTACTGTAAACATTGCCCCGTAAGTGCTGTTTTTGAATAGATGAAAAAGGTTATTGCCAAATCCTGAGTGTGATGCTATTAATCCACAAACAATCTTAAACTACCACCAATGAAAGCTAATGTGCCAAAATGCGGGTATAAACAATTATTGATTATTTAATATCGGAACCGAGATCATGTAAATTAATTGATTGGTTGTTACACACTTTTGAAACACAAATTATATGCTTTTTTACCGCAGACAAGTTGTTGCAACACAGCAGAAATCTTCCAATAATTTATAAATACAAAAATGTGAAATATCGAGGGCTTAATTTCATTAATACGCTACGTAGTACGACGTGGTGTGGCGCGCGGACGCGGGCCGCCTCGTAGCTAAGCAAATTTAATATTTGAAAGCGCAATAATGTTAATGGATTTTATTTCGCTTTTGAAAAGGTAGTAATGTCAATTGACTTTGACCTTACTTCCTTTGATCTTATTACCTCTCTTCGTTTTTTGGTCTCGGCCCAAACCGAGAAGAAGAAGCATCCTTATAAATCCCCATTTGTTATCAAACTGTCCTTACCAATTTTTATATAGTTGGTAGTACATACATTTTGCTCATCATAGTTTTAGTTTCGCTGCGATACCAAATTCAGACATCACGGCTTATACGTAGGTAGGTAACTCCTTTCCGTTCTTTCGACTTTAAAATCGACAAGTCGGTATTCTATAGACTCTTCGATTGGCCGTATAATGAGTTTAAGAGGTTAATCCTGTGGTAGTTGGCACGCATGTTGAGTCACCGTTCCTGCGGATTTGGCAAAGAACACTTAAATACCTGTCGTCTGCCTTATAAACTGTTCGCCCGTACCTGAATCATTGTGTACAAATACAAGTGAGATATCTTAGCAATAGACGTCATCCTGGGCCACAGCTGCGATCATCTGTTTTTTAGAGTTGCTTATTTTGGTCTAAAGTGCGCTTTTATGACCTGAGTTGCATTAAATAGTCTCTTAAAAGTTGGTAGTATTAGTTGTTCAAATGGTAACATATATGCCCAAAAACTT
>NW_023458560.1:13951786-13956983 GCF_013731165.1 Rhagoletis pomonella
CATTGACGAAGGTAGCAGAACGCCGCTAGCAGTGCAGCAAAAGTGGGTGGAGATCGATGTGAGGCTGTCGAGTCTCGTAATGGACTACGTCCTCGACAACCCCGAAGGTCCTCATCCAGAGTTTGACTCATCGGAATCCCTGAGGGGTACCGGGTCATCAAATGCGCGGACCAGTTCTCCTTGGACTTCCTCGCAGGGTGTGTAGCAAAGATTTGCGACGCATTCGAGGGCTTGATGCTCAAGCTCATACCAGCCAAGGACATCCCTAGGAGGCCCCGTGCGCGCATTTGGTTACCTCCGATAGCCGAACCGGGCGAAAAGTTGCTGCGGTGTATAAAGCTGCATAATAAAAACATACCAGCAATAGACGAGTGGGAGCTCATCAAAGTTGAAGAGCCGAGAAAGCCCACAAACAAGCCAATTCTCCTAGCGATTTGCTCCGAATCCTTGGAGGCCCTAGCAGAGGCCGACTATAAGATTCGGTTCGGCATTAGAAAAGCTAAGGTAAGAGTATTCCTTGGTGAAGTCAGCCCAGTAGAAGAGGACCCGGGCGTCGACGGTGCAGGCGAACTCCTTATGGGAGTGAAACTGAGCGATGAACCGGACCAGTAAGATAGTCCAAATAAATCTGCAGCACTCGAAGTGTGCTACAGATAGTCTAGTCGTACTTCTCAGCGAAGAGGACATCGACATTAGCCTAATACAGGAGCCCTGGGTCAGGAACGACGAAGTAATGGGCCTTAATATCTACAATTACAATCTCTTCTACAAGAGCGAGGTTAGTAAACCACGGGCGTGTATTCTTATCAAGAAGGGTATAAATGCATTCCTTTGCTCTAATTTCAGCACAGCAGACACAACAGTAGCTAAGGTGGAGACGGCAGGACAACAGGATGTCTTGTTAGTGTCGTCTTATATGTCCCATGAACGGGACAGTCCGCCACCGGAAATCAAAACTATAGTAAACCGGAACCCCAGACGAGCCATTGTCATAGGATGTGATGCAAACGCCAGGCATCCAGTTTGGGGCAGCACAACAGAAAACGAGCGAGGTGAGTCACTTCTACACTATTTATTAAACACTAGTTTGAGTATTTGCAATACTGGTAACCGACCAACCTTTATCTTCCTAAGTTCAGACCGGTTTCCTGGGTGGGAGGAGGTGTTGGACCTAACGTTGCTGTCTGAGAACGATGGCGTTACCGTTGAGAACTGGAGAGTTTCCGACAGGCCATCAGTGTCTGATCACTGCTGGATACTCTTTAATCTACGCGGGGTATCCTACACCCCCTCTAAATACAGGAACCCACGCAGAACCAATTGGGAGAAATACAATAGAGTCTTGACGCGAAAACTAACTAAAGTTAATCTGGTAGAAAATATTACCTCAATAGATGAGATAGAACGAAACGTAAGCAACTTAGAGGGGGTGATGACTAAAGCCTATGAAAGATCAACCCCACTGAGTGTCATGAAAAAGAAATCCCCGCCATGGTGGAATGGGGAGCTTAGAGCTCTTAGAAATAACGTTAGAAAACTTTTTAACGAGTGCTTTGGGTCCAAGAACTGGGTGCCCTACAAAAGTGCGTTAAAATGATATAAAAAGGAACTAAGGATAGCAAAGGCCAAGTCCTGGCAAACCTACTGTTCCTCGATAGAAAATGTAAGAGACTCAGCTAGGCTAAGTAAGATCCTCTCAAAGGAGTACACTAAACCCTCATTTATAAAAAATATAAATGATGTATGGACAAACTCCACGGACGAGTCTTTAGAAACACTAGTTCAATTCCATTTTCCAGGCTGTGAACAGAATGCAGCAGCATCAGATGGGAAAGAACCCACATATATACCAAATAGAGAACTTGAAACAATAATAAGCAAAGAAAAGATCATCTATGCAATAAATAGTTTCTCTCCCTTTAAATCTCCAGGCCCAGATGGTATAATACCGGCCATGGTACAGAATGTAAAGGAGCACATAGCACCGCTACTTGAAACCCTCTATAGAGCTTGTATTAGTATGAACTATGTCCCCCAGAGCTGGAGACGTGTCAAAGTAGTGTTCATCCCTAAGCCCGGTAGGAAGAACCACGAAACAGCGAAAGACTTTAGACCTCTAAGCCTAACTTCCTTTGTTCTTAAAGCACTGGAAAGGCTAATAGATATATATATAAGATCGTTCTTGGGAGAAGAATCCCTATCAACAGCACAACATGCTTACATCAAAGGAAAATCGACGGAGTCAGCTTTGCACGAAGTGGTGGGGCTCATAGAAAAATCACTGCGCTTCAAGCAATACACTTTAGCCGCTTTCCTGGATATCGAGGGCGCCTTCAACAACATTGAAGTTGACACCATCATCCAATCACTCATGGGGGTTGGTGTTGACGGCGGTGTGGTTGACTGGGTACGCTCCATGCTAGAAAGCAGAATTATTCAGGCGAAAAGCGGAGATAGTCTAATAACTAGATATGTGCGTAGAGGTACTCCCCAGGGTGGTGTACTCTCCCCACTGTTGTGGGTTGTAGCACTAAACGGCATACTGCTAGAACTCAACAGAGGTGGAGTTAAAGTAGTGGCGTATGCTGACGACGTAGTGATAGCAGTCACAGGACCTTTTCTCTCTACTGTAAGTGAAATTCTAGGAAAAGCGCTGGGTAGACTACACACGTGGGCTAAAGACAGTGGCCTTAACGTAAATCCAGACAAAACTGAGTTGTTACTGTTTACTAATAAGTATAAGATACCACAATTTAGACTTCCATCCATAGGCGGGAAGACAATCCCCCTATCGTCCAACGCAAAATATCTGGGAGTAATTCTAGACACCAAACTAAACTGGAAACTTAACGTTGAGAAACGTAAAGAGAGGGCCTACATCGCTTATTATACTTGTAAACGGATCTTCAATAGAAACTGGGGTTTAAAATCGAAACTTGTGATGTGGATGTACACCGCTATCATAAGGATGATCCTAACCTACGGCGCCCTAGTGTGGTGGCCAGCCTTAGACAAACAATACAATCTCAGCAAACTAAATAGCTTACAAAGAGCGGCATGCTCGGGGACAACTGGGGCACTGAAATCCTGCCCTTCAGAAGCACTGAATGTAATCCTCAATATGATGCCCATTGATCTATGCCTAAAGGAAACCGCGATGTACTCAGCATTAAGACTCAGAGAGTCGGGGCTGTGGGGATCGAGAACCTTTGGGCATAGCTCAATCTTAGGCCTTACTTCGATAGGAAATAAAACCACGGACTATATGGTATCAACCCTCGATTTTGGCTTGAATGTACAAGTGCGGTTTCCATCCAGAAGGGAATGGAAAAGGGGCCAAGCTGCCGATAGGGAAGCCATCTGTATCTACACTGACGGGTCCAAGATGGACTGCGGTGTAGGGACAGGGGTATATTCCGAGGAGCTTGGTGTCAATAGGTCCCTCCGGCTGGAAAACCATGCTAGCATATTTCAAGCTGAAGTTCTGGGCATTTGTGAAGCCTGTAGAATACTAAGGAATAGCGCTACTAGGAAAGAAAGAGCGGTTATTTACTCAGATAGCCAGGCAGCACTCCTGGCTATATCATCCACTGTAACCAAGTCCAAGCTAGTCAAGGAATGCAAGATGGAGTTACGCTCAGCGTCACAGTCAATGTCCATCTCTTTTGTCTGGGTTCCCGGCCATAGGAACATAGAAGGCAACGAGAGAGCAGACGAACTGGCCAGGGCGGGAGCTTATTTGGATGAATCTGTAGCGGTGATACTGGGTTATCCCCTCAGACAAATACAAACAGAAATCCACTTGCACCTTCTGAAACTGGCAAGGAGGAGGTGGTCAGAAATTCAGACTTGCAAGATAGCACGAGAGCTTTGGCCCGACTTTAGCAGGGAAAGAACAGCAGAACTGCTAAGTAGGTCAAGAGTAGAAGTATTTAGAATTGTATCGACTATCACCGGTCACTGGCCGCTAGGAAAACATGCATGTAGAATAGGTCTTCCATACAACAGAATATGCCGCAGCTGCGGCTTGGATGGCAGCGAAGAAACAGTATTTAATTTCCTGTGTGAATACCCAGGCCTGGCTTACTTAAGACATAAATCTTTCGGGAAACACATAGTGGAGCAGTTAACGGATCTATGTAGTGCTACAAAAGGCGACTTATACAAATTTATAAGCGGTTCTAAATGGTTTGACTGAACCGCTGGAATGTTCTGACAGGTAGGCTACGGCATAATAAAATATCATTGTCCATGAGAAGTGCACAAAAATGGCGCTTTTATGCGCTAATTGTTTCCTGAGCGATAGCTTAGGTAGCACTACAACCAACCAACCAACATGCGCAATAACTGAGATGGAAAGGGTGCCCATTATAAGTGGGATAAGTCGGAAGGAAGGTTCAAAAAGGCCACAAATTGAGAGGGTTTTACTCTCACTTCAGAGATTAACTTTGCTGTTTGATATTTTTAAAGGATTTTGCACGAAAAGTATTGGATCAGAGCTATTAAGATCAGCATGGATATCGATAAATGTACAGCCAATTCAAAATTAAAATTCTAAGCGTATTCACATTCTTTTTTCGCCATCGGATGAGTGCCAAGATAAAATTCCCACCAGCGGCACATCGCAGCCAACAGGTTGAGAAATCATTCTTAACGATGCGCAATTAAATGTATGACAGCATCCTGCAGTACCAAATATGGGCCGAAAAAGTAAAACTAAAAAACCAGCGGTGCCATGTGTGGACAACAACCTTCAGTGCAATTACGGACAAGCAGGTCAATGGAGCAACTTTCTTCGAAGGCCGACAGAGCAACACGCGCAAAGTACCGCCGCCAAATGGACACCACACACACACACATACAAGGATTGGGGCAGCACAAACGAGACAGATCGATAGATCGATCGATCAATAGACCGGTCATTCAATGGCTTCCCGACAACGATGGCTGCAGACACAGCTTCAGTTGCTGACGCAACTGTGTGCGATTGTGTGGCAAGTGCAGCATTCCGCCACCGACTTTCATTTCCACTGGAACGCGCACCCATCAGAATGTACGTTAACGCGGCAACGTTTGTCTGTCCAAAGCAAGTTGTAGGTAGACATAATAAAAAATTAAAACAAACTAAAAAAATTTACCTCAACTCACCTGGCAAGCTGTGGACGAGCCCGTTCGTTGCACGGTAACTCGCGAGTAG
>NW_023458560.1:13957083-13958188 GCF_013731165.1 Rhagoletis pomonella
TTTTTTTAGTTTGTTTTAATTTTTTATTATGTCTACCTATAACTTGCTTTGGACAGACAAACGTTGCCGCGTTAACATATATTCTGATGGGTGCGCGTTCCAGTGGAAATGAAAGTCGGTAGCGGAATGCTGCACTTGCCACACAATCGCACACAGTTGCGTCAGCAACTGAGGCTGTGTCTGCAGACATCGTTTTCGGGAAGCCATTGAATGACCGGTCTATTGATCGATCGATCTATCGATCTGTCTCGTTTGTGCTGCCCCAATCCTTGTATGTGTGTGTGTGGTGTCCATTTGGCGGCGGTACTTTGCGCGTGTTACTCTGTCGGCCTTCGAAGAAAGTTGCTCCATTGACCTGCTTGTCCGTAATTGCACTGAAGGTTGTTGTCCACACATGGCACCGCTGGTTTTTTAGTTTTACTTTTTCGGCCCATATTTGGTACTGCAGGATGCTGTCATACATTTAATTGCGCATCGTTAAGAATGATTTCTCAACCTGTTGGTGGGAATTTTATCTTGGCACTCATCCGATGGCGAAAAAAGAATGTGAATACGCTTAGACTTTTAATTTTAAATTGGCTGTACATTTATCGATATCCGTGCTGATCTTAATAGCTCTGATCCAATACTTTTCGTGCAAAATCCTGTAAAAATATCAAACAGCAAAGTTAATCTCTGAAGTGAGAGTAAAACCCTCTCAATTTGTGGCCTTTTTGAACCTTCCTTCCGACTTATCCCACTTATAATGGGCACCCTTTCCATCTCAGTTATTGCGCATGTACTTTCCATAACTTCCGGACTTCGATCTTCAGGCTTGAGAGCACTCAGCACATCTAGCTATCCACTATTTGACCGACTGATGGAAACCAATCCATTGGGATCTCCCCTTGAGGTCTGATTATGCATACTTCCCATAACTTCGCACAACTTCGCATAAACTTCAAACTGTAATTTCGTATGTACTTTGTATGTATTCCATTGCCCAGAAATTAGCAGAACTTTTAAAAACTTAGCGATCTTTTGAGTTTAGATTTTGCTCCACATTTTCTAAAGTGACATTTTTATTGCACTGGTACAAATTGTTGTGCGAAGTTATGCGAAGTAT
>NW_023458560.1:13958288-13965821 GCF_013731165.1 Rhagoletis pomonella
TTTTTATTGCACTGGTACAAATTGTTGTGCGAAGTTATGCGAAGTATGCATAATCAGACCTTTAATCCTCTCAATTCGTTTCTTGGTTTCCAGGTGCTCCCCATGTGACCTTCTGTGGGGGCGCTGAGACCTGCCGGAACTCCTACTTTTGGAACAACTACCAGATCATCTTCGCTTTCCTATATCCTTCTTTTCTTCAGTTTGTAATGTTTCCTAGGCCGACCAAGACATTTCAGAGGATTCCCGCAGTGGCCACGGTTACTGCAATTTTCGACCACGGTGTGTTGTTATTGATACGTGGCTCTTGTCGGAAACACTACCCTTCAAACATCAAGCTGGCTTGTAAAAAGCACTTCCTTTTGGTGGTTTCTTCTCTTTCTCTAGAAGGTTGAAACGAGCGCGCTTTTTCTGTATTGCCGATCTGCTCTTATCTCCTGTCTGAGCAACTGCACTTCCGTGACTGTCATCAACCTAAACCCAACGAACTAGTTCCGTCATTGGTAGAATCTGCTTCCTTTCTTTTAAGAGCACCCGTTTGTTGAAGAACTAGTTATCCGTTCGGTGTTTTGGCATCCTCAACGTTCGCTTGGAATTGGCATAGATCGCTTGCTTTTTACACACCTTTGAATTTTTATTCTTTCGATATGTTCCTTAGAAGCATCTCAAATAGTCAAATAAGCCAGCCTCTCAAACTGGCTTGCAAATTCCTGCATATTCCAATTTCAGGTAGCGATTCTCCAGTTCCGTTTGGTATTCTGCTTCCGGCGCTAGCTTCCATAATGTCTTTCGACGGGAGCCATCAACGAATCGTAACTGTTCCTTTCGCATGCGGGAAATGTTTTCAGGTTTCCGCTGTATCCTTGAATGCTACAAATAGTGCAACGGATAACTTTCCGCACTGGAGTTTAAAGACTTTGAAAGGAATATATAGTGCGGCGATTCAGCTGCAAATCACAATGACGACCTTCCAAGTCATCTGCATTGGCTTCGGCTTTATTCTGCCCTCCCTTCTGCTATATCTTACTTATTTTTCCAGCATTTTCTTTTGCGCCTTCTCAAGTAACACATTTTTTCAGACTAAATTCCTCTGAAGCGACGTAATTTTTTATCCAAAGGGTGTGATATATGTGTCTTCTGTACATTTATTTGTGATAAAATCTCCGACTTTCGTGTATCATTACTACAGAAAGACCCAGGCCCGGTGAAAAGGGTTAATGGCCCTATATTTGCAAGTTTATCAGTAATATCATTTCATTACATTCATTATCAGCTTCAGTTTGAAACGTTTTGTAGAACTGAAATTCACATGCATGGAAGACCTGGGTGTTACAAATTCGTGGTACTTCTTAGTAAGAATATATATTTTCCTTCACGATGTTGGTACAAGATATCCTTTGAGAGCTCTCTTGAAGAGGAATAGGATCTGAAAGAAATTACAAGGATGCAGTTGAATTAGTGGCCATGGCTATAGTTATGATTGTCCCACGTTTTGTTAAGTACACAATCCAGATGTTGGCTTCGTAATTAACAATGTGCCGTTCCATCACCGTATATATCCACTCAATTACTTTCGGCGAGCAAGCCCAACTTTTTCCTTACATTATGCTATACGTCCTAAATGATCTTCTAAGTCTTCGTAGTCAAGTTTATATTTCATAGTGAATGGTACTTTGGTGGGGTTTGCTGGATTTATATTCAGCCCAACCCGAGTACACCAGGTTTTGGTTGCAGTCCATCGACAATCATGTTCGATAGTAGTCGATGTTATACGCCGCCGTGTAGGCTTGGGTAACGGTGGCACTGCCGGAATCAGAACAGTGTGTTGGCGCAATTGCACCTCTTTAGGCTAAAGCTCATTTCATTTTGCTTAGTGCTGCACCATGGGGAATTTATACAAGGTGGTAACGGTTGAGCAAAAACAACTCAAGTATACCAAAGTTCAAAACCCAAAAATACAACAAACACATCATTTTCACATTCACCTTGTATAAATTCGCCTTGCGCTGCATATATTACAAGTGACATTTTTCTTTCGTGTGTTCTTACTGGTTCTTTGCGAGCCCGGTGTTGTCAGTGTTCCGGTGTTGCTGGCGCCATTGCGTTACATTATGAATTTCGGTCTCAGCGCTCGTAACTCACCTCTCGGTATCAGCGCAATGTGGAGAGCCTCTTGATTTATCCCCTGCTACGCTGATATTCCTTCAAGTTTGTATTTCTAACTTTCTGGTACTGAGCAAGCCAACTACCTACATCACAAAGGTATTATTCCCCTTCTAATCAGCGCACTATTCATTGCAGGATGTGAGGTGTTATTAAACAACCATGTCCAGAAAAGCTCATATAGCTGCCTCCGTCGTAATGTACAACCTCTCCTAAAGCTTTTGTTACAAACGAAGTGGAGAAGATTGAGCTGAAGGATTTTCAATAAAGTAGCTCCTTCTTTTCGACCTGCGGGATGAAAACTACCTTCGCTCGTCTCCACGTCTGACTATTTTTAATAGCGGTCCAACGACGAGTTCTACGTCCAGCCGTAGCATGCCTGGGAGTGTGCCATAATTTGACGGTGGCTATAGTGAGATGAAGATGCCAACCTCAGTCAGGGATCTGAAAATATGTCTTTAGTCAATGGCCAGTTTAAATTCATCAGTGTGCTGTTCAATAACATTTTACCCAGCATATTAGCCACGTACATAATTTAAAAATTTTGTGGTCTCTCCAAACATCAAAGCGATTCGTCTGCTAACTAGTAAACTGCTATAAAAAACATCTTGTTAACAGATTTTTTCGGTCATTACTTCGCAAGAGCGTCATAAAATTTCCCAAGCTTTAGCAGTCTGTCATCCAGGCGCGCCAGACACTTAATGGTGATTTGCTTTTTATTGTCCACTTTATTCGCACATGAAGATAGCATAAGCTTCCACTCAATAATGCCATATGCCGCCTCGGCTAATCGAGCCATCGAGGGAGAGTACCACCGCAGCTACAATAAAAGTAGCGAAAAAGCTTCGAACATAAAATTAATGTCGCCGCTTCGATGTCCGTCTGCCTGTTAATGCCTGCATCACTGTTGCAAATTGTTGAACACAAATCACTTTGGCATTCACGCAATCGCATAGATGACACTTGTCCAACAGATTCTTAATATTTTTCTTTTCTGCTTCCTTGTGCGTATCATTTGCTGTATACGCTCACTCATATTGGGGTGCAATTATACAGCCATCCCGTGACGGTCTCTTTCAGGTAATACAAAGCAAAGGCAGATAGCACTAAGCGCGCATTAGATGTTGCATCAAAGCCTCTTGTACCGCTCTACGTTTCATGCCTTTTCATATCAGTACTTGCCAGACAAGTGTGTGGCACCAAAAAACCTGCGCCTGCGTGGATGAAGCTGCGCTAATGAGTACCAACGGTGTTAAGGTCGTAAAAGTTTTATTGAAATAATGGCGTTCGGACAAATAGAACTTGCTGTGCTAATGAAAACTAACTTGACACCTTCAACGATCGTTGCCACATAGAATTTGGATAGACCACACACGCACAAGAATCACGCAGGCAGAGAGCGGACTTATATTACAAATACATATCGTTAGTATAGTATGGAAAGGTCACATCGTTGCTGAAATGCAAAAAAAAGCCACAACTAACTAAATTTATTTTTTATTGCATAAAACCATGTGGAGTAAATCGATGAAATGCATTATCAATCAGAAAGTGAATTTTGGATTTTTAGTTAGTTACGGCTTTTTATATTTCAGCGACGATGTTTGTTGCGCCCTTTCCATAATATACTAACGATATGTATGTATGTACAATACATATATTTACAACCAATTTTGTGATTTAAAAGAGAACATGAGAATAGAAAGCTGAGCGTTGCTAACGAATTCTCATTTTGGGTGTTAGGATCCTTAGTTGCACGTGCACACCCGTGCGTTGTTTTAGTCGCGAAACAGACAAACAGACAGATCCAATGGGTAGGACAGTCGACAACCTCGCCATTAGGGACACGAATTTCGATAAGATACGATACGATATCGATACTTTTGGCATTCGATACCGATATTTTTTACTCGATAGTTTTAAAACGATATTTTTTGGAATCAAGTACCAGAATCCTAGTATCGTATCGAATGTCATAAACTCAAATTAGTCAGCTTTCCGACACGTCAAGTCTTCCTTTCAAGTCTGCTCGTTCCAAGGCGAAGGAGGTGAGAAGAAAGGGGAGGAGTGCAGATACCTCCCATTTAAAGAACCACGAACTTGAATTCAATAAAAGTTTACGCGTCTGATTATCAACTCTTCCCGATATAAATTGGGTTTTAAAGAACAGAAATTTTTTACTATAGTTAGGATTGCATGTGGCGGGATTTGAACACACCGAGTGTCAAACACCTCACTCTCTACGCGTAAAAATAAAAGATTGGCGCTTACGAAATATGTTAGCGTTTAGCCGAGATTCTCCTCCGATTTGTTGCGTGTACCTTCATGTTGTGTCATAAAGGGCGTTTTTATGAGAAGCTGTTTTCATGGCAGAAATACGCTCGGAGGTTTCTAATCACTTTTTCAGATACTTCTTTTTTTTGGATTTCGGTATCGATATTTGCGATATCGAGTCTTTTTATTCCGATATTAATGGGTACCCGATATTTTTCCAGCGATACTTTAAATTAGTACCATATCGATACTTTCGGTTCGATATCGTGTCCCTACTCGCCATTATAATTTTTTATGAAGAAAGGCCCTACAAGATGAACTCAACACAAAAATAAAACATACGCAATAAATTATACGCAATACCTGCAAAATATGCCACAGCTAAACCAATAGGGGTATTCTCTGAGACTTGCAAACCCCTTGCACGGTGTACGGATTGCACGTCTTGCAACGTTTTTCCACACGAAAACCGGTTCTACCGTGTAGTTCGTGCACGGTGCAAGGGGTTCGCTAGACTTAGAGGATACCCCTTATGTATTTTCATGTATCGAAGCGTTGGAGGAAAAATGCGACCCTGTGCCTTGTGACTTAGAGAATCACCCCATCGACTTTTTTTTTACAAATGCGTAACGCCGTCAGCTTCTTTCGCGCTTGAGGACTATAAAACCAAAAGTGAGTAATCCGCGGAGAAAGTGAAACGAAGTGGTGAAGCAGAATGAGAAGACCATTTGGACGCACACGAAAATCGGCAATATTCAATATCCTCTGCTCCGCTGCTGGAATATACACCACATTCTGCAGTTTATGGAACGTTCGGATTGAAACAGCTTTGTTGATTCTGGCGCAAAACCTACGCTCTTTCGCTCTATACGTGGCACTTTATGAATCTTGAACTTGGTGCTCAATTCCTTTGCATTGTCCTCTAGTGAGTTTGTCCTGTTGCCTCGCAGAAAAGGTATTATATTGCTGTGTTTTATCTTCGTAGTCATGGTACAAAGCCATCGTTCTTTAATCTCTGGGGACTTATCTGTCGTAGTAGTTTGGGCTTGTGCTAATTCTGCAAGGGAATAAAGAGCAGAGGAATTCAAGGGGATGTTATTAAGTTTCGTATTTTGGGATATTGCGGGATCAGAGGAAAAAAGCGTAAATTTTTAGCGATCGTGGATAGGGAGTTTTTTTTTAATTTTGAACATTTCTTAAAGGAGGAGAAGTATGGGATAGGCTGCAAAAAAATACTTCACTGCGATTAGCAGTGAAGGTTAAAATACTAGACTTAAACCCTTTTTGAGTCGGTCTTCCTTGAGTAGTGTCTTTGGAGTTGGGCGCTGCAAGTAATATCTTTAGTGTTTTTAAGATCTCGTACCTGGGTGTGAGAAAGTCGTCCATTTTTTTATGGTATCCAAGAGCGTATTTTACATTTTTTAGTAATTGCTTACATTGAGTTAATCGTTGTCGACTTAAGAGCAGTAGTCACCGGATGTTACCTACATGTTGACTTTCCTTAGCTTAAGTTTCGAAAAACAAAAAAACTGATGTGAAAACATGTATCCTTCTATCGATGACAGAACTTAGATAGCTCCGTGCAAAGCTACCCAAGAAAAATTCTAACCAAAGCTTGTAGAAGACTCGTATTTCGCAATTTATTGTTAATCTTTAACATTTCCTTTACGGTTGCTACTCTTGAATATTTATTCTTTCTTTTCTTAAATGTGTATTCAAATCTCCTTTCTGTAATCACAAGTGGCACGCCACTGAAATCCGATTTAGAGCCTAGCAAATGCCATCCCATCGCCAATACATGTTGTATGCAACACACTTCGTTTAGACCTCGCGCTAATTTACCGCGCATTATCGGATTTTGCGTAAGTGTGCATTGGCAACAAAATACACAGGTACGAGTATGCGTTTAGCATATAAAAGTGCATTAAATACATACTTGACAAACCTATTTGGCTAGCTGGGGCTTAACTGTTTGTTTGAAAAGCAAAAAGGCCAAGAGTAGCTTCAGGACAACCGTGCAACAGCTCCAGTACTAAATATTCGCATTACTTTGTGCACAGAGCTAAGTGGGAGACTCTCTAAGGTGTGCAACATCAATATCGATTGCATAGATGATTTGCAGCAGCAGTCACTGCAATGCTTTTATTGTTGTTGTTGTCGGCGTTACGATGTTGCAGCAGGAAAGTGGGTCAACAGCTTTGGTGGTTTCGCCTAAATGTGACTGAATTTTTCATGCCTCATTTGAGGCGCTTTGTCGCATTTCGTGTCAATGTATTTTTCTTATTTTTTGTGGTTGCTGTTGCCGGTGTTGTTATTTTTGTTGTTGACCAGTGGGCCGGTCGGTTTGTGGGTTTATATTACTTCGAAGACTCTTTTGGACAAGCAGGAAAATACGAGTAACTGGTGTTGAATTTCGGAGGTGCAGACAAATAAAAACGAATTAGAATAATATGAAAATCATTAAATGTTAAAGTAAAGTAGAACTCAACTGAAATATATTAAATTAAAATGAATGAAATAAAATAAAATAAAATTCATTTTCAATTGAATTAAATTGAATTATGATACACAATATTTAAGTATATAAAATAAAATTGAATTAAGTATAATTTAAGTAAATTAAATTAAACGAAATGAAATTAAATAACATTAAGCGAAATTTAGTTAAACTAAATTTAATTTAATTAATCTAAATTACAGTTAATTAAATTAAATTAAATTAAGTTTAATGGAGTTAAATATAAATAAAATAATAGATAGTTGAAACAGAAAAATTGTATAAATAATTTAATAATAATAATAAATTTAATACAAATAAAAAAGTAAAATAAAATGAGATAAAATTTAATTTAATTTAATTACAAATCAATATAAGAAAATCTAAATTAAAACGCAAATGTTAAAACAAATTGAAATAAAATAAAATTAACAAACTAAAATAAAACTAAATTAAATAAAATTTAATAAAACGAAACAAAAGCAAAACAAATTAAAGTAAACAAAAAAAAAATAATATAAAATAAAGTAATATAAAATAAATTAAAATAAAACAAAATAAAATAAAATAAAATAAAATAAAATAAAATAAAATAAAATAAA
>NW_023458560.1:13965921-13978348 GCF_013731165.1 Rhagoletis pomonella
CACATGCTACATGTTACGTAATTTAGCCGGGAATTTGTGTGCAATGCCCCATTTAATAACTCCATTTCTCGTAATACTCGTAAATAATCAACTTGTCAAAGCCCACAACATTCACCACTTACAAGTTCAAAAATAAACACAGCAACATATATGTAAGTTGAAATATTTTACATTTGTACATTCACCCAAAGCAAACTGCAGCTGAACAGAAAATCTCACGCCCACTTTTATTTGCTATATCTACAATATGTATATAAATATGTATGTATACAACTTGATAAAGGGAAGACGTCACGGAGACAGAGTCGGTTTACGTCGACGAACACTTTTGATTATGTTTTAATGAATTTTTTGTTTGCTTTAATCTGTCTTTTCTATAACTTTCAACGCGCTTAGACAATTCAATGCTCGCGCATGCTGCCCATCAGCAGCTTTTTGTTGTAAACATGTACACTTTTGTGCGCACAGAGACATAGATTCAATATTTCCGTGACAAGTAAATTATGTCCAAATCTCCACGAAAATATTGCGGCTTTTTTTGATCCGCACAAATTTGACTAGAAGTCAAAACGAATTACGAACGTAATGTACATACTTACATATATACATAATTTGTACGAAGGCGATAAGTAGAGGCATGAACGAATGGGTTACCATATGGAATGAATTATGGAATAAAATAAAATTTGTTACTGAAGAAATTAATACATATTAAATAATGAACATTTTTGAAAGTTTTCTAGCAGGAAACTGCTGACTATTTTCCGATAAAAAAATATGCATAGATACATAAATATGTGCATATACGTATAATTTTCAGATTTTGCACTATTTCTACTTTGCCATTTGTGCCATTTCATGTATTGGTGTAAGTATTTCCATTTGGTTTATTGCGTTCGATTTGGTTGAATAAATTCACTGGGTGTGCATAAATTTCACACGTTCGTACACCTAAATGAAATGATACCAGCCTGTATATTGGACTGGTTGAAGTGGGGAAAATTACCTACCTGTTCGGTTTTAGCATTCGTAGATACATACATATGTGTGTACTTATTTATTTTTATATAAACACTCATAAGTAATCGTAAGTATATACATACATACATACATATACAGGCATGATTATTTCTGCAACTACTACCACCTACTCGCGCCTCTAATAACCCAGCAAAAAACACACGATTACCATAGAAATTAAAATGGAATCGAACTAGCCGATCGGAATCGCTTACCCTTTCAAGAAGGCATTACCTTAACATAGGCATGTCATTGGCCATAAGCCCTTACCGGCAGCATTACCTTCGAACGAAGGGAGAAAACTTTACGTTATGGATTGAACAGAAACGAATTGACAACGCCTCACAAAGAAGCGAATGCAGATACATATGTAACGGGTGATTTTTTAAGAGCTTGATAACTTTTTTTTTAAAAAAAACGCATAAAATTTGCAAAATCTCATCGGTTCTTTATTTGAAACGTTAGATTGGTCCATGACATTTACTTTTTGAAGATAATTTCATTTAAATGTTGACCGCGGCTGCGTCTTAGGTGGTCCATTCGGAAAGTCCAATTTTGGGCAACTTTTTCGAGCATTTCGGCCGGAATAGCCCGAATTTCTTCGGAAATGTTGTCTTCCAAAGCTGGAATAGTTGCTGGCTTATTTCTGTAGGCTTTAGACTTGACGTGGCCCCACAAAAAATAGTCTAAAGGCGTCAAATCGCATGATCTTGGTGGCCAACTTACCGGTCCATTTCTTGAGATGAATTGTTCTCCGAAGTTTTCCCTCAAAATGGCCATAGAATCGCGAGCTGTGTGGCATGTAGCGCCATCTTGTTGAAACCACATGTCAACCAAGTTCAGTTCTTCCATTTTTGGCAACAAAAAGTTTGTTAGCATCGAACGATAGCGATCGCCATTCACCGTAACGTTGCGTCCAACAGCATCTTTGAAAAAATACGGTCCAATGATTCCACCAGCGTACAAACCACACCAAACAGTGCATTTTTCGGGATGCATGGGCAGTTCTTGAACGGCTTCTGGTTGCTCTTCACTCCAAATGCGGCAATTTTGCTTATTTACGAAGCCATTCAACCAGAAATGAGCCTCATCGCTGAACAAAATTTGTCGATAAAAAAGCGGATTTTCTGCCAACTTTTCTAGGGCCCATTCACTGAAAATTGCAAGCGTTGCTCGTTAGTAAGTCTATTCATGATGAAATTTCAAAGCATACTGAGCATCTTTCTCTTTGACACCATGTCTGAAATCCCACGTGATCTGTCAAATACTAATGCATGAAAATCCTAACCTCAAAAAAATCACCCGTTAGATAAACAGAATTTCAGAGAAGCGAACAAAGAATGCCTTACAGATAAATAAATCGTCGTTTAAAGTACAAAACCGCGTATCAACAAAATTCAAAACCGCGTATCTGAGATTGTATAAATTATTTTCTACAGTGTAAAAACATTCATATTTAAAAATGGTTATCTTTTTTTATAAAGCAATCTTATTTCTGGTTAGTATATTTGAGGACGAAAGGATAAGGATTAAGCCAAGAGCTTGTGTGAGCACATCCAATTTTTGGCAGCAAATTCCAGTTACGCGGTTTTGCAGAACGACGATACGCGGTTTTGTTCTTTAAACGACGTAATGTAGAATGTCTAGATACGAATGTAAATATGTATGTATGTACATACATTAAATTGAAAACAGAAAATACAGACTGTCTTAAAATTTTAAAATTAATAAAAATTGTTATAAATCAGTTTTTATACATACATATGTACAAATGTATTACTTTAGAATCGGTACATACATATTTAATTAAATTTAAAATTGTACTTCCTCATGGTCTTCCAGGATTTGTCCTGATTTAAACAAATTATCCTGGTGTCCTGGCCACACTTAAATTGTCCTGGTTTTTTAATGAAGGTCAATGCAAACACCCATCTAATTTTTATCAGATTTTTGCTCTGAAAAAAAGGTTAAGCTTTCTGTCATTAGTAGGCGAAAATCGATAATGAAACATTTTTTCTATCATGTTGAACAATATCTGGTGAATTTACCTCTTTTCTGTTTAGTTCATTTGGTTCCAATCTAATTTTTTATCTTCAGGCAAATGCCAAAAAAGTGCAAGCTCCTGAACAGGTACATGGCTGAGTGGTCACTCATACTACGCAGTAGGAGTTAAAATCTCTAACAAAAGGCCATTCTGAAAGTCATTGCTTTCTCTTTCCTTTTTTTGTAGAGAGGGGCACAAATTGAAAGGCTTCTGCTTTCGCTACTCTCCCAGAAGGGCTTTTGTAGGACATACCTTTTGCCTTTTGAAGAAGTTCTTTTAAAGCTGTTTTAGTTTTAGTTCTTCTTTAAGGTTCAGATCAAATATATTTTATTGAGACTTGAAATGCTTATTGCATCCTGCTTGGAAAGGTAAATAAATAATATAAACATATACTTTAGAACATTCGAGTAAATTGTAAATAGGAAACCCCATTCTAGGAAGCATGCAGGGAGGCACCTTTTTCAGTCCTTATTGGATAAGTCTTTTAGAATGGCTTCACTTCAATGGTGGTAAGACAGGCATTCAAGGCCACGTCAAAAACTGCAAACATTTTTCCAAGTTAGGTCACCGTCAAGAGAAATTGGTTATCTTATGATTAAACAAAAAATCAGAGCTTGAGCGTTTCATCATCATCAATCATTCAGCTACGGATTGTGCCACAAAACTGCATTGCTTATAATTACGGTGACCATTCGTCCTTTATTTTAAAGGACAGTCCTTTATTTTAACCCCCTGTCCTTTATAATTTTTTCCCAAATAAAGGACGCCTTTTGTCCTTTATAAAATATAATGAAAACCTTCATCAGTTTGTTTCGCACCCCACTTAAGGGTTTCTATTTAATCGGTAAGTTTTGTACAATCTATAAAGCACAGGGAAAGTTGTGCCCAGGATCGTGTGGCGTGCTGAGTTTCCAGTTCCACTGAAAGAGAACAATAAACCCCTTGCTGCACAGTGGTTCAAAACTGGCATTTAGTGTTCGTAGTTCACTGGAGCCTCCATTTTTTTTACTTAATTTGATCTTTTTTTATAAAAGCTTATAATATTTGCAAGAGACCAGTTGAGCATGATTTGGGAATTTTTTTTTTTATTATATTAAAACTTTTAGTGCAAAATGCAGAAATAGTGGCAATTTTGAAGAAAATGTATTCAAGTTAATAAATGTTACATAACAAAGACTGTACAAGACATAACAAAGACAAGTTGAAAACAATTGTATGAAAAAAATGGAATGTTGTAAAAAAATTTTCACCAAAATAATTTTTTTTTTGGTTTTTAGTAAAAATATGTTGAACAATGAAGACTACGGTGAAATATGAACATTAAATTCCAATTTTGAACCACTGTGTGCTGGCTTTGGCGTGCAGTATGAATTATGGTAAAGGCATTTTGGCAGCAAAGGATGGCGAAGTCCTTGAAAAGGATTTGGCTTCATTTTTAGGAATCGGTTAATTAACTGGTAAATATTTGATTTAAATTACGATAAGGGTAAGGTGTTTTTATCATACAAGTTGTATGTACGTGTTCCCAAATCATTTTGAAAAAAAAACTCCTTTATTTTACGTTGGTTAATATGGTCGCCTTACTTATAATATCAGAAAATACTTCAAAATAATGCAACGCCAGTGCCAAAGGAACTGTATTTATAGGAATAAGTGTCCTGGTCGATGGAGCGATTACCAATTTTTTACTGGGAAATCAACAATAAATCGAAAATTTGTGCGCATACAAAAATATGTATGTATGTATGTATGCACATATACGCATAAATATGTACATGAAAAAGTATAAACTATTTCTGTGTTGTTACCTCACTATACCTATTACATTACCTTTTGGTCAATTTTTAAAACTTTTTTAACTTGCAATTGTTTTGAAGCAGATAACTTAATCCTTAACAGAAGTGTGGGTGCATGCAAGAATAAATACCTATGTACGTACATTCGTATATAAATACATATTTATACATACATATGTTTGTGGTAAGTAGAATGATTCATGTATTCAGTCTCCAATGCTTATAAGGCGCTTATTTTCGCAAGCAAGCCGTATTCACATAAACATCACTACGCACATGCGCAAGAAAAGAATAGCCGCGTCTCGGCATTTTATTGTTTGTCGACTTTTCTGTAGGTTTGTCTATCTGCTAATTTGTCTTGTAGCACTGTAATTTGTCTTTTGCCAATTTGCATGATTTCAGCATAATATATGTATGGGTATGTTTGTAAGTATGTTCGTATGTATGTATGGTTGCTATTTAATAGAAGTTGCAACATCTAACAATAGACTAGATAGTAGAATAATAATTTGCACTCGTAATTCTATGTCTATGCGTGGACAGGTATTTATTGGCTTCCGTTAGCAATCAAATTAAGGGGGTTACATATACTTAAGACAGTACTTAAACATATGTACATATGTATATAAGTAAATAGATAGTCTCTTAGTTCTTTGTGAGGTCGTTTTTTCTTTGACGAGTTTATTGCATATGCCATCGTCTTGTTAGAAAAAAACATACATACATACGTATCTATCATATCTTTAACGCGTGAGTAGGGACACGAGTTTTTATCGATACTTTTGCCACTCGATATCGATATTTTTGTCACTCGATAGTTACAAAACGATATTTTTTGGAATCAATTACCATCGAATCTTAAATGCATATGACAAAGAAACCGTGATTAATAGTATATTGCATATCATATTTAAAAAATTATCTCTTATTAAATTTGTTTTCTTTGTACGTACAGGCATTTCCTATCTCACGTGACGTGACATTTTTATGATAAAATGTTAAAAAATATAATGAAAAGGATAATCAAACGCCTATATATGTACATATATACACCTAATTAGAAAACGTGCTCAATATTCAGATTTGATTTTTTTGATTTTTGTTTATTTTTATTAAAGTTTGTACCACGATTATTTTATTAGGAAAAATGGAAAAAGCAACAAAGTCTACGCGGTAGAAGTTATAGCAACTATTTCGCAGAGCAGCTATTTGTGTTGATAGCTGCTATAACTTCTACCTCTAAGACTTTGTGCATTTTCCATTTTTCCTAATAAAATAATAGTGGTAACAATCTCAATAAAAATTGAAAAAATTTTATGTTAATAAGCCACAATAACATTGACAAATAAATAGCTTAGTATTTTTTTAATTTGGTATCGATATTTAGAATACAGAATCTTTTTATCCCAATACTAATGTGTACCCTATATCGATACTGTCGGTTCGTAAAGAGATATTTTAGGCTAATATTCCGAAGTTTTCTTGCCTAAAACAATCCCGAATGAAGAGTTTGGATTCGGAGGAAGAAATGGAAGTGGATAGGCCAAACATTGCGCAAAGACCTTATAGCATAGACGGACGGCAAGGTTTATCCAGATTAACTTCGCAGTTGATCTGATCAAAATTGTACCCTGACAGAGGGCAGTGATGTGGATTAACAAGGTCGAGCGAGGTCGTGGGTTCGAGTTCCACTGCCTGTAGAATTTTTATTTCTTTTTTTTTGATTCATTCAATTACAACTTTTATTTTTTTCTCTAATGTTATTATAGATGTTTTTGTGAAATTTTTAACAAAATTTAACTCCTAAAATTTTAATAACTAAATATTAAATAAAATAAGTAATATGAAATAAAATAATAAAATGTTTGATAATCGCTCAAACCGATGATCGAAAATGGATTCTACGAAATTGCAGTACCCCAGCAAACACAGTTTCAAACTTTTGATAATAATTTATTTCTCAATTTGATATCAAACGAGGTTTACATTTTACATTTGAAATTCATTTGAGATTGATTTGAAGAATCATGGCAAGAATCTAATAATATAAAAGTGCGCAGTTCAATAAAGAATTGTTATAAATATAGTTAAATTCAATTTAAAAAAACATTGAATAGAAAAAAATATTCAAATAGAAAGCCCACAAATAGTGGATTCGATGTTTGAGCGGATTTAAGAAGCTACAGCACTTCAAGGCGAATTTATTAGAAATTACTTTATCTTTATTGTTTCTATTGTTATGAAATATGAAATATACATATTCTATAATAAATTGTATTTCCACATTTGAAGTACAATTGAAAAATAACATTTGAAATTGATTTGAGAGTTAACCTAATGCCCTTTTATTGAGATAGCTGTTATTTTCAAATCAATATCAAATAATTTCCAAACGTTTGACATTTTAGAAAGGGCTTTGATTTCAAATCATTCTCATATGTATGTATATCAAACCTAATTGTTTGCTGGGACGCAGCTCACACCACTCGTCAACTTTTGTATCAATTCATGGACACTCTTCGAGTTTTGATACGATGTACTTTGTCTTTAACTCGTTCATTGCTAGTCTAACCTCTTAAGCCTTCTTCTCGAAGCCGAAGAACGCTGTAGCGTTGCTCTGGGGTTGAGACTACCTGCTTATGCCAAAAACCTATGCATATGTGCCGCTGCTATACTTTCCAGCATCAGATTGAATAAAAGTCACCTTACCTAAAACCTTGTGTTTTCTGGAGCGGTGAACTGTCGCTTGCCAGCTTTTGACTCCAGGGTGGCTTAGTAAGTTGCTCATTCCTCTCCAAGAGCGGTATGGCACTCTTCCTCATATTAATCGCTTATCCGTGGTTAGTAGTAAGCGGCGCCCTTATCCGCAGCCGTACAAAGAGATAAATAAAGATATATATCCGTAAATTAGTGTTCTTCTGCAATTATTTCAATCGGAAAGATTTTGAAAAGGCATTATTTCTTAACTACATATTAGAGGTTGCCACCTGTTTAAAAAATTAAATTCAACTTAAATTAGGGCAATTAGACAATTGAAAAAAGTATCACAACTTGGGGATCAGACGAAAGATATTTAAGACGGTTTTAGTTTGAAAAAATATTGAAATAGGGCTGTCACATGTTTGAAAAGTGGAGTTTAGTTAACTTATACATATGTTATATGAAATATTAAGTTATGGGTATCAAACGAAAGAGTGTTAAGAAATCCTTACATTAAACAATTAGAATATTTTTCAGGTATTAGAAGAGGGTTACCATGTGAGTAAAAAGTTAAATACAAATTATTTAAGAAGTTAAATCAATTATTAAAAGATGGGTATCAGTCGAAATGGCTTTGAAAAGGCTTTATTTCTAAACTATGCATATGCAGTAAGGCTTGCCATCTGTGTAAAGTCAATTAAACATAGTTTATCAGTTAATGGGAATATGTTTAACTATGTCCGATGAAAGAAATTTAATGTTTTAGTTTGAAAATATTTTTTGAAGAGGGTTGCAGCTTGTTTCAAAAGTCGAGCCAACTTAAATTGTGCACAAGTTATATTCGAAACACTTTAAAGAATATTTTGTTTGAAAATTTCTTTTATTAGGGTTTATTATTATGTATATCTATCTGACTGTGTAGGTACATACATACAATGTAGAAAGCCAAGGCATTTTTGGCAAAGGTCATCATATATGCACCGTTTATTCGAAAATGAGGCCTCAAATTAACGGGCTTGGCCTGTAGATGTGCAAAAGGATTCTATTTTTTTTAACTTAAACTAAATATTTTCTAGAGATGCCTACTAGGTGATTAGACGCAAAGAAAATTTTCGTAACGAATTTCTCTTATTGGGTCCAATTTCTTGTCCAATTTGGCGTTTTAAAACCAGTTTGTAATATTGTTTCGTAAGAGCCTTTGGCATTTTAAAAGAATAGCTGTTTATTTTAGTGACTTAAACTACTCAATATTTTAAAAGCCAAATCTCTAACAACAAAGCTTTACTCTGAAACCCAATCAGCGGCATACATATGTATGAATGTATTTGCTTGTATGTAGATTTATAATATCGATATTATCGCTGCTAGCAGTACCTAACAGAAGCCAATAGCAATAAGTTCTGCTATGTAGCGCAAATGTTTGCACTCCAATTTGCCTGCACACCGAGTGTTAATGTGTTTCACACATTTTCCCATAAAACTTCACCCACCCGAGCTCGAGCTCTAAGTATAAAGTACTGGTATGTACATACATATATGTATATATGTAAGTGTGTATAAAAGTCAACCGGCCAAATGTAAATTGGCACACCTTTGTTACCCATTATGCGGCTATGAATGGGCGCAAATAATTTTAGTGGGAACCTGCCGCTTTTGGCATTTTAATGCCGCCAGCAGCTGCTGTTACTGCAATTGCATGCTCTTGTTATTGCTGCTGCCATCCGTTACTGCTGTTGATAGCCAGTAAACGTGGGTAGAGCTTTGAAAATCGAGAGCATAGTCCACAGAATCTAAAATAGCGCATTTAGCCTCACCTCCAACCCACCATTTTGGAAATAAATATGTACGTAAATACATACAGACATACATATGTATTAACAAGTTACCACCGGTTTAGCCATACTTAGAAATTATTTATCCCCCAAAATACTTAATTCAATCGAGTTGTAATTGTGGCAATTGAACTAAATGGTTGCGACCCACTTATAAAGCGGATATGGGATACAAATTTATCTAAATATATGTGTTTGTATTAACTGGGGGAAAAGTTAACAAATGTTGTCGATTGAGAACCAAATAAGCTACTTCTTTTTTGGCAAATTGAAGTAAATGAATAAGTGAAATAAAACTGTTTCAGTGAAATTCTAGAACAGCTTTGCGTTCATTAGATGCGTTAGATCAACATGACATACTTACTCACTCGCAAATATAAATATATGTATGTATGTTTGTTTGTACGCTTTATGCTTTGCCACCGAAAGCGACATACCAGAACTATGACAACGGTGTGGTCACAGTCGAAATGCCTCAAAATGTCTCAAGTTGTAGCAATGTGTTGTCAAGTATTTGTCAGCAAAAGCAAGTGCTATAAAAACAATAACAACGAAAAAGGCAGGCGGTGCGTTCTGTCAACCATGACTTTGTTTGATTGTAGACACTTCTAATTTAACCACAACAAAACGGTTGGCAGGCTAAAAAGCTAAAGTCTGCAGATAGCAGAAAAAAGCTCAGACCAAAGACAGAAGCACAGTGTATAGAAAGACCGGGAAACTCTTTCTTCCAAATATCTAATGCATAAAAATATAGTTTTGGGGGTTAAACTACGTGTCAGTCAGTGGCGGACGCACGGGCGGTTGGTCAGAGTTATAGGCGATGGGAGTGCCATATTTCAACTAAACCCGTGTAATATGCATACCTATAAGTATACATACTTAGCTGGATCGATATGACTTTCATAAATCTCTTTCGAATGATATTCATATTTTATTATTTCATTAAACTTGTGTATAACTTAACTAAGTTGGATTTTTCAAACAGGTGGCAATGCTCTTCAAAAGTATTTTCAAGTTAAAACTTTGTTAATTAACTCCCTTCGTCTGACGTTGCGATACATATTTTAATTAACTGTTGGATTAAGTTGAATTTGATTTTTTAAATATGCCGCAACCCCGCTAAATGTAGTTCAAAAATATAGATTTTTCAAACCCCCTTCGATTGATACCCATTCTTTCATAATTCATTTAACTTATTAAATATTTTGAATTTTACTTTTAAACCCTCTTCCAACACCTCACAAATATTCTTAGTGTTCAAACTAAAGATTTCATAACATTCTTTCGTTTGAAATCCATACTTTGACATTTCATATAATTTGTGTAGGGTAACAACCCTCTTCAAAATATTTTCAAACTACTACCTTCCGGTATTGATTTCATATGTCTCTCACCTAATGCACTTAATATTAATTGATTATGATTTTTAAATAGGTGGCAACCCTCCTATAGTTATAACAATTGGTTTAATTTTTTAAATAATATAAATACATTTTTTTAAAAGGTGGCAGCTCTTTTCAAAAAAGAAACCTTATTGCACATCTGCAGTCCAAAAGTTTTAATTTGATATATCGTTTTTGCCAGTCGAACGAACGGTGCGGTGCGGGGCCACACTTTTCGAAAAAAAAACCATCTACAGGGCAAGCGTTTTCATTTGACACCTTTTTTTATAAATCGAGCGAACAGATATTTTGGCCAAGTGTTTCGCCAAGTTTCTCCTCCAATTTGTCGTATATGTCTTGAAATTGTTGCACAAATTGGGGTATCTACAGTTTTACGCCGCCTGCGAACGGTAAATGGATTTTATAAGAAGCTTTTTCACGGCAGAAATAGGCTCGAAGTTTTGTCATTGCCCGCCGAGGGGCGACTGCTGTTAGGAGAAACTTTTTCTAATTTGGATGTTGCTCGGGCCACAGATCGAGCTCAGGTCTTACGTAGATTTAATACGCGCCTATAACAACTCCGCCACAGCGGCCATCCTCCGCACTTGGTTCTTCCATTTTGTTCGTTGTCCACCCAAGGGTGCCGAGTCGAGGTATCTTATTGCGGAAGCGTCGTCATCAATGAGTACATCATGCCCTGGCCCCTCAGCCTTTTCAACTTTGTTCGACGCCATCCATATTCTTCGCCATATATAAATGATGAGAGATTTGTAGTGCTTTGCACTCGCCTACCGAACCCAAATTAGCACCTGTTGCCAAGAATTATTCTTCGCTTGATGTCCAAGATGACATTAGATTGACAAAGTTATTCACCATTTCCATGTTAAAACTCCAAACAGTGACGTATGTATCTAGTACATATGTCCCAAAACGAGAAAAATTTTTATGCATTTTCGGGCATGCTTTCAACAGGCCAAATTCAGCTTAAAGCTAATGTTTGCTCCCCACCAACTCTTCGTCGGCGGCTTTGCACAGCTCAGCCGGTATACCATCTGCTCCAAGGGCTTTGTTGTTTCTAAGCAGTTGTTCTCACCTATTTTCAAAACTGGGCAGATTAAATCAAGATCAACAATCTTCCATTGAACAAATTATAACAATAACATTTTCCTCCGCTCCGAATATCTCCAAATTGCGTGTTATTATTTCTTATATGAATCTTGTTGCTGCTATTTATGTGATTACTCATGTATCCTAACGTACATAAGTGCATATGTGTATGTGTATAATACTTTTTTAGGTTTTTGGTCATTTGTTGAAGTTGCCCATTGATGAATGCTTGATCATTAGTGCTTACTACTTGCCATCAACCATGGATAGTCTACAAGCATTTGGAACACTTTACAAAAAAAATAGTGTAATAAACGCGTGACATTACATAGATGTGTATTTGTTGTTTTAGTACTCATGCCAGCATTCGTCAGCAATTTTGTGATATAACTGTTTTCCTAAATTGTGTTCAGTGATTCGTTTTGATGATATTTACTAAGTTTATTCAACTTTTATTATTCGCCCTACATAGTTTTTTTTTTCAATTCTGCTGTTTTTCTGCGAATGCCCCGAAAATTATGCATTTACAGATGACTGCGGGGACTG
>NW_023458560.1:13978448-13985105 GCF_013731165.1 Rhagoletis pomonella
TGCGAATGCCCCGAAAATTATGCATTTACAGATGACTGCGGGGACTGTAGCTAATTTTGGTTGAGTCGCACATTTTGCTAAATGATATTTTACTTCAGTTGTCTTTCATTAGTAAGTACCCACAGATGTTCTATTTTTTTTTTCTTGCTGTCGTAAAATTTGAAGGCTTGTTTTTTTAAGGAATGTTGATAGGTAAAATTGTAGGGCCAAAATATTTGGTAAACTTTGTACCACAACCGTAAACAAAAAAAAAAAAAAAAAAAAAATAATTATAACCGAGCTCATACAGACCAACACTTGTTGCTGCCAAAGTACATATTTTTGAACTTCACTTTACACAAACATTCTTAGCGTCTTACCAACATTATAAACAACTTCTTAAGTGTTGTTGCGTCAACAAGTGCGATAACGATCCAAAAATTGTCGCTAACTGGTTACAGAATCTCGCCCTGGTCGAATACAATACCTCACCATATTCCAAATTTTCCATATACCAACAAAATCTTGATAAATTTATAACTTCGATAATTAAAATTTTTTTATTCGTATTATAAAGAAGAAAGTTTTAGCTTTCGGGGCAAACATATGCATATACATATATTGTTTGGTCTGAGTACCCATGTGAAAATGGGTTTTAAGCACAGTTATCTAAATTACTCAACCTGTACTCTTCCACTTAACGATTTTGTACAAAGTTTAATATACCAATAATATTTTTTTTTACATTTTTTATTGTATTATTGTTAATAAAAACCGCCTCAGATTTTCGGGAAACTCTTTAATTATTTTCTTCTCAATTATTTCGCGGGTTTCGTTAGTCCAGAAATTCTTTCCTCTCCTTATTGTCGTACTTCCCCTGTGGGGAAAATCTCTAGTTCTGAACTGGGGCTCTTCTAGTACAATTAGACCCAGTACTGGTTCGCGATAAATCTCTTTTGCATGCAAGCAACTGGCGAATTAAACATGGCGATGTCCTAGGAAGTGTCAGTTGCCCCCCGCTGCATCCCTTTTTCAATAGTTCCGAACTAGTCCTAAATTCTATAGTTCCGAACCAGTTCTGAAATCGACAGACGAAAGAAAAAAGTATCATGATTTTTCAATCTTTTTGGTTCTTCCGTGTGTGCGATTTTAAGTTAGTTTGGAAATGTGTTTTCAATTTGAAATTAAATTTGTTTGAATGATTGTAAGAAATGTACGTTTACATACCTTTAGCTGTAGCTGAGTTTGCAGAGGTGCTCGCTGTTCTTTCTTAGATTCCAGACGGTCCCAAGATGTTGAAATGTTAACACAAATTTTAGTTTTGTATTACCAAGCTATGAAAAAGCATCTGCGAAGCGCAGAATAGAAGCGTATTTGAACGAAAAAGCCGCCGAACACATATCTATGTAAAGTAAACAAGCCCCCCGCTGCATCCCATATGCGAGATGCAGTAACCAACTCGTGTGAAGCCTAAATTCACGGCAGAAAGAGAGAAGGCTTCGGCTAGGAGACTCCGACATATACAGTTCAACCACTTTTTAAAGTCAACAGCATCTTCTGAGCCTTAGATTCGGCCGCAAGCGGGCAGCTGTTCTCTTGTAGCAAGCAGCTCGTTAGCATGAGCATTTTCAGAAACTCCCAGCAATGTGTTGTGCACTGGGTATGGGGCCAGACAGGTAAAAAAATATATATCCAATGGAAAACCCCAAACAACCAGTTAATTCCATAGGAAAGGGGCTTACATAAATACCAAGCTGACATCACCACAGTAGGGATGAAACCATACTTTTACTTGGAAGTAGTATCGAAAGAAAGTATCGATACCTGAAAAATATTGCTTCTAACGTATCGGTACCTACTCATATCGGTACTTTTGGCTATGAAGTTATTTCGTATAAACTATTTTGTCAAAGGTTAATAAACCTCGGAGAATCCTAGAACTGAAAATAAATAAATTCAAAATTGGCCTCTTTTTTGGTATACAGTTTTTTTTCATTTTAAATATTTTTGAAAATCGATGTATGTAAATTTTTTGGACGTTGGCGTGTCAAATGAAGGCTTTTGGCTCCTTATGATTGGCTGAAGCAGAAAGCTTTGTGATACAAATCCGCGCTGAACTGGTTTTCAAACGAGTTAAATTATTTAACTGGTTAAATTTTCCTTCCTTTCCTGGAACTTAATTTGTTTATAAACACGTTTTGTTCATTTGACTGGTTCAAGCCCATTAAACATGTTTAATTTGTCAGTTTGAACGTAGTATTTTATACAAAATTTAAGAGCGAAAGATTTAAATGCGGTTTAGCAAATTGCCTCCTATTACTTAACCTGGTATAATTCCATGTACAATTGGAAAAGTAATTACATTTGACTAGAAAAGTCAAGAAAGAAAGTAGAAAACTTTTTTAATTGACATCATTTTTTCTTTAGACTAGATGCGAGAAAGGCATTTAAATTTTTTGGGATGGGCTGCGTTGAATATTTTAGTTTTACGTTTTTTGCTATTTTTTGTCCTAATAACAAATAGATTCAACAATTTTAATTGAGCTAGAGCCCGTACTCTAATGTTCAAGTCGCATTGAAGTCGATAAACAAGTCTGATGAGGAGATGTGGTGATCTCCGAAATAGCAGCTATATCTCCCCTAGCTCAATAAAAATTTTGGAGTTTGGAGTTTTATCTTAGATTGTAATCACGGTTGCCACTCTAAATTTTTAACGGTCCCAAACTTCATTAAAAAGGACCAAAATGAAAAAAATGGGACCAATTTTTTCGCATTTCATTGGCATACAAGCAATGCTAGCAATATTTTATTTAACAAAACATGTTCATAAATGTAAACATTGGTTCCTAAACAATAAAAAAAGTGATTCAACTCAAATTGCACATAAAACAGAATTAGCATGAAATTTGCCACATACGGGCATATATGTACATCAATTTTATGCACACATTTATATTAGGTTGTGTCACTCCATACAAAAGAAATCTGGTATTGTTTTTCCATCGGAATTATATTTTAAGACGTCCACCAAAATATTTCGAGGAAACATTAAGATTTACGTGAACTGGACCGATTTGAAAACTGTTGGCAACTGTTGGACCCAACAGTTACGTCTTAGGAACGGCTTGATGAATATGCTGCCAAATGAACCGCTGATAAATGCAAACACATGAAATTGCAATAAATAGAGACAGTTGCGCCGATAGTATTTAGAATTCAACGCTGAGCTGCCGCCGTGTTGAAAAAATCGTTCAATGTTATAATGAATTAAACCGTGTATAATTATATAGCAAACATCTTAAAAACATATATTTAGAAACGTGGTATTAGTATAAAATATTTTAGTTACTTTATAACATCAGTAATATAAAATGGAATATATTTGTTTAGAACTGCCACCTAACAAAGCGGCGTTAAATTTAATATAAGCGGCGTAAGTCTTTTCGATCAGCTGTTTAGGCTAAGCCCAACACGTTGAGTTCAGGTAGCGTAAAAATTTTCTGCTTGAAAAAATGGCAAAAAGTTACCAACTGTTGAGCTGAGCGGACCAACTCAACTATGCGTTTCTAGGACAAACATTCAACAGTTTAACAACAGCTACGTCTTAGAAACGCGCCCATTCTAATCCACTTCAAATTCTAACGATATATTTTATTTTTTGTGATAATTTTTCGAAAATAATGCTTGAAATTTAACAGCTGCGAACGTTACATTAATTGCACTTCCAGCTGTTAGAAATTATTCATTACCTCATTTATGTTTGTAAATGTCTCCATTATTCTTTGCTCTTTATTCAAGTTTCTCACCATTTCTAAACATTATTTTGTAATTTTCACAGCATTAACTATAAGTTACAGTTATTAAAGGAAATTATAAGAAATATTACATTCCTCAAACTTTAATAGCATTAGATTACTTTTCCAACCAAAGATGACCGGACATTTGCGATAATGAAAGTTTCCAACTCCACAAATTAATTGCAAAAATTTAGTATAAAAACCCGTTAAACAGGAAGTTTCATGAACCTTTCAATTGTCGTGCAATAAATGCCAAACACTCAATATTTCCGTTCCATTTGTTTTGTCTGAGATGCCGCCGTTCCAGGAGGCAAGCAACATTAATTGCTAATGTGTGTTGCAACAGTTGATTGCAGCGGACAGTTGTGACTTTTCCGCAATGGGAATTGATAAATTAAAATTTATGACGATATGTGCACTCATAGTTATACACAAAGTCGTAAGAGCACATCTAGCTACATACTAAGTTACATGTATGTACATTAGGGTGGCCAAAAAAAAGTAAAGTCGGAATTTTAATGCTCTCACTCCCTAGGAGGGTTCTATACTGTAAAAATACACTCCTACTTTTTCAACAACTTTTCGTAGAAATAGTATAGAATTCTTTAAATTCAATATTTTTCGTTCGGAAAACTCTGGGTTTCTTCAGGAAGCGTTTTCCGATCGGAAAATATTGCATTTCAAGAACTCTATACCATTTCAAGAAAAGTTGTTAAAAAATAGGAGTGTATTCGATTTCTACGAAAATTTGTTTTTCCCCCATATAAAATACAAGGAAAACTTTGACCACTAAATATTTTTTGATTGCAAAATAAGAAATAGCGGTAAATTTTTTCGGTATAGAACAATCCTAGGTGGTGAGAGCATTAAAATTCCGAATATACTTTTTCACGTGCATTTCTGGACCACCCTAATGGCGATCGTGCATATATGGCAAACCACTCACTGCTAGCTTTTATTAACTCTGTCTAACTTTCTAAGGCAATCAACTAAAGGTAATTTTCTAGTAATTGTTCAGAAGATTGATTTTTCCAGGCAAAGACGAAGCATGTCACTTTTTTGCCCTTTTTCTCCAGCTCTTAGAAAGCAAAGAATATTAATTGTCTTTCAAGAAGAAAAGCTTCATTTCTATAATAGAAGGCGCTACTGTTTTTGCTGCTGTAGCAACAGGTGTGTGCTTGGGGCAAGTAGCATCAGTAATCAACTAGAAGCGCAAGATAAGAAAAAAAGTTTCGCAGAAAATTAAATAATTTCTTAGCCGCCAACAGTCATAGTCAAGGCAGCACGTCAGCCGCTTTTGGGGTCAGCACATCGTCTGCTGGCCCTTATAAACCTATTGAGTGCGCTTGCGCTGAATGAGCATGCAGCAAGTAGATACGCGGCAGAAGTGCCATTTGTGATCGGATATGTTTGATGGACATGGGGAAGGGTCTTTAGTTCTCGCTATAGTCCTCACGCAGAAAATTGGATCACGCGCCAGCAGTGCGATATTACCACCAAGTAAATAATAATTACAAAATACCGTGAAGATCAGAGAAACTGCCAGCTGAGAAAGGGTTGTAGAATTGGCTGGCTAACTGAATACGTATGTATGTATGTATGTTTGCCAGGTGAGATACTATTTTCTTACGCAACTTTAATTGAAGTACAACTGACTATAAAATCTTAAAATTTACCAATGTTGCACAGAAGGAAAGGTAGTCTAACAAATGTAAAAGTACACGTTTCGTCAGCTATCAGAACAGTTGCCAGGGAGTGCGCTTCTATTGATTTTAATATCGAAAAAAATGGTTTGCAAATTGAAAAATTGCTCGTCAGCGCAATGCCTAAGTCGAGTAGTTAAACGGCGTGTAGGACGAAAAACTAAGAACTTAATCTACATGCATATGTAAATTTTTTAATCACCGTTCACATGCATGATTTTTCGTACACAAATTTCTTAATTTCGTAGCAATTACATACGTACATTTGCACTCGTATGGACGGAGCAACAAAAATCGTAAACTATGTTATAGGGACCTTCCACGGTCAAATTGTTTGATCAAATTACGTGTATCTGGTAGTGGAATTTTGTAGGTATGAATTTACTGGCTGTCCAGCCAGCAGAGAAATTTCAGAAAAACAGTCAAATACGTCTGCGTTTTACAATATCCGCGGTATACCCGAGCGCACTTGTGCGCACATCCAATATAACTACGGTGACCATCCGTCCTGTATTATACTGGACAGTCCTCTTTTTTGAACCATTGTCCTGGTAATTTATTTATTTTACACGGAACGCCAAATATTCTGCATTTTTTTAATGACCTGTATTTGTTCCGTATTCGGTGTTTCGACGCCTGAACAGCTCATTAAAATGGCATGCCTATGAACGAGCTTTAAGTGATGTTGGTATATGATCGCAATTTTCTCCATAAACAGTTATTACTTTCTAATCTGAATACCTGTGATTCAAATCGACGAATATATACAGTGACCAAAATAGAAATTAGGACTCGACATTTTAGTAAGTGTTGACTATTTTTCCTTAGTTTATTTAATGTTTATTATTCATTTTATGAAAGTAAAGCTCTTTTCCTAATAAAAAACACATGTGTAAACCAAATTTCCAACTTTGTACAAAAAACTATAAAAATTTCAAACTTTTTAGTAAGAATCTTTAGAAATAAAATGGTTTACAGTTTTGTAACTGATTAAAATTGAGTATAATAAAGTGCGAGCGAAAAGTGCTGCTCATTTGTTTCTCTTTCAAAAAAATGGTCGAAAATACTTACTTTGTATGAAAAAAATGCGTAATCTTCTTCTTCTTCTTATTTGGCGCTGTAACCGCCTAGGCGATTTTGGCCGAGTCCAAAACAGCACGCCAGTCATTTCTCTTCTG
>NW_023458560.1:13985205-13996167 GCF_013731165.1 Rhagoletis pomonella
TGCGAATGCCCCGAAAATTATGCATTTACAGATGACTGCGGGGACTGGAGCTAATTTTGGTTGAGTCGCACATTTTGCTAAATGATATTTTACTTCAGTTGTCTTTCATTAGTAAGTACCCACAGATGTTCTATTTTTTATTTCTTGCCGTCGTAAAATTTGAAGGCTTGTTTTTTTAAGGAATGTTGATAGGTAAAATTGCAGGGCCGAAATATTTGCTAAACTTTTGTACCACAACCGTGAACAAAAAAAAACAACAACAAAAAATGGTAACCGAGCTCATACAGACCAGCACTTATTGCTGCCAAAATACATATTTTTGAACTTCACTTTTCACAAACATTCTTAGCGTCTTACCAACATTTCAAACAACTTCTTAAGTGTTGTTGCGTCAACAAGTGCGATAGCGATCCAAAAATTGTCGCTAACTGGTTACAGAATCTCGCCCTGGTCGAATACAACACCTCACCATATTCCAAATTTTCCATATACCAACAAAATCTTGATAAATTTATAACTTCGATATTTAAAATTTTTTTATTCGTATTATAAAGAAGAAAGTTTTAGCTTTCGGGGCAAATATATGCATATACATATATTGTTTGGTCTGAGTACTCATGTGAAAATGGGTTTTAAGCACAGTTATCTAAATTACTCAACCTGTTCTCTTCCACTTAACGATTTTGTACAAAGTTTAATATACCAATAATATTTTTTTTACATTTTTTATTGTATTATTGTTAATAAAAACCGCCTCAGATTTTCGGGAAACTCTTTAATTATTTTCTTCTCAATTATTTCGCGGGTTTCGTTAGTCCAGAAATTCTTTCCTCTCCTTAGATTCGGCCGCAAGCGGGCAGCTGTTCTCTTGTAGCAAGCAGCTCGCATTTTCAAAAACTCCCAGCAATGCGTTGTGCACTGGGTGTGGGACCAGACAGGTAAAATAATATATATCCAATGGAAAACCCAAACCAGCCGGTTAATTCCATAAATACCAAGCTGACATCACCACAGTAGGGATGAAACGATACTTTTACTTGGTAGTATCGAAAGAAAGTATCGATACCTGCAAAATATTGCTTCTAACGATACCTACTCATATCGGTACTTTTTGCTATGAAGTTATTTCGTATGAACTATTTTTTTTTTAAGTCAAAGGTTAATCAACCTCGGAGAAACCTAGAACTGAAAATAAATAAACGGTGTTTTATAGAAAAACTATGGGGGCCTTCACACCGAGCTCCTCAAATTCATAAAATATTTCACAAAAAAAGTAGTATTTTGTTGTATTGTCCGCTGTCTTATATTTTGAACGTAACTTGTTAAATGAAAAAGAGATGTTTGTAAAACACAACAGTTCACATTGAACAATTGGCTTTAATTTTGACGGTTGTTTGATTTAAAATAAATATTCGAAAACAAATACTCAAAATCAAGGTTTTGTTTGTTTCAATTTGTTTTGTGCGAATGTCTGCGCCATGATATTAACGCATACGGATTACTTAGAGACTTCAAAAGATTTAGTTCGTTGCACTATTTATTTCTTCCTCCGATGAGACCTGATGGGAAATAACTAATTATCGCCTTGGCCTCTTTTTTGGTATACAATTTTGTTTTTTTTGATCATTTTAAATATTTTTGAAATATATGTATGTAAATTTTGTGGACGTTGGCTTGTCAAATGAAAGCTTTTGGCTCCTCATGATTGGCTGAAGCAGAAAGGTTTCTGATACAACTCCGCGCTGAACTGGTTTTCAAACGAATGATTTAACTGGTTAAATTTTCCAACAACAATTGCATGGAACTTAATTTGTTTATAAACACATTTTGTTCATTTGACTGGTTCAAGCCCATTAAACATGTTTAACTTGTCAGTTTGAACGTAGTATTTTACCATGATTCAATTATTGACATTAGACTTTTGACACTCCCTTAGCTGCCTTACAAAAGCTTTGCACACACACACGAACCCACACACAGTGCTTTGCTAAGGGAGCCGATTTTGTCAAGAGGGAGCGAGAAAACTGCTTTTTGAGCAAACCTTTTATTATTAAATCATGGTATTTTACATGATAAAAACATAGCAAGGTAGAACCGTTCTCTCAATTTGTCGGCCATGATTTTTTTTTAGAGGTTGCCAACATTTTAAAATCATATAAAAGTGAAAATAAAAAATTGAAATTGTTCGAAATTGTTGTTGCTTGAGATTGAAAATGAAAATGTGTGTGTGAGTTCGTGAGTAAATTTAAAAATTAAATTGTTTGGAAACGTCAAGAATTTTAAAAGTGACTCTCAGCGGTTCTACCTTACTATATTTTTATCATGGTATTTTATACAAAATTTAAGAGCGAAAGATTTAAATGCGGTTTAGCAAATTGCCTCCTATTACTTAACCTGGAATAATTTCATGTACAATTGGAAAAGTAATTACATTTGACTAGAAAAGTCAAGAAAGAAAGTAGAAAACTTGTTTAATTGACATCTATTTTTCTCTAGACTAGATGCGAGAAAGGCATTTAAGTTTTTTGGGATGGGCTGCGTTGAATATTTTAGTTTTACGTTTTTTGTTATTTTTTGGCCTAATAACAAATAAAAAAATTTAATTGAGAGAAGTGCGATGAGGAGATGTGGTGATCTCCGAAATGGCAGCTATATCTCCCCTAGCTCAATAAAAATTTTGGAGTTTGGAGTTTTATCTTAGATTGTAATAACGGTTGCCACTCTAAATATTTAACGGTCCCAAACTTCATTAAAAAAGGACCAAAATGAAAAAATGGAACCATTTTTTTTCGCATTTCATTGGCATACAAGCAAGGCTAGCAATATTTTATTTAACAAAACATGTTCATAAACGTAAACATTGGTTCCTAAACAATAACAAAAAGTGATTTAATTTAAATTGCACATAAAACAGAATTAGCATGAAATTTATCACATATGGGCATATACATCAATTTTATACCCACATTTATATTAGGTTGCATCACCCTATACAAAAGAAATCTGGTATTGTTTTTCCATCGGAATTATATTTTAAGACGTCCACCAAAATATTTCGAGGAAATATTAAGATTTACGTGAGCTGGACCGATTCGAAAACTATTGGCAATTGTTGGACCCAACAATTACGTCTTAGAATCGGCTTGATGAATATGCTGCCAAATGAACAGCTGATAAATGTAAACAAATGAAATTGCAATAAATAGAGATAGGTGCGGCGATAGTATTTAGAATTCAACGCTGAGCTGCCGCCGTGTTAAAAAAATCTTTCAATGTTATAATGAATTAAACAGTGTATAATTATGTAGCAAACATCTTAAAAACATATATGTAGAAACGTGGTATTGTATAAAATATTTTAGTTACTTTATAACATCATTAATATAAAATAGAATAAATTTGTATTCAACTGCCACCTAGCAAAGCGGCGTTAAATTTAATACAAGCGGCGTTATTCATTACGATCAGCTGTTTAGGCTAATCCCAACACGTTGAATTCAGGTATCGTAAAAATTTCCCGCTTGAAAAAATTGCGGAAAGTTGCCAACTGATGAGCTGAGCGCCCATTCTAATCCACTTCAAATTCTAACGATATATTTTATTTTTTATTTTTTGTGATGATTTTTCGAAAATAATGCTTGAAATTTAACAGCTGGTAACGTTACATTAATTGCACTTCCAGCTGTTAGAAATTATTCATTACCTCATTTATGTTTGTAAATGTCTCCATTATTCTTTGCTCTTTATTCAATTTTCTCACCATTTCTAAACATTATTTTGTAATTTTCACAGCATTAACTATAAGTTACAGTTATTAAAGCAAATTATAAGAAACATTACATTCTTCAAACTTTAATAGCATTAGAGTACTTTTCCAACCAAAGATGACCGGACATTTGCGATAATGAAAGTTTCCAACTCCACAAATTAATTGCAAAAATTTAGTATAAAAACCCGTTAAACAGGAAGTTTCATGAACCTTTCAATTGTCGTGCAATAAATGCCAAACACTCAATATTTCCGTTCCATTTGTTTTGTCTGAGATGCCGCCGTGCCAGGAGGCAAGCAACATTAATTGCTAATGTGTGTTGCATCAGTTGATTGCAGCGGACAGTTGTGACTTTTTCGCAATGGGAATTGATAAATTAGAATTTATGACGATATGAGCACTCATAGTTATACACAAAGTCGTAAGAGCACATCTAGCTACATACTAAGTTACTACATATGATGAATATAAATATGTATGTGCATTAGGGTGGTCAAAAAAAAAAAGTAAAGTCGGAATTTTAATGCGCTCACTCCCTAGGAGTGTTCTATACTGTAAAAATACACTCCTACTTTTTTAACAACTTTTCGTAGAAATAGTATAGAATTCTTTAAATTCAATATTTTTCGTTCGGAAAACTCTGGGTTTCTTCAGGGAGTCTCGTGCAGAGAACCAGCGTGTTCCAATTGAAAAATATTGCATTTCAAGAATTCTATACCATTTCTAAGAAAAGTTGTTAAAAAATAGGAGTTTATTCCATTTCTACGAAAGTTTGTTTTTCCCCATACAAAATACGTGGAAAACTTTGAGTGCTTTGAGCGACCACTAAATATTTTCTGATTGCAAAATAAGAAATAGCGGTAAATTTTTTCGGTATTGAACAATCCTAGGTGGTGAGAGCATTAAAATTCCGAATATACTTTTTCACATGCATTTCCATTGGACCACCCTAATGGCAATCTTGCATATATGGCAAACCACTCACTGCTAGCTTTTATTAACTCTGTCTAACTTTCTAAGGCAATCAACTAAAGATAATTTTCTAGTAATTGTTCAGAAGATTGATTTTTCCAGGCAAAGACGAAGCGTGTCACTTTTTTGCCCTTTTTCTCCAGCTCTTAGAAAGCAAAGAATATTAATTGTCTTTCAAGAAGAAAAGCTTCATTTCTATAATAGAAGGCGCTACTGTTTTTGCTGCTGTAGCAACAGGTGTGTAAGAAAAAAAGTTTCGCAGAAAATTAAATAATTTCTTAGCCACCAACAGTCAATGCAGCACGTCTGCCGCTTTTAGGGTCAGCCCATCGTCTGCTGGCCCTAATAAACCTATTGAGTGCGCTTGCGCTGAATGAGCATGCAGCAAGTAGATACGCGGCAGAAGTGCCATTTGTGATCGGATATGTTTGATGGACATGGGAAAGGGTCTTTAGTTCTCGCTATAGTCCTCACGCAGAAAATTGGATCACGCGCCAGCAGTGCAATATTACTACCAAGTAAATAATAATTACAAAAGACCGTGAAGATCGGAGAAACTGCCAGCTGAGAAAGGATTGTAGCATTGGCTGGCTAACTGAATATGTATGTATGTATGTATGTTTGCCAGGTGAGATACTATTTTCTTACGCAACTTTAATTGAAGTACAACTGAGTTTAAAATCTTAAAATTTACCAATGTTGCACAGAAGGAAAGGTAGTCTAACAAATGTAAAAGTACACGTTTCGTCAGCTAGCAGAACAGTTGCCAGGGAGTGCGCTTCTATTGATTTTAATATCGAAAAAATGGTTTGCAAATTGAAAAATTGCGTGTCAGCGTAAAGCCTAAGTCGAGTAGTTAAACGGCGTGCAGGAAGAAAAACTAAGAACTTAATCTACATGCATATGTAAATTTTTTAATCACCGTTCAAATGCATGATTTTTCGTACACAAATTTCTAAATTTCGTAGCAATTACATACGTACATTTGTATGTAAGTACCATGGAGCAACGAACACACTAAGCGTTCGACCAAAAATTCATCAACCAAAAATTCGCCCACAAAGCGAATAATGCGATTGCTCGGTGGATTAGCGCATGCGCCGCAAAATACAAGCACTTGAATGGACGGAGCAACAAAAATCGTAAACTATGTTGTAGGGACCTTCCACGGTCAAATTGCTTGATCAAATTACGTGTATCTGCTAGTGGAATTTTGTATGTATGAATTTACTGGCTGTCCAGCCAGCAGAGAAACGTAAATTTTGCCTGACAGTGCGAACTCGTACAATTTTCCGACTCCGGAAACGAAAAGAAAACGACTACAATTATCATTCATTTTCATATCCGGAAAACGTTCGAAAAAGGTGATGTTATTTGAAAGCAATAATTCTATTTTATTTGTTTAAGCACAGGCATGATGAGTGACTTATAGAGTGTGATCTTTGTACGACGAGCGAGGACTTTACTTCTCAATTGCCTACTCAGCCCAAAGTAGCACTTGTTGGTAAGAGTGATTCTGCGTTGGATTTCAATGCTGACATTATTATCGGTGTTAATGCTGGTTCCCAATTAAACGAAGTCGTCTACTTTTTCAAACTTGTAACTGTCAACAGTGACGTGGGTGCCAAGACGCGTATGCTCTGACTGTTTGTGTGACGACAGGAGATACTATGTTTTGTCCTCGTTCACCACCAGACCCATTCGCTTTGGTTCTCTATCAAATCCCGAGAAGGCAGAACAGACGTATCCCTTTTTTTTACCGATAATATCGATGTTGTCGGCATACGCCAGCAATTGTACGCTCTTGTAAAGTATTGTGCCTGAGCGGTTCAGTTCTGCGGCTCTTATTATCTTCTCCAACATCAGATTAAAGAAATCACACAAAAGGGAGTCCCCTTGTCTGAAACCTCGTTTGGTATCAAACGGCTCGGAGAGGTCCTTCCCTATTCTGACGGAGCTGGTGGTATTGCTCAACGTCATTTTACACAGCCGTATTAGTTTCACGGGGATAACAAGTTCAGACATCGCAGCATAAAGGCAACTTTTCTTCGTGGTGTCGAAAGCGGCTTTAAAATGGACAAATAGATGGTGTGTGTCGATCCTATTCTCGTTGGTCTTTTCCAAGATTTGGCGTATTGTGAATACCTGATCTATGGTGGTACTTTCGTACCAAAACTGGTACTTTGATTTTGATTTTGGTACTTTTTCTTTAAAAACGACAATTTGAAAAATCATTATTAATTACTTCCACGTATATTTTTGATTTTTTCAATATTTTGTATTAATACGTCAATTAAAAGTAAAATAATTTAAACGAGAGCTTCAACACAATTAATAGTCAATACGCGAAAGTTGTCGCAAAATCAGATTCTAAATTCTCTGGTAGTTTCTTTTTTTCTCCTATTCGGCGTTGTTCACTTGTACTTGATAAATGACAATGTCGCCAGGAATCCGCGATTTGATATTCTATAATTCTTGGGTGGCGCCGTCAATGCTACCGCAATTTTGGTCTTGTCTAATCATATATTTTTACAACTTTACACAACTAAATAAAGCACGTTTTCTCTTGAAAAATTTAATATGTATTAAAAAATTTACTGATTCGACGGTTTCTTTTATACTCCTATTTGTCTTTGTTTGCTTTTACTTGAGAAATGTCATCGCCGACAGGACGGCGCAATCTTGTATTCTATAATTCTTGCCTTTCAATAAATTTGTGCTTTGCGAACACACTTGACCACGTTTTCTGACTAAAAATTTAAAATTTGCACAAAAATTTATTGAATTTTCCTAATTTTTGAAAGAATTTAGAAATTACCTTTTCATGTTTTTCTTCATAGTATGAACTATATTTTTATAAAAAATAGCAACAAAAATTTGAATTAAAAATACTGTATATCGACATTGTGAAAGATTTTCTGTGTGAAAAAATATTTTTTAAACCAATGAAATGAATTTATGTGTAAATCTTGTTTCTTTATTGAAAAATAATAAATTAGAAAAAACATTTCTCTTTTATTACTGCAAATAAAATATTTCTTGTACACTCAAAACCGTTTTAGTACGTTTTTTGATATTGAAAAATATTGGCAACACTGCTCGTAAATCTTGATATTTTTCCGAAATATTTTGGCGGACTTTTTTTTTGTATGAAGAGTGGTGCATCCTAATTTACATATGTAACGGCAAAAATTGAACAATGCAAGATTTTATTTCTGCCATTGCCGCACATTGGCGCTTTACAGTTAGACTCAAAGCCACTGACCACACACACACATATGTATGTACATATGTATGAACATACCTACGTAGAAACATATCTTCCGAGCTTCAATTATGGCTTTAGCTTTGGCTTCGGTTTTATCGCTGGCTCCTGACTCTGACTTTGGCTACTTTATGCGCACAAATAAGTTAATTAAATTTTAAATCGCCGATTATTTAAGTTGCTATTATAATTACTACAACAATGTTAGATCCTATTATACAATGTTTATAAAGATATTTCGCCGCATACACATGTACATATGAACATATTCCTATGTATGTGTGCAGAAGTATGCGAAAGGGAATTTGTAGGCGGAAAATTTGAAAAGTTTTCATTTTCTTTACGTAATAAATTTATTTATCGCTTTCCAAATTAAAATTTTACTGGTTTTAAATGAAAATGAAAATGAAAATGAGCGGCAGGTGCAAATGAAACATTTTCCTTTGTTTCTGGATTATTTGAAGCATAGTAAGCAATAAGCAAATAACAAAATAACAGTGCGACATTTTGACCAGTTGTGGCTATTTTACTTTACACTGATTAATGTTCATTAATTTTTTATAAAAGTATAGCTCAGTATGTAACAAAAACCCTAAATATAAATCCAAATTTAAATATTTTGAACAGTTATTAGAAAAGTTCAATAAAATTGCTAACTTTATATGTAATTAAAACTTCTAGAAAATTTCTTAGTATAGAGACTTATAGTTTTGAATTACAAAAAAATCCTGTTGATTTTTGATATTTTTTCTGCTGACAGTGTCTTTCATTTTCTTTCATATAAAACAATGTTTGACAATTCTTTGTATGGAAGAAAATGGGTGAAATTGCCAGCAAAAAATATCAAAAATCTACGGGTATTTTTGGTAACTTCAAACATGCATTCTAATGTACTAAAATTTAATAGGCTAGACAAATCTGCATACCACAATTTTTTCTAGAAGTCCGTATTAAAAAGTTTGCAATTTCGCGGAGATTTTGTTGAATTTTTCCAATTTCTGCACAAAGTTTTAAATTTGTATTTGAATATTTTTTGTTAAATAATCAGCTGTACTTTTATTGCAGTTAAGAAGCATTAATCAAAGAAAAGAAAATTATTCAAATCTGGCCAAAATCACGCACTACTATTTTGTTACTCGCAGGTGTATGTATATGTGTGTACTTGTACTTTGAGTGCATATCTAGCATTGTGCTTATGGCTATGCAGTTTCATGGCATTTAACAGCTTTAACAAGTGCTTCGGGAAAGTATAGACATTTTATTAGACATTTGGTAGGAGTATCATTAAAAACTAATTACCTATGTGCTGCACGTTTTACAAACTTAGGGTTAATCTTGGTTTTGAACTTTAGAAAAACTATTAATTTGATACTTAAGAAAGCATTATTTACTAAAACTTAACGAAAATAGTATATAAGTACATAGTAAAACTAGGACATACTCGCCATGCTTAACCGCACCTTAAAAGTAAAAGTAATTTTGCGGCTGCACTTGCTAGGCCATGTCCTGCAAATTATTGTATATGCTCCAGCCCTGAAAGTATTCGATGAGGTAACCGCTGGTGGTAGCAGGGGGAGAGCAAGGACCAGAGTGACTTCTAATAAGCCAGAAGGAGGATCGACTGGCAAGCTGCTTGGTTGGTTAAATTGGCGAGTGTAACAACTAAAATTAGCACTAATGTCATCCGTTTCACAACCACAGCTCGGAATTCAACGCGAAAAAAGAGAACAAGAAAACAGTAGAAGATGGTTATTTCGCTTAAACTTATCCCTGGAAGTTAAATACCTAAGAAGTTGCAGTGGGTTAATATCAGTTAATAGCAATTTACTTTTTGGCCCTACCCAGTCCTGAGCAATTGCGCAAGGAATTATCTACCATTTCTTCTATATCTGATACTATTAAGTTACAGCTAGGACAAGGAAAGCTTTTCTTCCCTCCCAGGTTTGCAGCATCAGTACCCATGATGCTGTATCCAATTAAAAGGAGAGTTAGCCGATATAGGTCCCTGCGTTCAGTTTGATAGGAGCTACGTTGCATTTTACGCAGTTGGTGCGCAACAGACTCCTACAGACAACCTACGATTAGCCTAAGACTTGCGACCCTTGGAATACATACCAGTTCAACGACATATATTCTTTTATTATGCTGGAGGAAATACCTAAAGACGCCCGCTGTGGTGTAGTGGTAAGCAGTGCGCGCTTCCACTCCGCAGCGCCTGGGTTCAAGCCCTGGTCAAAGCAACATTGCAGAAAAATTAGAAAAAAGGTTTTTTTCTTAACAGCGGTCGTCCCTCGGCAGGCAATGGCAATGACAACATCAAAGCGCACGCCGCAAATCGGAGGAGAAGCTCGGCCAAACACTAACATATGTGTAAGCGCCAATCTATTATTATTATAATACCTAAAGAACCTTAACCGCGTCTGGCTATCCGAGAAAAGAGCAATGTTGGTCCCTGCTAGCTCCGAAGCTAAAATTATTTTCCCCGCCGCTTGAATAACATGGACTTACGCTACTGGGCCACAATCCATTTTCGAGCCGTCAATTAAAACAGATGCTTCGAAACGTTCAGTAAAAGCAGCTAGCCTCCACTCCTGCTGAGCTTCTTGTCGAATAGAAGTAAAAAACAGATTTTTTGCGAATGGTTAGATCGTTTAAAGAGTACTTCCATGTCCGTACGTACGTTCTTTCTACAGCCTCAGTTCTCTTAACTCAGCGCACTCTGTGAAGCACTTTCCTTAATAAGAAGATCAATCTATGGCATATGATAGGTGACATTCAACGCTTCGATTGGGCATGATATAATCGCCCCCGTAATAGCAATGAAGGCTGACCTTTGTACCACTGCCTTACATTGTGTGTATATAAGTATGTACTTCGTTCCCACGGCTTTCCACCTAACCAGCGAAAATAATGCTATAATTGGGTGAATAACCTTCGAAGTTCACTGTTGGCTTTT
>NW_023458560.1:13996267-14002588 GCF_013731165.1 Rhagoletis pomonella
AAAAGCCAACAGTGAACTTCGAAGGTTATTCACCCAATTATAGCATTCTTTTCGCTGGTTAGGTGGAAAGCCGTGGGAACGAAGTACATACTTATATACACACAATGTAAGGCAGTGGTACAAAGGTCAGCCTACATTGCTATTACGGGGACGATCATATCATGCCCAATCGAAGCGTTGAATGTCACCTATCATATGCCATAGATTGATGTTCTTATTAAGGAAAGTGCTTCACAGAGTGCGCTGAGTTTAAGAGAACTGAGTCTGTGGAAAGAACGTACGTACGGACATGGAAGTACTCATTAAACGATCTAACCATTGGCGGAAAATCTGTCGCTTACTTCTATTCTACAAGAAGTTCAGCAGGAGTGGAGGCTAGCTGCTTTTACTGAACGTTTCGAAGCATTTGTTTTAATTGACGGCTCGAAAATGGATTGTGGCACAGTGGCGTAAGTCCATGTTATTCAAACGGCGGGGAAAATAATTTTAGCTTCGGAGATAGCAGGGACCAACATTGCTCTTTTCTCGGATAGCCAGACGCGGTTAAGGTTCTTTAGGTATTATAATAATAATAGATTGGCGCTTACACATATGTTAGTGTTTGGCCGAGCTTCTCCTCCGATTTGCGGCGTGCGCCTTGATGTTGTCATTGCCATTGCCTGCCGAGTGACGACCGCTGTTAAGAAAAAAACTTTTTTCAACATTTTTTTTTGCAATGTTGCTTTGAGCAGGGCTTGAACCCAGGCGCTGCGGAGTGGAAGCGCGCACTGCTTACCACTACACCACAGCGGGCGTCTTTAGGTATTTCCTCCAGCATAATATAAGAATATATGTCGTTGCACTGGAATGTATTCCAAGGGTCGCAAGGCTTAGGTGGTCTGTAGGAGTCTGTTGCGCACCAACTGCGCAAAATGCAACGTAGCTCCTATCAAACTGAACGCAGGGACCTATATCGGCTAACTCTCCTTTTAATTGGATACAGCATCATGGGTACTGATGCTGCAAACCTGGGAGGGAAGAAAAACTTTCCTTGTCCTAGCTGTAACTTAATAGTATCAAATATAGAAGAAATGCGCATTTGCTCAGCACTGGGTAGGGCTAAAAAGTAAATTGCTATTAACTGATATTAATTCACTGTAACTTCTTAGGTATTTAAGTTCCAGGGATAAGTTTAAGAGAAATAACCATCTTCTACTGTTTTGTTGTTGTCTTTTTTTCGGGTTGAATTGCGAGCTTTTGTTTTGAAACGGCTGTCATTAGTGCTAATTTGAGTTGTTACACTCGCCAATTTAACCAACCAAGCAGCATGCCAGTCGATCCTCCTTCTGGCATATTAGAAGTCACTCTGTCCTTGCTCTCCCCCTGCTACCACCAGCGGTTACCTCATCGAATACTATCAGGGCGGGAGCATTTACAATAATTTGCAGGACATAGCCTAGCAAGTGCAGCCGCAAAATTACTTTTACTTTTAAGGTGCGACTAAGCATGGCGAGTATGTCCTAGTTTTACTATGTACTTATATACTATTTTCATTCAGTTTTAGTAAATAATGCTTTCTTAAGTATCAAATTAATAGTTTTTTCTAAAGTTCAAAACCAAGATTAACCAAAATTTGTAAAACGTGCAGCACATAGGTAATTAGTTTTTAATGATACTCCTACCAAATGTCTAATAAAATGTCTATACTTTCCCGAAGCACTTGTTAAACCTATTAAATGCCATGAAACTGCATAACCATAAGCACAATGCTAGATATTCACTCAAAGTGTAAGTATACACCTATACATACACCTGCGAGTAGCAAAATAGTAGTGCGTGATTTTGGCCAGATTTGAATATTTTTCTTTTCTTTGATTAATGCTTCTTAACTGCAATAAAAGTACAGCTGATTATTTAACAAAAAATATTCAAATCCAAATTTAAAACTTTGTGCAGAAATTGGAAGAATTCAACAAAATCTCCTCGAAATGGCAAAATGTTTAATACAGATTTCTAGAAAAAATATTGGTATGCAGATTTATATGCCTATTAAATTTTAGTACATTAGAATGCATGTTTGAAGTTACCAAAAATACGCGTCGATTTTTGATATTTTTTTGCTGGCAATTTCACCCATATTCTTCCATACAAAGAATTGTCAAACATTGTTTTATATGAAAGACAATGAAAGACACTGTCAGCAGAAAAAATATCAAAAATCAACAGGATTTTTTTGTAATTCCAAACTATAAGTCTCAATACTAAGAAATTTTCTAGAAGTTTTAATTACATATAAAGTTAGCAATTTTATTGAACTTTCCTAATACCTGTTCAAAATATTTAAATTTGGATTTATATTTAGGGTTTTTGTTACATACTGAGCTATACTTTTATAAAAAATTAATGAACATTAATCAGTGTAAAGTAAAATAGCCACAACTGGTCAAAATGTCCCACTGTTATTTTGTTACTCGCAGATGTCGTAGTTGCTTATTGCTTACAATCCCTGCAAAAAATTGTGCGACTAATCTCTAAAGAGAGTATTCCGAGATTACTCTCAATCGGGTACAGTAGGGCATTAATTAGTCCCAACTAGTCTCATACGGGTACTAATGGAGGTCAATTAGTCTCGACTCATCCCTTATGGGTATAATTGGAGATCAATTAGTCCCCAACTCATCTCTAATGGGTACTATTAACGATATAATGATATGTACGCACTCAGCCAATGAAATTTCATGTGCGGCGTTGGCACACAGAGAGAGTATTCGCCTCACAAAACTGAGCACTCCGGTTCGAATCTCAGCTGGCGCAAATTTTTATTTTTATTTTTTAAAAGTGACTAATCGCTTCTTATACCCATTCGGGTATAAAGGTGTACAATTAGTCTCTTCATAGGACATGCTCGAACAAAAGCGATCAGTTCATTCCATATAAAGAGATCAAAAGCGGTATTAGTCGCATGCTCCTTTGCGATTGCTCCCGGAGTCATCCCGAATTAGTCCCATTTTTTGCAGGGATGCTTCAAATAATCCAGAAACAAAGGAAAATGTTTCATTTGCACTTGCCGCTCATTTTCATTTTCATTTTCATTTAAAACCAGTAAAATTTTAATTTGGAAAGCGATAAATAAATTTATTACGTAAAGAAAATGAAAACTTTTCAAATTTTCCGCCTACAAATTCCCTTTCGCATAATTCTGCACACATACATAGGAATATGTTCATATGTACATGTGTATGCGGCGAAATATCTTTATAAACATTGTATAATAGGATCTAACATTGTTGTAGTAATTATAATAGCAACTTAAATAATTGGCGATTTAAAATTTAATTAACTTATTTGTGCGCATAAAGTAGCCAAAGTCAGAGTCAGGAGCCAGCGATAAAACCGAAGCCAAAGCTAAAGCCATAATTGAAGCTCGGAAGATATGTTTCTACGTAGGTATGTTCATACATATGTACATATGTGTGTGTGTATGTGGTCAGTGGCTTTAAGTCTAACTGTAAAGCGCCAATGTGCAATGGCAGCAATAAAATCTTGCATTGTTCAATTTTTGCCGTTACATATGTAAATTAGGATGCACCACTCTTCATACAAAAAAAAAGTCCGCCAAACTATTTCGGAAAAATATCAAGATTTACGAGCAGTGTTGCCACACACATCTTTTTTTCAATTTTTTAGTCAGAAAACGTGGTCCAGTGTGTTCGCAAACCACAAACTTATTGAAAAGTCAAGAATGATAGAATACAAGATTGCGCCGTCCTGTCGGCGATGACATTTCTCAAGTAAAAGCAAACTAAAACAAATGGGAGGATAAAAGAATCCGTCAAAGCGGTAAATTTTTTGATACATATTAAATTTTTCAAGAGAAAACGTGCTTTATTTAGTTGTGTAAAATTGTAAAAATATATGAGTAGACAAGACCAAAATTGCGGTAGCATTGACGGCGCCACCCAAGAATTATAGAATATCGAAATCGCGCATTCCTGGCGACACTGTCATTTATCAAGTACAAGTAAACAAAGCCGAATAGGAGAAAAAAAGAAACTGCCAGAGAATTTAGAATCTGATTTTGCGACAACTTTCGCGTATTTACTATTAATTGTATTGAAGCTCTCGTTTAAATTATTTTACTTTTAATTGACGTATTAATACAAAATATTGAAAAAATCAAAAATATACGTGGAAGTAATTAATAATGATTTTTCTAATTGTCGCTTTTAAGGAAAAAGTACCAAAATCATTTTCAAAATACCAGTTTTGGTACGAAAGTACCAAAATTGGCAACGCTGTTTACGAGAGCTTGACCGATTTGAAAACATCTCCAAAAATCTCATTCAGCTTCAATGTGTAAACCGTAAGTTAGATTAAATTTCATAACTCGACAACATTGCCATTGTTTCTTGTCGTGCTGAAATATGTAGATGACGAAGTTCGTTTTTCACTTTTAATATAATAAATACTTGACTTATTTTGGTACGAATTTCCGTTATTCCTTATCAAGTTTGGTTTGGAGGCATAAATCATCTTACAACTGTGACAGAAAAATCAATCATTTATTCGTCTTTGAACAAAAAAAATTGATACTTGAAAAAGTCCCTAAATAAATTCCTAAAGATATTTTATCCCTAATTTTCCCCCTAATGGCCCAGAATAACCCCAAATATAAGGAGAAATACGCAAACTGGCAACACTGCTGTCGAAATATTCTTGCACTCGACAGGGCACTCGCAATGAGTCTGATTTCGTTGGAAAAATGTTTAAACATTTTTATTCAGACCTTTATGTAAAGCTTGTAATACTTTTCTATTGACCGAGGGGATTTTTATGATATTTTTAGGTAATTTTATTGAAAACCTAGATTTTTGGAGGTATTTCCAAATCGATCCAACTCACGTAAATATTAAAATTTATCCGAAATATTTTGGCGACAGTCCTAAAATGTAATAAATTTTGTACTGCATTTCCGGTGGTAAAACCGCAACTTTTTTGGTGGGGCGCTCTAATGTATGTATATATATGTTGCTGTCTATTACAACGTTTGTAAGTGTGGATGTAACTTGGAATGGTACATTAGAGGGACATTACATGGTCAAATTTCTTGATCAAATTGCTGGTCTGTGTAATTTGATTGTTACACGCATCGAAAAATCCATCAAGTTTCAGTTTTTCGTTTCTGATGAAGTTGCATCAGCACAAGAAAATCAAAATGTGTGACACGGATGTTTACACTGAATATATTGCGTTGGCATATAGTCCGTTTATTAATTCTAAATTGAAGTCTGATTCCCGTTTTTCCCTGCGCATTTCTTGTTTTTATTTGATCAAGCAGTACCTTACATGCTCCACAACACAAGTAAGACTACAAATTTGATGAAAATCAAAACCTCTTTGATTAGGGTCAAAATCCGAAAATCGATCCGAAAAAGAAAAAAGTTCATGAATGCGGATTTTTGTCCATTCACCGATTTTATTTTTAGATACTTAGACGATCCGTTTTCCCACTAAAGTGTGCGTCAGAAACGTATATATAGACAAGTAAAAAAGTCTAAGTTCGGACGGAGCCGAACATTAAATACCCGGCGCAAGTATTAACCGGTTCCCCGTCCCCATACAATACATCTTTTTTCATGGTATACGTCCCCCGGTTTTTATGGATTTTTTATCTGATTTGATATTATTTGCCAATAGAAATATGTAAAGAGCATAGATTATATGTCCTTATTTTCTGCCAAAGAACTATTGCAAACGGCAATTTTGAATAAATTAGCTTCAGTATTTACTGATTTATCGAAGATTTCGTATTTCTCTAAATTACCGTAATATGTACGGTGACCATATTTATGAGAGCCGAATACGGGACAAAAACCAATTTTGCAAGTTTTTCCACAACAGCTTACAAAACTTAAAGCCTTCTTCAATTATCCTAGATGTATTAGTTCTGAAACAGTATCCTCTTAGTAACATCACACATTTTTAGGATTATTTTCTCGAGATTTTTACCCCGTAAAGTTTGTCAAAAAAATTCGTTAAATTTTAGTATAATAAGGTACAATTTTAAGTCGCTAGGTCTAAAAACCAAAAGAATCGAGCAAAGCGTCGATTTTAAACGTATATGTTTCAATGGGAGAGCGCATAGTGAAGAGAAAAGCGTACATACTCGTTTGTAATTGAAGCTTTGCTCGATGCTAGCTCTTCGATTTGCTTGTAGCTCCACTATGTTTTGACCCTAAGGCTTTCCATTAATTTTTGGCAATTCTTATTTTATTTTATTTGAGGGTATTACGCATTTTTTGGAGGATGGTTCCGTGCGCAGAAGTGGAAAACTTTTGACTG
>NW_023458560.1:14002688-14027804 GCF_013731165.1 Rhagoletis pomonella
AATGCTATAATTGGGTGAATAACCTTCGAAGTTCACTGTTGGCTTTTTTAAATCGGTGCTATGAGATATTTTTACAATTTAATTTCGATTAGGACTCTCAAACAGGAACAGAAATGAGTATTTCCAATTAAGGAAGCTAGATTAAAATTAGAAATATTTCCGATGTGGGGAAAAATTACAACCCGTGCAGAAAGCAGCACTTGGACTACATGCCGTCCAATTTTCTGTTTTTATTTGTTAATATTATTTTTATATTCCTTTCAGTCTGTTTCAAATCTACTTGATTTACCAATATATCAGAGCAGATTGTTGAGTGCTAAAGAGCACGGATATTCGTCTCTCAACACATCGCTGCCAAAAACCTCATACCACCTAATCCTCGCAAAGGCTGGACAGGGAAATAAAAAGTTTCCCGGCGCCTCATCCTCTTCGAGGCAGGAAGACCAAATGGGGTTGTCATGTATGCCTATCAAAGTCAGATGCCCGTGCCACGTAAGTGTCCAGTCAATAGTCTCAAAAGTTGACTGCATTCCCATATGTTCGATAAAACCAAATACTTAGCAGCACCCTCCTCTCAAAGCCTGCGATTCATTCGTGTGCGAAATATTCACCCAGTTTTTGACTGTGAGTTCGGGGTTTTACAAGTCTTGGTAAAGTGAAGGTGACATTTCTGCCTCAACATAGCTTTTTTAACAGAATCTGTAGAAGGTGGAGACGTGGGGCTGGTACAAATAGCCGGCCAGAAATCAAAGCAGACAGGGGTCGTCGCCGACTACTGCAAGAGTAGGAGCATCTAATCCCTATGCTAACTATAAGGAAATGAAATTGATTTTGAATTGCTGAACACGTGGCAAACCTCTTCAAAAATATTTTTCAAATAAATCGATTTTAACAAGCTTAGTCTAAAATTCACATTGTAGTTAATACTTGAGTTAATTAATTTACTTTAACTTTTGTAAAGTGGCAAATCGCAAAAAAAAATTTCTTATGTATTAATCAATGCTATATCCTATATTTGGTTCAAATTTAATTGAAATACTTTCAACCGTTTGAGCGTGACTCAAAGAATTACACATTTAGGATCCCAAAACATGTTAGATCTTTTTGCGTTGCAGCAGGAGAGCCGCGCTGAATCCCCGGTGTTAAAGACAATTTTACAATATCTTCAGTAAACAGCTGCAGTGTAATACCACCGCCATTACGACATTCTCAAATTTTAGGACAAACAAGAAGAATAAAACAAACAATTCCTTAACAACCGGAAAATATGAATCTGAAACATTTTACAGTTCTTAACTGTGAGATATGCAGCCTGTTAAAAATTTGCATTTTCTTACTTATTTTAATGTGATCACGTTTTTTCGGCTAATTAATTTTATGGCTCAACAAGATAAATGTACGAAAACTACAAGCCTTCAACAGAAACGGCTATAAACTAGTAATTTTTAGCAAAAAAAAAACCGACAGCTAACACTTTATGCAAGACTCGTGTGTGACGACAATGATAGTTTCCCTGCAAAAATCGCGACTACTCCATGCATGCGTGTAAAGAGTACTCCCTAAGGACCAAGGATAGTCTAAAATAACCACAATTCATATAAAAAAAAATATGGTTCAATTAACATTGCGATGTCCTAGGACCATATACTTCATCTCGACATAACATCCGAGTAGCACAAAACTACTCCAACATATTAACAATGGCATTGTTGTTATATTTTTTCGTTTGTACACGCTTTTGTTCTTCACTTCTCAGATGCCAAAAACAACAAGTAATTTTTAGCAAAAAAAAAACCGATTTCAACTCCCATATAAAAAAAAATATATATATATATATCTCAGGATCCACTGATCGGATCTCAACCAGATAAGTATGGGACCACCTCTGAGATACTACCTTTCCGATGCAAAAAGAATTATTGAAATCGGTTGACGTGGTCCAAAGTTATGCGGTAACATACATAAAAAAAAAAAAAAAAAAAATATTCCGACGAACTGATAACCTCCTCCTTTTTTGGAAGTCGGTTAAAAATAAAAAATTACATGTTGCCTCTGACGGCATTCGAACCCGAACATGCTGGGAGCTAACAAATAACAGCGACCATCTCTACACGTTCAGCTACAGCCAGACATGCAAATGTGCTTTCAAATGCTCAACTTCAATCACATTTCGTTAAAACACGAGCAGTGATCGGGTAACACTAAGCTGGCGCAGAGACGCGAGTTGGTCCGCTACAGCATGACAGAGGACCACTTTTGTAAGTACTCCAATATACCACGAATAGACTACATGGTCCAACAATTTTTGCAGGGTTTTGCACTACCTACACTCATATATGTACATGTCTGTAACTCTACGTAAAAACATGTGTATGCAAACGTTTTATAAATATGTAAAAAAAGAGTGCATATAAATAAATCGGCTCGACTACAAAAAAGAAAAACAGCAAAAACATATATAACAAGCAGAGCTGTAAAACTGTGAAATCATATGAAATTAAAAAATCATCAATTTTATGTTATTATGTTTTCATTGAATTTTTCCTTGTTGGGGAATGTGGCTTATAATTTTCCAATTCTACATTCACTCAAAGTAGATACGATTGCACACATTAACATATTCAAAGAAAGATTGAAAAAACTGAATGACGAAACATTAACTTTTAACACTGAATAAGCATTCAGATGAATGCAGCTTTTGCTATGTGTGCACACATTCATTCAGTACCAATCAATCGATATAAATATTCTAAATACACAAAACCCACTGAAAAATACGCAAGGTTGAATTTTATTGAGCAGATTTCAAAATTGCAACACGAAAAATAGTTTATTGAGCGTTATCATTAATTTGTTTCACCTAAATTTGTACAAATATTTATAATAAATGAAAATATTAATTAGAGAAATATTTTTCTGCCAAGAATGTCATTATGAAAAATGTTAATTATTAACGATTTTTACATCTCTGTTTCGAAAATTGTCAGCTTTCTAAATAAGTATTACCAATGTACCAATAAAAGGTATGTGCAGAAATTATTACATATGTACATACCTATATATCTACGTTAAAATAAGTAAACAAATTTAAGCGCTTCTACTTCTAACTTTAGATATATACATTTTATTATTTATTTAAAAAATTCTTAATACAAGTTTCTTCGTACTTTTTAATCGATGGGACCATTTTACAAAGTCAGCCCACCATTATTCACTCAAAGTTGTGTTCAGAACACGGTTTGACTTATGTAGGAACTGCATCCGGTCATAATTGCTAAAGCTTCACGTTTCATTTGCTTGGAATTTCGTGTTTCTCGTTATTTTATTTTATGTGACTTGAAAATATTTTTCACTATAAGAAAATATTTAAATTGGATTTCATTTGGGTTAACGAAAACGACAACTGTGAAAAAATATCAACCAATACATTCAAACAAAATGTCAAATAAGCATGTTTACATTTTTTGTTTCGGCTACCTGGATCACTGTATACTGTGAAAAAAATATTTAGTACAAAAGTAATTGTGATAAATCAATTTTGTATATTCTTCTGCGAAAAAATGTCTACAATCGATGATGTATATGTATACATATCAAGATGTGTCTGTTTTGCTCTACGGTTGCGATAAGTTGCTTTGGAATAAATAATTTGGGTTAGTGGCAGAAAACTTCAATACATAAGTACATATACTTTGAAATAAAATATTTGTTTTTGTTTCAATTCCAGATATGTTCAAACTTTAAAGTATAAAATATATCAACCCTGGGAACAAATTATTGGTACTGAATGGTAAAAAAAAGTGTGCATTCATTCTAAATATACAATCATGTGTGAGTGCGAATGCTGCTGAACATTCACATTCTATACTGAATGGCAATCTAGCATTCAATAACAAAACACAGTTTGTTTGTTTTCAAATATTTTAAGCCACTCAGGAACGAAGTTTTTATTTATACAAACCAACAATCAACATTTTGAAAGGAATGCCGAGTGAATGCAGACTATGTTGATTCAATCATTTTACAGCTCTGATAACAAGACATTAGCATGTTGAAAAATAGTTTAAAACATTTTTTTCCTTTTAATTTAAACTATTTTCGTTGCTTTATGGGTTTTTCCTCAAATCCGCAAGTGTAGTATGCAACAAAGCGTGAAGCAAATTAAGCGTTGTTTAGCTGTGTTTTTCTTCAATATTTTTTCTTCTTATTTTCAAATGCAAAATTTACATTTATTGTTTTACACACCTTACCCCAGTTTGCCTGCTTAGTTGGCGGATTTAATTTTTTAAGCTCAGCAGTGGGTCAGCATGCAACAGATGCCATTCGCTTGCCATATATGGATGAATTCGGTCGGAGCTGGTTATCTTAGAACATTTGTGTGAAGTAAAAGGCTGATGTTGAAATGGAATTGTCAGGGAATAACCTTCGCAAAAGTGACTGCAATGACAAATCTCATTATGTAAGTTATGAGAAAAACCTTCATAAACACTTTTTTAATGCATATTTGAAAATTTGCATGCACTGCTTACAGCTTAACTTATATTTATTTATTGTTAAAAATATATTATGGGGTTGTCAGCGTAAAAGATTTGTACAAAGTGAAACGAAAAGCCCTTCCACAGTGCTTAAGCAAATTGAGAAGCTGAGAAGGAAGAGTGAAATATTCACATATGCATATACGCATGGGCGTAGCCGGGTAGGGGCAGGGGGTGCTCGAGCCGCCCCCTAACTTTCAAATTTTCCTTATATATATGTATATAAAATAGTACCCTGAAATGCCAGCTTAATAGGGTCGAGACACAAAATGGCGGCCAAATTACTGTTTTCGGAGTTTCGGAGTTATATTCAAGATGGCGGACAGTACTTTTGTAAATTTTTTTACCAATTAATACAAACTTATGTGTAGGGGGGGGGGGATAAAAAATGTCATTGTCTTAAACTTACAAAAATTTTCTAAATAATTACTTGCTAGATGTTAATGGAATAGCATTTAATGATCGAGAATCGCTTAAAATGAAACAAAGAAATGATAAAATGGAAAAATTAAATTTTCACTGACATTGAATCTTTCATTTTCACTGTACAGTTTCATAGAACCAGAATTGGCCCCCAGGTGGCATCAAAAACTAAACTTCATGACAAATCTTTTCATGTGCCTAGAAAATGTTGTCCCACAGGAAAAATAGGCAGGAGCGCCTGGTTAAAAAAAAATGCCCCATATATATTATGCAGATACACACATATCTATCTAAGCAGTAAGTTGCATTGGTTTCCAATAATTCAATGCTTTAATGCATCGTTACAAATGGCTGCTTGAGCATTGACAGCCAATAAATTTTCCCAACAACGCGCAGTTCAATGCATACAACAAATGTACTGAGAGCGCGGGATTACGAGTAGAGAACTTAAACAGCCCCAGTTCACAATCAAAGTGGACGGAAATATACTTCCGTTCTAAAGGTATGCTGCGTAGGTAGTTAAGTCGCTACGCAGCCTCATAAAAGCATCAGATGTAGCCACGGGTGATTATAATGCATCCACATTACGATCTCCCCCTCTGACCGCATCAGTCGAATGAGCAGTGTAGTGCAATAAAAAGGCGTTCATAGCTCCAAACCTTAACCATATCTGTAGATGTATGTATGTATATAGATTAATGTGTGTGTGTGTGTTTATGATAACATTGTAAGTAGGGTTGCCAGATTTTTTTGCGCGAAATAAATACCCTACAGGCTAACCTAATATTCGCGGCTTGCGTTTCGGTACGCATGCCGTCGAATTTTTTTTTGTTGCGTCACCCGAAATTGGCATGCGCGTGTAAGCATTTGATTTCATGGAGCGAAACGTCAAATCAAAATGTCATGCAAATTAAAAATTGGAAATTGAGTTAGCTTCATACGCACGCCGTTCAATTTCGGTTGGTCCCATACAAGTTGCATGTGCATGAGAAATTTTTGACAATAATTTGGCGGCGTGTGTGAATATTGGGTTAGCATGTAACAGCCGCACTCAGAAACGTTCATTAAATTAGCTCTAACGGGCACTTAACGTTAAATATGTTAATTAATGTTTCCTCTCAGAGTTAAAAATTATGAAACGAAAAATTTAGGTATGGCCCCAGATGTGGCCTTTTACTGTGGCATCACTTACTTTTTTCATTCAGTTTGTAATCAAATAAGGGCAGAAAAATTTTCTTTTTCCTGTTATTATTTAACTATTTTATTTTCTTGTTACATTTTTAGAGACTTATTTTATTTAATTATTTGCCTTTGTGATTGAATTTTCTTTTGATTTGCAGAAACTATTTTTTTAATTAAATTTTTAGAAACTGTTTGCTAAAAGACAAACAGGCCAATACTCACGTCTGTCTTTCAACTCACCACAGTCTTTCGAAAGACGTACTTAAGTCTTTATATTTCGTAAACTATCTTGAAAGCTCTTTTCTGTATTTCAAATGACTAATTAAAAGATCAGCTAACGAGGAGGATAGCGTTATTCTATAAAACTAAACGAAATTAAAAAAAAAAATATTTTTTTAAAACAAGAAAAACTAAAAATTTTACAAAATGTAACTCAAAAAAAAGATTAATCATAAAAGTGTCAAACATTAAATAGAATTAAAAAACTACATTTTTTTTTAAGCAAAAAAACTTAAAAATGAAAAGAAAAAAATTTAATTAAAAATGAAAAAAGTCCGTTGTCGAGGATTGAACTCGGATCTCTCGAATTGCACGAAAGTGGTCTATCTACTGGGCCAGTGCCACAGTTACAGCAACGATATCGGGATTGACATTTTTTGGAATCAAACAAAAAATGTCAAAATCATTCTTTAAAAAGTTAAGTAACGGGTTTTCTTTACTTAACTTTAATGTTCCTTAAATGCCGTTAACGAATCATTAACTGACTCTGAGAGGGAATTTTTTCAAATCGTTACTGAGGAACACCTTAAGTAATCATGAAACGACTCTGAGTGCGTCTGTAAGACTTTTTCATGACACAAAAATCAGTACTTTTCAGTACACTTTCATTCAAATCAATATTATGAATGTACATAAGTAAAAGAAAATACTTTAAAACGCCAGAGTACTTGTTGTTAACAATAATTTGGTAAACAAATAAAATGTAGTCCATAAAAAATAAAAACTTTATTCATTTTAACATAGTATAGTATACTTAGTATACACATTAACATGTAGTATAAAATACCCCTATTTATTTTATTTTATTTTTTTTTTTTTTTGTAGGAGAGGGAAATGCTTTATGCACTGGCCGGGGGCGCTAGTCTCTATACTACCTTCCCCGAGTGTGGGACTCCCACCGAAGCGTGTTGGGCTACCCACTAAAACCCAAACTCCCACCGCCCGCGCAAGAATCCCGCATCTGGCACCGCAATTCTGCATGTCTTCAGATGCAGGAGCGCGCTGTTAGAGCCTTGGGGCTGCTCTTTTGTAGGGGCGTTTCATTCGGGTGTCCTCAGTAGACAACCGTCCTCTCGTTTGCAGCGGAGTACGAATTTCACGTATCTCGCAACTGCTTCCCACTTTTCTGCGCTGGAAATCATTACCCCAACTATGTTGTTCGGAGTTATGTCTCCGTGTCTTTCTTCCAACATTCTGCGCGAAATCAAGAAATGTTCGCAGGTGAAGAATGTGTGGTACACGTTATCTTCGACGTTTCCACAGTAGTGACAGAACGGTGAGTCCACCCTTCCCATTCTATGAAGATATTCTCGGAAGTAACCATGACCGGTGAGGAATTGCGTCTGGTAGAAATCGACTTCACCATGTGGTCTGTTCAGCCATGTTTGAAGGTCGGCTATCAGGGAGTGTGTCCATCGATCTTTTGTGCTCGCGTTCCAGTTTTGTTGCCACTGCTGGATCAGTTTCTCGCGCGCCCTTGCCGCAGCAGCTGCTCGACCTATCTCGGCACTGAGATTGTAAATCTCTTTTCGCTCGTAAGCAAGTAGCTCAATTGGCATGACGCCAGAAATAACTAGAACCGCGTCCGTGGACACTGTACGGTATGCAGAAGCAATGCGTAGTGCCCCTCTGCGCTGTACCGAAGACATTTGAATCCGGTATTTTTTGACTTTCAATGCGTCAGCCCATATTTCTGCCCTGTACAGGAGCACCGATTGGACCGCTGTCATCAGAAGCTTCCTGCGGCATGGCTTCGGGCCGCCCACGTTCGCCATCAGCCGGCTTAGAGCCGCCGTGCTCTGCGCAGCTTTTTCACATACTCCATGGATGTGTTCCCAGAATGTGAGTTTGCTGTCAAACTTCACCTCTAGGTATTTTGTAGACCTAGAAGTCGTCACGAGTTGAGGTCCGACCATTATATTTATAATTGTTGGGATCCGTTTCCTGGTGAGGAGCACGATCTCCGTTTTGGCTGTAGCCAATTGCAGACCGTGATCGCTCATCCATCCACTGACGTTGCGCATGACCTGGTTTAGCTTGAGCTGTGCTAGCTGGACATTTCTTGCTGTTATGACGGCTGCCACGTCGTCCGCGAAGGCGACAAGGAAGGCGCTCTCCGGCATTTCCGTGCGCAACAGACTGTCATACGTGGCGTTCCAGAGGTCCGGGCCAAGTACAGACCCCTGTGCCGCTCCGCCGGTTATACGTCTCTTTCTCTGACCTTGTGTTGTGTCGTACAAAAGCCAACGGTCTCTGAGGTAGTCCCGGATCATATCTAGCAAGTATGTTGGAACCTTGAATGACCGTTCCAAGGCCTCCAGCATGTCGTCCCATCTTGCCGAGTTGAAGGCGTTCTTGACGTCCAGTGTGACTAGCAGCACTATTGGCCGCGCCTGGTGGCAGGCTTCTTCGGCCTTATGTACCACCTCGACTACTTCGCCAATTGCTCCTATAGTTCAGTGTCCCTTCCTGAAGCCATGTTGTCGGGGTGAAAGGCCTCCCTCGCTTTCTATGGCTGACGTCAAGCGTATTTTGAGCAGACTCTCCATCATTTTGCCTGCTGTGTCTAGCATGCAGAGTGGCCGAAAGGATGAAGGAGAGTTTGGGTCCCCTTTGCCCTTGGGTATAAGCACCAGTCTCGCCTTCTTCCATTGGCTTGGGAAGACCCGGGCCCTAAGGCAGCTGTTGTACATGGCGATCTGTTACTTCTCAGCTTGAAAAGGTTGGCCACATCCCTTAGTTGTGGCAATATCATAGTACTATGAATATTGAAGCATAAGATGAATAAATAAACAACAAAAACCAATTTCGAAACTGAAAAACACAAAAACCAATAAAATACCCCTATAATATCATTGAACACTGAGTCAATGAATTATTTAATATCTATCACATTTTTGAATGGCAATAATGAGATCATTTCCACTTTCAGTGTTTAAATAGGCAAAAAATTCTTCGCATTTCATTTTTAAATTACTTTTAACTTGGAGTTCACTTTCGAAAATTTCAATAGAAGTCTGTTCTCTTGGCGCCAGGAAACAAACTTTACACTTAATATCCTCTCAGTTGCTTCGTTTGAAAAAAATACTACATATTTTTTTCACACTGTAGAAACGTACCACTATTTAAGGACATCATCCAGAACTCGCTAAAGAGTATCGAACTCGATGTCTTGTGTGCCAAACTCTTACAATGTCAGTAAATTGAGAAAAAAGAATTGTAAGTTGTAAGCAAAAGCCATTCAATTATTCAAATTTGTTGTTATTAAACTGAAAGTTATTTTCGAGATAGCAAGCAACACCCGACAAGAAAGCATCAGCACTCTTTTTAAATAAATTATACTCCATCATATTATGGCAATTGGTAAGTAAGTTGTATTAGTTTCTTGCACATGTCCAACATTATCTGAAACATGTCAACTATAATTTAATTAGTTTCTCCTTACTTTTTACAGTACAGTTCAAGCTAGTTTCAACGTTATGTAAAAACTTTAAAACATCCTAAAGTATTTTGTGTGTGTAAAATAATATTTCACAAACAAAATGCATGGGGAAAAATTACCGAACACCGAGTTACCGAGCACTAAACTCACTGGGAATACCCCTTTTACAAATTAGTATGCTCAGAATTGAAAATTCAGTACAAATCAGTACAAATTTTTAAAAATCAGGACATTAGCGTACTGATTGAAGAAATTAATAAAATCAGTACGAGAGATGAAAAATCACTACGTCTGGCAACCGTAATTGTAAGATTGTTACCTTTGTAACCGGCCAACAAATTTTTCCAGTACAAAATGATACAATTATTTCCTATGAACGAATGTCAGCCAGTAAAACTTTATCATGCGTTAATACTGTACAGTAGTGCAGACGCACATACTCATACAGCAGCAGAGGTGAGTGAGTATTCTTGCATTTACATGGCTGTCAGCAACTTCACACATAGTATGTACATACATACTTCATACATAGTATGTACATACATATGTATGTAACTAACTGAGGTGAGCTGCTGCTGCAAGGGCCCAGCCAAAAAAAAAACACAAGAAACGCTTAAATAGAAGCTAACGCATATTCGTTGTTGTTTTTTTTTCATTATTTGCTGCTTTTGGGTTCGTTCATTCGCCCCAAATTGTGGCAGCGTTGCGCTTCGTTGCACTTGTGTGGCTCACATGAGCTCTCTTGCTTGCCGGTGCTGCTGATTAATTTTGGTTTCATTACCCATTGTTCGGCGGATTTTTGTGTGTGTTTTTTTTTGGAGTTTCTCAGCTGGTTGCAGTTTTTTTAGAGATTGAATGTCATTAGCGCTATGGGCGTTGATTTTTCAGAACAAAATAAATGCGTTTTAATTTTTTTGTATGCTCAAATTTATTTTTAGTATGTACATATGTATGTATATAAATACATATGCATGTCTCATGTCATCAATAAAAAACGAGAAAGGTAAACTCCAAATAGTAGCGATACACTACAAAATCTTTTCAAGACTACAGTATATCGATGGCTGAGTGGAAGATCGACCTATCACGGCAGCCAGTTCGAAAACGCTCTATCTCAAAAAACTTTTCAAGAACGCCTTATTTCAGAATTCGTTTCAAAAACGCCCTATCTCAGCTGCCGATTCAAAAACGCCCTATATCAGTATATTTTCAATACATTTTGAAGTGAGATAGGGCATTTTTGAACCGAATTTTAAAATAGGGTGTTTTTCAATTAAATTCTGGAATAGGGCGTTCTTGAAAAGTTTTTTGATATAGAGCATTTCCGAACTGGCTGCCGAGATAGGTCGATCTTCCACTCAGCCATCGATATATTCCTAAAGACCGTTCATTAAAAAAGGCATTAAACAGAAAAAGTAACCTTGCAAAGCTTTTATTAAAAAGGCAGGAATTGTTCCACTTTTTATTTGAAAACTGCCAGACCCGGCAAACTTCGTCCCGCCCAAAATTAATTTTTTGTATTGAAACATTTTGGTCCAACATTTTCACCAACAGTTCGCGTTCAAGATTTTCAGTGACGCATTTATCTTGTAGTATTACGGTTTTGTGGTTGTCAGAAGGCATATTTCCATTGCCGTCTTAAATGACCTAGCAATAGTGTATATACATACAAAGATACGTAATAGTTTCAGTGCGTTTGAAAAGCGCCACGCCACGCTTTTCAAATAGCCCCAATTTTCTCTAAGAGTATGGAATTAATTTTATATATCTCCATACCATATTCGAGTATTCTACCATGAACACTTCCAGAGATATGCAGTATGAAAAATTCGGTTTGTATGGGAGGTGCCACGCCCCCTTTTCCAATAACCAACATTTTTCACCACCATGTGATTGATATATATCTCCAACGAAGTTCCAACAGTCTACCACGAACACTTCCAGAGATATGCAATATGCAAAATTCGGTTTGTATAGGAGGTGCCACGCCCCCATACTTAGCGGTATAAAGTATACTTTACATCTGATTCTCATACCTACCATTTATACACAAAAAATTTCATAAAGATCGGTCGAGCCGTTTAGGAGGAGTTCGACCGCAAACATCATGACACGAGATTTTGATATATTGGATGTTTCGGCACATAAACGAGTCTTATGTAAGAACACTAACAATACGTTTTTATAGACGTTTTACCATAGCCATGCTGGGTACTGACTTCTAGCTTTCTACAGCAGTGATCCCACCTATTTGCACTTGCTTGAAGCCGAAGTCAGAACAAATCTCATGAGTTCAAAAACCGCTATCATCGGAGACCAAGAGACCGTAGCCGAAGAGAGTGAGTTGCGTCAGTATACCCGCTTTATTTTTGCACACAACTTTTCTGGATAATCTAGCAAGTTAAGCTGCTACTTATAAAAAGTTGTCGCCAACATACCCGACCTATGCCCTGTATATGTATGGAGATACCCCGCACAATACTATCCATTTCTTTACATTCCCGTTCAAACCATCACGTGGGTAAAGCTGCCCACTCTTAGACTCAAAAAATTTTACATCTTCTTTTTTTATTTATAGGTGCTGTAACCGCCTATGCGATTTTGACTGAGTCCAAAATAGCACGCCACTCGTTTCTCTTCTGTGCCAACCCAGCGGCGCAAATGGACATTACGTAATCGAATACTCCTTCAACACATCGAAGGCGGTATATCGGATTAAATCGATTACAACCGAGATTACTTTACATACTCGTTGTGTTTGTAATCGGAAAGTATGATGTGACCGAATATCTACTCTTCGGGCGTTCATTGCAATACGTATTCGTTTCTAAATTGTAATGCACATTATAAGCAGACTGCCTTTTAAATTGGCTCTGTGGTTTTTAGTCAATTAGTTGTGTGAATTACGCAATGCATATTGTGGACGCACCCCATTTAGCAGTGTACCGCTGGGAACTGACGCGAGTTGGAAATGCTAAGTGAAGCGAAGTCCTTCTTCACCTGCCCTTCCAACGCGGTGGGGGCCTCCATCTTCCTCTGCTACCACCAGCGGGTTCCGAGTTGAATACTTTCAGAGCTGGGGCGTAAATCTTTCGCAGAATCTTTCTCCAGAAAACTAAGCCGCCTCATCAGATGTTTTCATTGTCCATGACTTTTTCACTCCCAAGTATATAGTCATAAAACTTGTTTATACCTACGCAAAACCGCATTAGTAAAAACCAATTTGATTCAACACATACATATATCTTTCAAACGGTTATTTTTCAGTTTTTATAGTGCACTCGATGAAACCGTATTCAAAAATTAACAAAATCTGCTGGTTTTATTCGACATTTGTAATACCCGAGCGCACATGTGCATTGTTTCGCATAACGGTTGTTTGTAACATCCAAAACGAATCGAGATATACATATATGTATAGACAAATGTATACATAAATGATCAGAATGAAAAGAGAAATCGATCAAGCCATCCGTCCATCTGTCCGTGGACACGATAACTCGAGCAAAAATTGAGATATCGCAACGAAATTTGGTATATAGCTTACCCTTTATCCAAGGTGGGTTGCTATTGAAAATGGGCGAGTAAAATTTCGGTACAAAATAATATTATTATGAAATATTTGGAAAGGGGGCGTAACCACTTTTGATGAAATACTGTATCTTAGTAGCCGCTTCACCAATCCTTACTAAACTCGGTGCGAACCTTGCTTACGATCCAGCTAAGAAATCGGGCAATAACCACACCCACTTCGAATATAGCGGTAATTTACAGAAACACGAAAACTGTGATAAATAAGTAACTACAGAACTAGCAGAAAATTGGATTATTATAATCTTTTGGAGTTTGGGCGTGGCGTCGCCCACTTATGACCACAAATGTGTATCTCAGTAATCGATCTATCAATTTCTACCAAACATAGTGCACTTACTAACCTTGGTACGAAAAAGAAATTCGTTGAAAATTATTTAAATCGGAATAAAATGGTACCGGCTTCCCGTGTAACGGTAATTTTCGGATATACGAAAACTCCTATATTTCAATAACAGTGGTCGTTAATTTACTCCAAGCTTATAATTACAACAATATCTTAACAATAAATAAGACTGCTATAAACTTTTAGGTAGTTTAAAGTTGGAACGACAATAGTTTATACTTGCGCCGGGTATACAAAATTCGGTTTCGCCCGAACTTAGACTTTTTTACTTGTTTTTGATTTATTTTTAAATCAAGTCTGCTGGAATTCAATATGAGTTTGCACGTCCGTTCCATTTAAAAATATATGTATATATGTACATGTGTATAAGTTTTTGTAACAATCCCAGCCAGCAAAATCATCGTAAACGAGCTCGTAACCAAACCAAATTTTCTCGAAGAAAACCCGACTAAAAAGTCGTTTATGATAGCCGTTTACGATTCGTTTTCGAGTACTTTTTCGCTTGAAATTGTGGAGCGCCTACGAACAGTCGTAAACGGATCGAAAACGCATTCGTATGCGAATATTATACATATTTATGGCCTTATTCATAAAAAATAAAGTAGCTTTAAAAAAGGTTTATAAACTGAAAAATGTATGAAAACGTCAATTTATAGAGCTCTTTAAACCTTCTTTATTTTTTATGAATAAGGCCATTATATTATAAAATATTGTGGTTCAAGAAAATTTCCCAACAGAATGAAAATTTTTTCTTGTGCTGACAAATTACTTTAGGCCTTTTTTTTGGTTTTATCGTTTACGAGCCTTTCTCTAACTTTTCGCCGCTCGAGAATCCCTCGTAAAACATAATGTTCGTAAAATGTACGTCTCCTTGCTGGCTGGGATTTGATTGATTTATATGTGTCTTGGCTTAGGAAATTCTACATATATACATATGTACATACCCTGCAAACCATTTTTTCAGAGTATTCTGAATCGTAAAGAAATTTTAACGAATTCGGAAAGATCCCATCCGATTTTTTTCCGAATTTTCTAAAATGAAATAAATTACGCACACTTCCATTCTTTTACGAAATTTCGGAAGAAAATCGGTAAAGAAATTAAAATAATGCTGCTATGTGAAGAATTTCTTGCAGACTTTTTTCAGAATTTTCTTTATTTTTCGTACAGAAATTTCATTACGAGTTCGTGTCAACCACTTCATATAGTTTTCTTTGAAGATTCGGAAAAAAAATCGTTACAGAAATCAGATACTCCTAAAGATTTCGTTAAGATTTCGGGAACTTTGGTTTGCAGGGTAGGCACATATTTCAATACAATAAACTCTTTCCTTTGTTAACCAGAAAGACATTCCCAATTAATCCAATATAAATTTCGATTAGTACTCATCATGATACAAAAAAGAAGGTAGTTTCAATAAACAACTTTTGACGGATAATACAATTTTTTGAAGTTTCATAAATTGTCAGTATTATCAAGGGCCTTGCCACTTTGATAATATTAAAACAATACATCGGAGTATTTTCTTGCCCATATTTTTACCAATGTGAGAATATTTCAAATCAAAACTCATAATCAGTACTTGATATTTGTTTACTTACGTGGTTTGCCCCTCTTTTATTAAAAAATATATAAAATGTAAACTTTAGAACATTGTAATTATTCTTTTTATTTTATAATAAAAACTATTAGTGCATTATGTTGTTATTTTTTTCATTTTCTTATTTAGATATACAATTTTCGTTTCTTTAATCTTGCGATTTAAAAATCGAATTCTAAAGAATGTTCTTCCCAAATAAAATCTTTTTATAATATTTTGGTCCAAATTTACTTTTAAATTTCTCATCAGATTTTGCAAAAATTTTGGCTTTGTGGTTAGCGAATCACCATTAATTTCAACAAATTTTGAATTCAAAATTTCCAATGTATGCAGAAACCTTGAAATACTCTTCGAAATATGTCTCACTGCCAAAGCTTTCGTCCAGTTGCATCCTGAAAAAAAGCATTCATATCTTTAAAGTTTTTTTTACCTTGTACACTGCGGCACTGCACTTTTCGAAAGCACTGCCTTCTTTCCGGTCATACCGATATCAGAAGATGCAAAATGTATTGAACACACAAATGGAAATCTGGGTAAATTTTCTTCGTGTATGTTACACGCTTCCAGCCACTGTTTTCGCACGAACGGTAGCTTAGGAAACGTAAAAAACTTAACCCCAGATCCTTTACATGTATGTACCGAATTTTCACAGTTTGGGCACACACAGCTCATTTTTTCTTTTTATTTTGCAAATTTACACAAAATTTATCTCATATATGTTCAATAACTTCACTAAACTTCACTCATTTTCATACATTTTTGTTTACTTTTACAAAAAAAAAAAAATATTATCTCTGGTGATCAGGTAGCATGAATTTTATGAAATGTCATAATTTTATTAAAAGTCAAATGGTTAGCAACAACAACGAATGTCATTAAATGGAACTACCTTCTTTTTTGTATCATGGTACTCATATGCTTTTGTCAGCAATTGTGCTCACTTCGAACATGACATCACATTAAAGATTGCTGGTTAATTGACTTCCTACTTTGATTTCATTTATGCCACCAAGTTCCATGAAACTCATCAATTTTCAATTCACTTGGGGATACTTGCACAGCAACAGTAATGTTTAAGTCAGTTGAAGTAAGTCACTGCCATTGCAGGCGATTGAAAGAACTTTTCGCCGTTCGAAATCATGCAGACACCACCAAGAAAAAAGGGACAAATCGCAATGAAGTAGGAAGCGATGACTACGAAGCCGCCACCTTAAGCCAGCAGCAACTTATAACTCCTCGCATTTGGATGCGAGCCCTGCTGGTCACTACACCAATCAAGCAAGTATGTATACAATATTATTTTCTAATAATGATGCATGATCGCCAGCGGTGGCACGCCAACGAGCCAACAACGAATTGATGAAGGCAAGTGGTGGCATCAAACAAAAACCAAAGAGCAGTGCAGCTCAATGAAAAACAATATGGCTAGCGCGTGTTGCAAACATCGCATTAGAAATCAATAAAAGCATAGCGAACCAGCTAAAATGATGCACGAGTCTGAGCAGTGAAATTATCGCTAACTGGTAACCGGCAACTGACAACTGCCACATGCCACCAAGTTGACGCTATGCAGCCGTGGTGCCAGTTGACAACAACAGCATGCGACTTGGTATATGTACATATCTCTGGAGAGACATTAGAAATTGCTGCCGATGCTGCTGGCGAAACACGGCGGCATGTTGCTCGCATGGCTGTCATTAAATTATTTGCGATGTTGTTGCCTTTGTTGTTTTTGTTTTGAGTGTCGTCAACTTATTATTAATTTATGCATTTGCAAACTACACGTGCGGGTCTAAGCGATAGCCTAAGTAGCGCCGTGACAAAAACTTTTGGCCAAAGATGGATGCCTGCTGATATTGATGATGATGCTGGTATTTAATGATGGAGTGCTGATAGAAATCACTATGTGAATATGGTTGAAGATGATCAGCGTGCAGTTTGGTAGAGAGCACGTGATGCACATATAAAATTTAGGAAATTGGAAATCTTTCACGCTTTATCCATAATGAATAAGTAAATGTGTGTTTTTTTGTCTGTAATTGAATGGCGATTGCTATCGGGACAGTTGATTATATAAAACGTCTTCCTTTTTAATAAAACGTATAAAAGATAATAAAAACTGAGTAAGTACCATGACACGACCCCCCTTCGGCTAGTTACTTCTTTGGAGTATTGGCAATTATGGTCAATATGGAATTTTGCGAAGTCCAACAGTACGATAATTTCATAGCTTTGTGTTTATGTGTTTATGGTTTGCTTCCCTGTAACGACATAAGCAGTATTTTATATTTTGAAAATAAGGTTAAACATCCTTGCGGGCTTATACGAGTAATTCAGACTATCCCAGGCTACACATCTTGGACATAAATACTCAAATACTACATTAACCACGACAATTATACAAGTGAATTTTGGTCCGTCGGGTTTAAGATATGTAGTTCCAATAATTCGCTGATACGACACTCACATATTGACAGAATTTAATTTAATTTAATTATTGTTTTTTAAATATGGTATGTTCTTTAAGAAAAACCATTCAAATCCAGGTTTCAAACTTTGTGCAACATTTGAAAAAATCAACAAATTTTCGTTAAAATTTCGAGCCTTATGATTCGATTTTTTTATATTTTGAGTATCAGTTATTTTTTTTCTTCCTTACAAAGTGTGTATGTTCGATCTTCAACAAAAAAAAATCCTAAAAACCAAGGGGATATGCTATGGATAAAAATATGTATGCCTTTATCCTAAAATTAATTTCTTTAAGCTAAGAAATGAAATTCCTTTGCGGCACAGAACGTTTCTGCTGTTGCTTTTTCTGGTCAGTTTTCTACAGCACCAATCAGTGTTCTTTAGAAAACGAGTAACGATGGTTCTCATTCAAACTGAAAAAGGCTCACAGCTTTTAAAAACTTATGAACGAGATGTTGGAGTGTTAACAATTTAGTTAAAATTTACTCTACCAAAACCAAATTTGAAATTTCCAATTCAATGAATAATTATATCTATGTACTTACATATGTACATGAAGGCATAGGTATGTCAGGATAGCCTTAAGGTGGGGAGCCACTTATATATGTTTGTACATTAGACTGCATCGCCAAAAAAGGTTGCGGTTTTTCTGCCGGGATTACAAAATCTATTATATTTTATGACGTCCACCAAAATATTTCGGAAAAATATTAAGATTTAAGCGAGCTGGACCGATTTGTAAATACCTCCAAAAATTGCGTTTTTTATGAATAATAGTAGTTTGTTAAAGAACTTTTTGAAAAAAGTTCCCTCAGGTGACAAAACAGATTAGGCATAAAAAATCTGCATAAGAATATTTAAAAATCTTTTCAACGGAACCGCAATACTGAGATTTTTGATGCTGTTTTTTTTACTTTTTTCAAATATTGATTTACGAAAAATTTAAATAACTGAGCCAAAACTATTCTGATTTAGACTTATGGGATCTCGGTAGAATGCTATTTTTTTTTTATTTATGTGCAAAAAAATCAATCGTGTCCCAATTTTTTTTTTTTTCAAATATCAACACATCTTAATTCAACTCTGAATGATGTTCGTTCATCCTACCTTTCTCTTTCATCCCTTGAATGAGCTTATTAGCAAAGAAATAAAAAGGCTGAGAAAATACCTTTCCAATGATATCTCACAAGTCTAAATCGGAAGAGTTTAGATTCAGTTATTCAAGTTGTTCTTATACCAATCTTTAAATTAAAAAACAGCAACAAAAATCACATTGTTACGATTCCGTTAAAATTGTTTTTTTTTTTTAATTTTTATGTAAATTTTTTAAGCTTAAACCGTTGTGTCATTTGAGGGGATTTTTTCAAAAAAACATCTTTAAGAAACTATTTTTATTCGTAAAAAACTCCATTGTTGGAGGTATTTCCAAATCGGTCCAGCTCGTTTAAATCTTAATATTTTTTCGAAATATTTTGGTGGACGTGTTAAAATATAATAGATTTTATAATTCCAATGGAAAACAGTACCGATTTTTTTTTTGTATGGGGAGTGATGCAGTCTAATGTACAAACATTGCATATACTAACAGAAGTTTGTCCAGTAGCTACTTAAATAATCAGCGAGCTCGTGTTTTAGAGTATCGATATCGATGCTGATGACCGCAAGTACAATCGGCAATGGTGACTGTCTCCAGCTGGGCCAAAAAAAGTGGGCTAGGAGTTAATCCTTCTAAAACCAAACTTATCTTGTTTACAAAGCAAACAATAATTCCGGATTTCCGTAATACTGGACAGGACTAGTCTGAACCTATCCTCCGATATGAAATCCTTAAGTCTTGTCCTTGACTCCAAACTAACGTGAAGGCGCAACGTAGAGGAAAGAGCAAAGAAGGTCCCATCAGCATATTCTACCAGTAAAGGGCTCGGTATATACACCACAGTCATCCGACCGATTTTGGAGCACTGATCTCCTGAAAAGCACTGGATAAAAGCAGCGGTATATCAGGCGCCGTGAGAAGCGCACCACAAGCAGAGCTCAACATGATATTTTACTTGGTGCTATCACAAGTATTCGTAACAGGTGTAGCCGCAAAAGGGACCCTTAGACTGAGGGAAACAAAATTGTGGAAGCAGAAGAACTAAGGGCACCCAGCGGTCTTGAAGTTAATTAATAGTGGACGGCATAACGGAATCAAGGCCGACTTTGATGTCGAAACTGATTACCTCACGTCATCCCTGGACATTAGTTTTAAGATTCCCATACACTTTCCAACTCGGGAATATTGGGAAGCTGGCCTCCTGTCGGTAAATGATGGTATTTTCATCTACACGAATGGCTAAAAGATGGAAAAGAAGTCGGCTCTGGTCTCTATTCCAAGGGCATTCATATAAGACAATCATAGCGCCTGCCCGACAAATGCAATGTCTTTCATGCGGAGATTTTTGGCTAAAAAACGAGGCGGCTTGTTTCATACGGGATAGTAAGTCTCTATCAGGGAACGTCACTATATTCGTTGACAGCCAGGCGGCATTGAAAACAATAGGCTCCAGAGTGGTAAATTCGACAGCATTTCGGAAATTTCGTGCAACGCTGGCTTCGCTAAGTCACGTCAAAAGCTCACTCTGCCGGGTGCCTGGACATAGAAGAAGATAATATAAGGAAGATTATAGAATACACAACAGCCGTAACCAATGACCTTTCAATCAATCGAGTCGACTGTGAAATCTCAAAATCCTTGTGACCGTGACTCAATAGGGGTTGTACTGAGGAACTATTGACATTAAACAAATTTGAAGGAAGGGCTCTTACCAGTGTCATTACAGGGCACCGTAATATAGTACCAATGCCCCATCGATGATGTACACCAACAAGCTCCCTATGTAGAAATTACCGGGATGAGGATGAAGAGGAATCGATTCATCACTTCTTATGTCAATGCCCAGCTCTCCAGACATGGCGTCTCAAACATTTGGGATCACAGTTTTCCAATAGCTTGGGGGAGATAGCGGAGGTGAGAATATCGAACATCCACGGATTCATCCGGAATACTACATAAATGGTTTGACAGAGTGAGTACATTCACAATGGGCAAATCTGCCTCCGGGTGGAAGTACGAAGCATTCGTTGCGTCTTCCTACCCTAACCTAACCTCAGATGGTAAGTTAGACCAACTGGACATAACGGGGGTATGCGGTACTGAATGATACCTTTTCAAGAATATATATCTCAAACAGTTTCGATATTATGCTGTGATATATCGATAAAGCGGTTATGAGTATACACCAAAAATCTATAATCATATTTCTGAAAAATACTGTTAGATATGTATATGGTACGTGGGAATTTGTCTATAAGTGATGATGGAATGCCTCATAAGCATGATTCAATAATAAAAGGTTTGCTCAGAAAACAGTTTTCTCATTCCCTCTTGACAAAATCGGCTCCCTTAGCAAGGCACTGTTTGTGGGTTCGTGTGTGTGTGCAAATCTTTTTTAGGGGAGGTAAGGGACTGTGAAAACTTTAATGTTACTAATGAGCAAACCTTTAATTATTGAATCATGCCCCATACATACATACATATATTGATATATCTAAGGGATTTTAACAGACTCAATACAGAAGTAAAAAAGCCAACAAAATTGCAAACTACTTTCATAGGCCTAGCTAGACCACTTTGAGCACAGTCATCCAATGTCTGGGAAGTTGGCATACGGTATGACGCAAAAAGACAAAAAAAAACTGTTCTTCGTAGCTTTGCAATAGTTCTAGTGTTCGAGAAAAGAAGAAAAAAAACTTCTGGATGCTAGACTAACGCACATACGACATGTGGCAAAAAGGCAAATACAAAAGTGTTCTGAATAATTTTTAATCAGCCTTATCATGAGTTTCATTATCCCCGAACCGGTTCACTTTTCACGTTTGGTTTCCATGTATTTACTATGAGCGGAATAAAAATTTTCGGGTGAATTTTTTTTCGGGCGAAACTTAGGCTAAGGCAGAATAGTTCTAGACATGGTGGAATTATAACAGGTGAAGTAATTAGAGTGAGAAGAAATATTTTGACACTGCCTTACTTGAATATTTGCCTATAAAATTTTACTATAAGGCTGCCGAATCATCATACCGGTACCTCCCCTGGTCATTATATGTAGTTGTAGGCCAAGTAGTGCCATCCTCCACGACTGTAGTGTATGTACCAGGCCTTTCAATTCATATTTCTGTTTCCACTGATAGTTTTATCGATACATCTAAAATTTGACATGGTATTCGGGTCATTTTGATGAGAATCAGAGACTTTCAAAAATTTAACTTTTGAGACTTTTTCGAAAAAAAATTTTTTTTTCGGCGTAATTTTTCAGAACCTTGTTTTCCTTTTCAGGAACTCTAAAATTATTGAAAAACTAAACAGAACAGTTTTAATTTTAATTTTTTTTTCAAAAATTTAACTTTCTTTGCTTAAAAAACAATGTTTTTTTCATCGTAATTTTGCAGAACATTCGTTTTCCTTCTCAGGAACTCTAGAACTATTGAAAAACTAATCAGAACAATTTTTTCTTTGCATTTTTTGCTGCGTGAATCTGGTATACACAATTTTTGAAACAATTTTCTTTTGTCAAAATATCCACACATTTATTTCCATTTCAATAATTCTAGAACGGTGTGGGCACCGCCTTGCCCGCGGGCAAAGCTCTTTTAAGATTTGTATACATTTTGTATAGTCGCGTGCAGAGTAAAAGCTCTCTCTGCCCATAGCTGCTCTAGAACTATTAAAAAGCTACCCAGAAAAGCTTTTTTTTTGTCTTTCCGCGTCATACCGTATGCCAACTTCACAGACATGTCATCCCATCCACTATAGTTAAAGAAATACCCTCCGATGATAGAAAATACTTCACTACTAATCCTCCTCTAAGCCGCTAGTTTGGGTCCATAACTTGCAAAAATTCACTTCTGACTACAATCAAGCAAGAGGATATATGTATGTAGGTAATTCCACAATTTCTAAGAAAAGCCTAAAAACGGCAACACTACATCCACGATTGAGAGAATACAAAGGTTGCGCCGATCTCGGACCGCTATTCCTCTCTTAACGAATTTGACAGAATCGTTGTTTGCATGACGTCACACTGGTGCAACTTGTTTACGTTTTCCTTGCAACATTTTTTCTTCTTCTTCCACTCTTGCTCACGTTTTGGCATTTCTCTCTCGCAATTGCACCAGTGTGACGTCACACAAAAGTTATTCTCAAAAATCCTCTCTGATCGGCGCAATCTTGTATTCTATCATTCTTGCACTACATCCATATACCAGTGTACCTATAAATCAACACAAACAACAGTAACGAATATCTAATACTACCGGCTCGAATCTCGGAATCAAAACAAAAACGGTAAAGCGTGGGTTTTTTGTTTACCTGTCTCTCTACCCAATATTCTTCGTTCAGTTACTAAAATCGAAAAAACTTGCTCAAGTTTCGTTAGCTTTGCGCTCATATGCTCTATGGCACTCAGCTGAGAACAGGCAAAGCAAATGACGTGCGGCTCAACTGCTCAACTAGTAACTCGCTAATTGCACGTTAGTAGCGAACGGTCAATGTGGAGATAAAGACGTATTTTGAATTTTTACGCGATACCATATTGGATTCATTAAGTGTTGAAGAGAAAAAAAATAAAATTAATAAATTAAAGTTCAAGATAAGAATTTAATTATAGAAAGTATGTACGTACGTGTGTAGAACGTTTTAAAATTTATTACTTAATTTAAAAAAAAAAAAAGAATTTTTTCATGCAATTGAAAAGTGAGTGCCAAAGGTGAAAAAATATGTGAAAACAGGATTAAATTTTAAAGTTTATGAGCAAAAAAAAGGTGTTGCACATTTTCAAATGAAATGATGTACGAAATGTGGTTTGAGTGTGAAATTGACAAGCCTTAAAGCTTCAAGGTTACCAATGGATACTATATACGCTGTTTGAATATGCTGGTTTGCTCATAGGCGTGTGTGATGCCCACAGCTGTCAGGATATGTGATGTAGCAGTCTTGTTCTTTTAATTGTTTGGTTCAATGAAATGTTTCTTGTTTTTTTTTTTAAGTTCTTGATTGTTTTTTTCTTTCCATTCGCTATTGTGCATTTAAAATATTAACCAGCTAGTTAATTTTAAATAATGACGCCAACTATTTTGTGGTTGCTGACAGCTCAATGAAAAGTGCACACTCGAAAGGACTCTGTGAAATGCAACAAGGACATGTTTAAGGAAAATCAATATTTATGATGCGAAATAATTTTAAAGTGTGAAAAATTGGCAGAAATGGATCTTAAATCTTTTTCCTCAAAATTAAAGTAACCTGAAGACAGTATATGTAAATATTGCGAGAATCAATACAAAACAGATAGAAATGAAAAACAAAACAAAAAAAGAAACACACGAAAATGAAAATGATAAAGTTTTAAGATTTTTTTCAAATTACTCATATCCAGATTTATTGAAAATTTGCAAAAGTATAAGTACAATGGTTTTCAACAGGGAAATGTTTCGTACATACATACATACCTAATCCAAACTTGATTGAAAAGTTGTGAATTTTTTTGTTTTGAAAAATTTATTTAAAAAAAAAATATTTTTTTGAAATTGACTAGGTACTCATTCAGGGATTTTTATTTTCGCGGAAAATGCTTTTAAAGAATGTTTTTTTTTTAGTTTAATTGGATATACTACAGTCAAAACTCGATAATTTTAACTATGATAGAGCCGATGAAAATTATAGAAAAATTTGGATTATTTGGAAATTTAGTTTGATGATTTTAAGCTTAAAATGCCTTATAAGAACTGCAAATATTTCTAATAAAAACTTAAACAACCTTTAAGTAATTTAGGTTTTTTCATGTCTTCAGTAATGCATGCTTTTGTATGTAAACAAAATTTCGATCAGCTTTACTAAAAACTTGCAAGTTGTTACGACTTTTGCGTTCGCGTACCTTTTGGGATATTTTCCAAATTGAGAGATAATCGTTCGTTGCCCTGCTGCCAGTTGCTGCTGGATATTTTTCACTGGAGATCTATGTATTCGAACAGACTAACGGTTTATTTAATATTTTATGTTATACTAATAATACCGAAATTTTCTGAAGTTTCAAACGGCATTATATACATAACTTTGTACTTTTATTTGTGTTGTTTTATATAAATTTTTTAAAATGCGTAAACTCGCTTTACAACGATATAGACATAGTGCAGCGAATTAAAATTCAGCGGC
>NW_023458560.1:14027904-14032197 GCF_013731165.1 Rhagoletis pomonella
TAGAAGAACGAAATTCGAGGATTTTATCGAGTTTATATAAGCCCTTAGCATATAATTTAAAAAAAAAACACATATTGCGAAATTTCAAGGATAAAATTTTATAATGACATTTTCCATATTTACCAGCCCTTCTGCACCAGAAACTTGAAAGAACTATATTTTTATAAAAAAAATAACCAAAACTATATACTTTTTTAGACCACTGTAGTCTTGTTCAAGTTACAAGATTAATCGAAAAGCTTCTTTTTTGTTTTATTTAAAATTTTCCACATGTCGATTAGTACATATTATTATCTTTTGTAATTTTCCCATTTCCTACTCGTAATTTTTTCGTTATAATTTACAAATTTCGTCTTACTATCCACCATTAGACTTCTGTGAAAAAAATCGCCAACCTCATTTAATTTAATAGCCGCGCGTGATATGTTGCAATAAGGTGAGCTTACTAGTGGCCCCCTCCCCTCTCCTTTTATTCATATGCGTATGCATGCGCATGCATTTATTCATGGAAAGGCGTCGTTTTGCAACGTTTCTTTGTCTGTATTGCCGCGCCCCACTGCAGCACCCAAACAACAGCGCATGTTGAATGTCCAAAACTCATTCGCTCACCCACTCAATTGGGCATTCACTCTCACACTCACTCGAAACGCGAAAGGCATAAACAAGCAAGCATCACCACACAATTTCCACATAAAGCATGTGGCGTGAGTTCAGCGTCGAGGTTAAGCACATTGAACCCTGCAGTTCCGCACCATCCACTTATCAGCCGTTGTTTGACTGCCAACTTCCAAAATGCTGGCGCGGTTGCACTCCCCTAAAATCTAAATGGTTTCTCCACAAATTTCCCAGGCTCAGCTATGCCGCGAAAAGTAGCCAACATCCGAGAAAACGCTGGGAAAATGTTTGCATAGAACGCAAACGCAAAATGACAAAAGAAGTAACAAGAAAACTATGCAAAGAAATGCTATTTAAGTCTTAAGTAAAAATGCCAAAGGGTTCCCACTTTATTTGTGTTGTAATGCATGCCAGCCAATACAGTCTTTCGCCCTATACGGCCTGCAGTTATTGCAACATTTTTACTTCATTTACTTCTTGGCTACTTTGAAGTTGCAACAAACGCCTTTCGCAACAACATGCAACTGGTCAACGCATTTGAATCATAGCTATCTATATACAAAAGGCAGGTACGAAACTAACTAAGTGCTGTAAGTAGTATTTGCTGATTGCGCATATTTTTTTTTGCGCGTAGTCGACAAGTACTCGTACCAAGAATGATAGAATACAAGATTGCGCCGATCAGAGAGGATTTTTGAGAATAACTTTTGTGTGACGTCACACTGGTGCAATTGCGAGAGAGAAATGCCAAAACGTGAGCAAGAATGGAAGAAGAAGAAAAAATGATGCAAAGGAAAACGTAAACAAGTTGCACCAGTGTGACGTCATGCAAACAACGATTCTGTCAAATTCGTTAAGAGAAAAATAGCGGTACCGAGATCGGCGCAACCTTTGTATTCTCTCAATCGTGTACTCGTACGTATGTACATACTTGTGCTTGCCTCATCGCGCTCCAACTGGAGCGGAAAATACAGTGGACGCGCACTTCCTTTGCGTGTGGTAAAAAGTGATTTTTACGCGATTAACCCGCTCCCAGGGCCATTTGCACTGCATCTGCTTGGGAGCCATTTCAGATCAGACGGTCGCACTCTGAGCCGCGGTTTGTTGTTGATGCCTCTTTCCTTTACCTTTATATGCTTTTGCTTTAATTACCGCTGATGGCGACTTTATCAGCCGTGAAATCAACACAATTGCAATAGGGTGGTAGGTATGGTGCAACAAATGCATGGAATTTAATTAATTTCCATTGTAACTAATTTGGATAGATTTTTCAGATTTTATATTTTATTAGCGATGGAGGAATGTAAAATACGTTTTCTGTGTGTATTGTGGGAAGAACCTAACTGCTGATGATATAGACGCGCAGTACTGTGACTGCCGGCAAAAAATTTTAAAAATTGTTGTCTGGTTCTTTCTACAAATGATGTGTTTACCAAATATGTAGTATGGCAACCGGTAAACGTAATTTCACAAAAAAAATATAAATTATAGAATTTTAAATAAAAACCACAACAAATATCATCAACCATCCGCGATATTTTTTCTCATATGATTTCGTTTGACTTAAAACAAAGTTTATGAAACTAGTTGAACGGGACAAAATAAATCTTATTATTCAATTAAAATTTAACACTACCCGGTACTTTTTATATAGAAGCAAGCAACATACATATGTCCCTTCATACATAAATAAGTACCTACATATTAAAACCTTTTTTAGGCTAAGTGGGAGGTTTTTCCACGTCGGAGGCCTGGTAGCCAGGGTTGCCACTGATGAAAGAAATACTTACCATCCACTTGAAAAAATCTAGAAAATATCTACCACTACTTTTTTTAGTTATTTTAATAAAAACTATAGTTTTGTTCTAGTTTTTTAGTTATTTCAATAACAATTAAGATTGTGTTTAAAGAACTTTTTATTTGAGATCATATTAATGGCATCTTCTCTGTTTCCTTCAACTAAATGCGAAAGTGATGAAACTAAAGGCAACAACGAAACTTCATTTGAAAAAATTTCAACTGGAGTTATTATAGATAAATACAGTGACTCAAAAAACCGCTTGGTGATTTTTTTTTAATATTCACAATGTTTTTCAAGTAAACATTTTCTGGTGTTTTTTTTACTATTTTTTTTTTTTTTTTTTGTATAAGAATATTGTTTGCGCTTTAACCAAACCTATAAAGAATTAATGATTCAAGCGATATACATACAACATTTAAAAAAATTAAAAAAAAATTTCGTCTAAATTTCGAACTTTTTACTTTGAATTTTTAGAACAATTTAAGGTATGGAGTTTCATAGCCCATGGAATTTTAGTATAACCAACTATGTGCAGCAAAATGTTCCCGTTGTTTCTTAATTTTTTTCCGCGGGTTTTTTGCCGTTTACTATTTCATTTAGCAATTTCCATTAATAAAAAATGGCGTGGATTTTTTTGAATTTTTTTGCCAAAAATCATAGTGTATAATTACTAGGGAACGCATTTTAGAGAAAGTGCCTTTTTTCCGCTCAAGAAATCGAGTATATATATATATATATATTCCAGAATGTCCATGATTTAGCTTTCCCTGATTCCATATATGTATGCACATTTGGTGTTGCCTTTTTTAAGAATCTGCCTTTTTTGCCTTTTCTACCTTTAATTGTAAAGGGCAAAAGCCTTTGTTATATTTATATTTAACCGGCTTCCAAAAAAGGAGGAGGTTATCAGTTCGTCGGAATATTTTTTTTTTTTATGTATGTTACCGCATAACTTTGGACCACGTCAACCGATTTCGATAATTCTTTTTGCATCAAAAAGGTAGTGTCTCAGAGGTGGTCCCATACTAATCTGGTTAAGATCCGATCAGTGGATCATGAGATATATATATAAATTATTTTTTAACCGAATTCCAAAAAAGGAGGAGGTTATCAGTTCGTCGGAATCTTTTTTTTTTTTTTTATGTATGTTACCGCATAACTTTGGACCCCATACTAATCTGGTTAAGATCCGATGAGTGGATCATGAGAAAACTTCAGAATAATAGCCAAAAACGTATCCGTTTCAAAACAATTTTCGGTTCTTGTCTGTACATCGGATCATCAAAGTATCCAAAAATTTAATCGGTAAACGACCTAAGGGGGCGCTGTGGTATTGTGACTAGTCCTGGTCAAGGCAACATCGCAAAAAAAAATATAGAAAAAAGGGATTTTCATAACAGCGGTCGCCCCTCGGCAGGCAATGGCAAACCTCCGAGTTTAATTCGGCCTGTTCAGTGTCGGCGTAAAACTGTAGGTCATCCCCCTTGGTGTGACAACCTCAAGGCGCATGCCACAAATCGGAGAATTTCTTGCTGGCTGGGTTAATATCTGCCATTTTATTTAAAAGCAAAAATACAATATCAGCAAATTATTTGGCGGTTAGGGCTCAATAAGTACTAAGTAATTAAATAAAAAAATTAAATTTATGATGAGCGGGAGTGGAGCTAAGAGCGGAGCTCGGAGTGAAATAAAATACCGGAGCGGAGCTAGAGTAGAGCGATGAAAAAACCCTTTGCTCCAAAGCCCTGCTTTAAAGGACTTCGGCTACTTGCGAATCAGCATAACCAGCACATATAAATCTCTCAGTATTCCGGTCCAATACAGGGTGTTCCAGAAGTAACGTGCCAAACTTTAGGGCAAGGTAGGTGGGGGGGTGA
>NW_023458560.1:14032297-14044174 GCF_013731165.1 Rhagoletis pomonella
AGCCTTATGAATAAAAACTAAACAATTGCTTTTTCCTAATATTTCAGAGCTTTTACTTAATTTATTTGAATAAACCGAGTAAAAGGTGAAAAATTAAAAAAAAAAACAAATGCTCGCTTTTTATTCATAAGGCCCATGTACGAAATTGACAAGAATTACTTAATTAATTAATTAAGGGAAAGAATTTACTTTTCTTTCTGTGATAATTCTTTTAAATAATTAACTTTTGTTATAAAACCTCCAATCGTACCCGTAGGGGATGAGTCGAGACTAATTGATCTCCAATAATACCCGTTTGAGATTAGTTGCGACTAATTAATGCCCAATTGTACCCGATTGAGACTCATCCCGGAATACTCTCTTTAGAGATTAGTCGCACAATTTTTTGCAGGGCTACCACATGCATGTACTCGTATGTGTGTCCATGTGCTGCTTCTACTGCCGCGGATTGATGTGAATTTTGGAATGTCGTTCAACTTGGAATTTGCAGCATAATTTTTGTGTTTCTGTCTTTTTGTTTTCTATTTGTATTTTCATTAGTTACTATGTCTATTACTTTAAACCAAAGTGCGAAATTTGCAATACTTTTATGAATTTTCTCTTTTCAAAGCTGGCAAAGAAGTTGTTTGCAATGCGTTTCAAATTTCACAAATCATTTTAATTTTTGCACGGGAAATAATTAAATTGGCATAAGCAGAGTTACAACATTTTTATTTCTGTAAAGCGGTTCACTTTGTCATGTCATTCAACAACGACGCAGTGAATTGTCGCTTGTCACATTTCCAACAAATCGTAAAATTACGGTTGTGCGCAGCGTGGGAGTTTTTCGGCGATTATGCAAAATTGGGAAAAATGGAAAGTAATATGAAAAGTTTTTGTCATAAAAAAGAGTGACGAAATGAAATTGTGCAAGTACATTTGTATAAGCTAAGTAATTTTCTGCTAAAAAGCGGGCAATGTGTCAATGAAACTGTATATTTAATAGTTTGATATTTTATTTTACATATATTTGTTTCTCTATCTTAGGACTAATGAGAAACTAATTTATACTGTGTTATCAGTTACAATTCAGATGGTTAAGTGCCACGGTTAGGACTATGTTCCGATCGGAGTAAACTTCGTCCGCTTTCTTTTTTTAACTAAGCTCGGCGGCTTAAAGTTTACGATGATCTTGTTAAATTTTTTCGAAATTTTTTTAATAGATTAAGCTTGAGTAGGCTTGTAAATTTGTGAACATGTATTGACTATTTATCGCACGGTGTTAATAATAATGAACTAGACATTTATAAAAAAATATTAATTATTAAATGAAAAAAGAAATATAGCCATCGCTGGTCAACAAGAGGAGTTTCTATTATTGCCACCAGTGCAAATTACAAATCCCGGGATTATTAGCGAAGAATGCTGGGAGTTTCGGGACGTAAAAAAGGCATAACATTCCTAGTATATACAAACATATATTGGACGGGAATGCTGAGAGATTTATATGTGCTGGTTATGCTGATTCGCAAGTAACCGAAGTCCTTTAAAGCAGGGCTTCGGAGCAAAGGTTTTTTTCATCGCTCTACCCTAGCTCCGCTACGTTATTTTATTTCGCTCCGAGCTGCGCTCTTAGCTCCACTTCCGCTCATAATAAATTTTATTTTTTTTATTTAATTACTTAGTACATATTGAGCCTTTTTTCCCAATGTATTTTTGCTTGTAAATAAAATGGCAGTTATTAACCCAGCCAGCAAGAAATTCTCCGATTTGTGGCATGCGCCTTGATGTTGTCACACCAAGGGGGATGACCTACAGTTTTACGCCGACACCGAACAGGCAGAATTAAACTCGGAGGTTTGCCATTGCCTGCCGAGGGGCGACCGCTGTTATGAAAAACCCTTTTTTCTATATTTTTTTTTTGCGATGTTGCCTTGACCAGGATTAGTCACAATACAACAGCGCCCCTTAGGTCGTTTACCGATTAAATTTTTGGATACTTTGATGATCCGATGTACAGACAAGAACCGAAAATTGTTTTGAAACGGATACGTTGTTGGCTATTATTCTGAAGTTTTCATATTGAATTTTTCGCTACGCTTACCGTCTGCTCTTCGCAGAAGCTTTTTCATGGTTTGAAAACAAAATTAAGGAAGCGCCCGACGGCATTCGAACCCGACACATTTTGAAAGCTAACAAGTACTAGCACGCTCAGCCACTGCCGATTACGTATACATGCTTTCAAATGTTCAGCTTAAACAAATAAAATACTATTATTGCTTTCAAATAACATGATTAGTGTTCGTCCGATACCACCATGTACTCGATGCCAGTACTCATTTTAGAACATCGAAGAGGGTACTCGATGCTACTTAAAGTATCGCTAGAAAATACTCGATTCTACTTGTACTCGAAAGTACTCAGACGAAATATTTCGGAATAGTGCATTTTTTTTAAATAAATGAAACTATCTTTTACCTGTTATAAAGCTTCAACACATGGGATGCGGCAGGGATACATACCTGCTAGAAATCGAAAAGAATTTTACGTGTCAAACTTCATATATCCAACTTGTGGCAGCTTTACTAACTACTTGACTAGAGTTGCAAAAATTTTTCGAGCGAGTAAATACTTGCACAATGTATTCGATACCCAGCAAGTACTTGGTCACATGTATCGAAGTACAAAAAAATCTCGGTACTTGGTAGAGGTACTCGAGTGTTTACACCTATGTACTCGTATCGGAACATCACTAAACATTATCGTTTTTTAACGTCTCGAATGTTTTCCGGATACGAAAATGAAACAAATTGTAGTCGCTCTCTGCTCATTTCTGAGTAAGAAAACCACACTTTTTTAACGTTTTTAGACACGTAAATCAACGAAAATTGTAGTCGTCTTTGTCAATGTTATTGTGGCTTATTAACATTTTATTTTTTTAAATATTTTTTATTGAGCTTTGTACCACGATTGTTCATTAGGAAAAATTTAAAAGCAACAAAGTCTAAGCCGTAGAAGTTATAGCAGCTATTTCGGAGATCACAGTCGTTTTCCGTTCGTTCCAGGATTCGTCTCTGCTGACTGGGAAGTCATTATTTTTTCATCGTCGTTCAAATTGACGTGGCAATTGTCCCTGACGACGGGGCATTGTGCAGTTAACAGTATTTCCTAGTCAAAATATAATGAAAACGGTTGTTTTCAGTGGCAAAAAAAAAGAAAAAGTTAATTTAATTTTCTTTAAGGAGCCAAGGAGCAAATAAATTTGTAAAGCTCTTTACTCCAGCCCCTTCGATCCTTAGCTCCGACGTGGAAAATTGTAGATAGAAAGCCCTTATAACATTCTACACTTCCGAGAAAAATTTCTGCATAAACTGGCGGTTAAAACCTAAACTTGTAATGTTAATCGCCACTAGGGTGATTGCCTCGGATTTCCAAACCGGTTTCCACCGTTTTTTGGCTTTTTTTTCTATGTCGTTTTTTTTTGAAATCTTGATTTATCGAATATATCATTTTTTCATTTCATACAAGTCTTGACATCCCAATAAAATTTTTTAGTTTTTCGAAGCCCCTAAATAGTTTGAAAATTATATCCTAGGTTATTTGGGGATGAACAGTATATCATGTTTGATTTCAATAAATGAATGTTTGCTGCTTAAACATTTTCTAAGTGTTTGGCCGAGATTCTCCTTCAATTTGTGTTCTGCTTCTTGATGTGACACAAAAGAAGCGATCCTCACTTTACCCACATCCGAAGAAGCTTTTTTAATGCCACAAGTCTGCCGAGGGGCGACCGATATTTGTGAAAAAAACTTTTTTTATGTTGCTGGGCCCTAAAACTGAATCCCAAAGAAAGTCAGAAAAATGCAATAAAGTATTAAAACAAGTAATTTTTAGCAAAAAAAAACCGACTTCAAATCTCATATAAAAAAAAATATATATATCTCATGATCCACTGATCGGATCTTAACCAGATTAGTACGGGACCTCTGAGACACTACCATTTTGATGCAAAAAGAATTATCGAAATCGGTTGACGTGGTCCAAAGTTATGCGGTAACATACATAAAAAAAAAAATATTCCGACGAACTGATAACCTCCTCCTTTTTGGAAGTCGGTTAAATATAAATATAATAAAGGCTTTTGCCCTTTACAATTAAAGGTAGAAAAGGCAAAAAAGGCAGATTCTTAAAAAAGGCAACACCAAATGTGCATACATATATGGAATCAGGGAAAGCTAAATCATGGACATTCTGGAATATATATATATATATACTCGATTTCTTGAGCAGAAAAAAGGCACTTTCTCTAAAATGCGTTCCCTAGTAATTATACGCTATGATTTTTTTTATACTAAAATTCCATGGGCTATGAAACCCATGTTCTAAAAATTCAAAGTAAAAAGATCGAAATTTAGGCGAAATTTTTTTTTTAAATTTTTTTAAATGTTGTATGTATATCGCTTGAATCCTTAATTCTTTATGGGTTTGGTTAAAGCGCAAACAATATTCTTATAGAAAAAAAAAATAGTAAAAAAAACACCAAAAAATGTTTACATGAAAAACATTGTGAATATTAAAAAAAAAAATCACCAAGCGGTTTTTTTAATTCACTGTATTTGTCTATAATAACTCCAGTTGAAATTTTTTCAAATGAAGTTTCGTTGTTGCCTTTAGTTTCATCACTTTCGCTTTTAGTTGAAGGAAAAAGAGAAGATGCCATTAATATGATCTCAAATACGATATCATTATTTAAATAAAAAGTTCTTTAAAAACAATCTTAATTGTTATTGAAATAACTAAAAAACTAGAACAAAACTATAGTTTTTATTAAAATAACTAAAAAAAGTAGTGGTAGATATTTTCTAGACCCTGGCTACCAGGCCTCCGACGTGGAAAAACCTCCGACTTAGCCTAAAAAAGGTTTTAATATGTAGGTACTTATTTATGTATGAAGGGACATATGTATGTAGCAAAAAGTACCGGGTACTGTTAAATTTTAATTGAATAATAAGGTTCAACTAGTTTTATAAACTTTGTTTTAAGTCAAACGAAATAATATGAGAAAAAATATCGCGGATGGTTGATGATATTTGTTGTGGTTTTTATTATACTACATTTGGTAAACACATCATTTGTAGAAAGAACCTCGAAAGAACCAGACAACAATTTTTGAAATTTTTTGCCGACAGACACAGTACTGCGCATCCCTATCATCAGCATTCAGCTTCTTCCCACAATACACACAGAAAACGTATTTTACATTCCGCCATCGCTAATCTATACATATAATAAAATTGTAACAGGTCGATGTCTGTACATTATAGATATTAAAGAAAAATTAATGTGGAGGGTCTTTTTTAGAGCACCCAAATCAACCATTTTTAGAATTTTTGTCTGTCTGACTGTCTGTCTGTATGTTTGTTCGCGCATCACTCGAAAACGAATGCATGGATTTGAATGCAGTTTTCACCGATGTATTGCTAGAGGTCTAAATTAAGATTTAGGAAGAAAAAAAATTAGAGAGTTGCCACCTGTTTGAAAGTTGGAGTTTAAGTAAATTGATAAGAAAAAATGAATATTGCAATATGGGCGTCAAAAGAAAGAGAATGAAGAAGGCTTACAGCCAGAAATATTTTTTTAGAGTTGCCACCTGTTTGAAAATTTACATTTAATTTAATTTATAAGATAAATTGAATATTGCAATATGGGTATCAAACTGAAAGGGTTTAGGAAATTATATTGCCGAAAATATTTTTAGGGAGGGCTGCCACCAGTTTGAAAAATTTTATTGAATTAAATGATAAAATAAATGAAATCTAAATCTACATCTAGATATCTATACATATAATAAAATTGTAACAGGTCGATGTCTGTACATTATAGATATTAAAAAAAAATTAATGTGTGGGGTCTTTATTAGAGCACCAGAAGCCAAATCAACCATTTTTAGAATTTTTGTCTGTCTGTCTGTCTGTATGTTTGTTCGCGCATCACTCGAAAACGAATGCATGGATTTCAATGCAGTTTTCACCGATGTATTGCGAGAGGTCTAACTTAAAATATAGGAAGAAAAAATTAGAAAGATGCCACCTTTTTGAAAATTGGAGTTTAAGTAAATTGATAAGAAAAAATGAATATTGCAATATGGGCGTCAAAAGAAGGCTCACAGCCAAAAATACTTTTTTAGATTTGCCACCTGTTTGAAAATGTACATTTAATTCAATTTATAAGACAAATTGAATATTGCAATATGGGTATAAAACTGAAAGGGGTTAGGAAATTATATTGCCGAAAATATTTTTAGGGAGGGCTGCCACCTGTTTGAAAAATTTTATTGTATTAAATTGATAAAATAAATGAAATCTATATCTACATCTATACATATAATAAAATTGTAACAGGTCGATGTCTGTACCTTATAGATATTAAAGAAAAATTAATATGGTGGGTTTTTATTTAAGCTACAGAAGCCAAATAAACAATTTTTGAATCTCTGTCTGTCTGTATATTTGTACGCACATCAGTCGTAAACATGGAATTGAATGCAGAGTTTTCACCGATGTATCGCTAGAGATCTAGCTTCCAATATAGAAGAAGAAATTAGAGAGTTGCAACCTGTGTTTAAAATTTCAGTTTAGGTCAATTGATACGGTAAAGTGAATACTGCAATATGGCTGTCAAAAGAAAGAAATTTACAAAGGCTTACAGCTGAAAATATTTTTGGGGAAGGTTGCCACCTATTTGAAAACTTTAATTTAATTTAATTGATAGCATAAATTAAATATTGCAATATTGGCATCAAACTAAAGAGGCTAGGAAATTTTAATGCTAAAATATTTTTAGGGGATTTGCCAACTGATGGAAAAATTGTATTCATTAAAATTTGTAAAATAAATGAAATATTCTTGAAGCGGGTTTGAAAACTTTAATTCAGTTAAATTTATAATATAAACTAAGAGTTGCCATATGGGAATCAAACGAGAGTATTTGAGAATATGTTAAAGAAAAATTAATAGGGGGTTTATTAGATCAACAGAAGCCAAATATACAATTTTGGTATGTTTGTCTGTATGTTTGTAAGCGCATCACGCAAAAGCTAATGTATGGAGTTAAATGCAGTTTTCACCGATGTACATATTGCTAGAGCTCTAATTGAAAATATAGAATCCATTTTTTTTTTGTTTTAGTTTATCGTCGATCATTATTCGTAGGTATTTGAACGTATTAACTTTTTCCAGTGTGTCGTAGTTTATATTTAGAGTTAGCAACGGACCGTTCTCAAAATTTCGCCTTGATATAACCACAAACTTTTTTTTTCTGTGTGGAAGGTTTTTCGCTAAAAAAAATTAAAACTTTTCGTTGTTGCTGCCAAAAAATTAAGAAATCTGAGACGTCACGTTTTACAATTTCATACAGTTCTCTTTACAATGTACTTCACTAAACTACTAAACGGCTGCACCGACTTGGTTCATATTTGGCAACATCTTGAAAATAAATATTCTGACCAAAAATTTACTCGGTATGTAGCTCGGGATATTCCTAAAATTCTTATACAGACTAACCGCCCAATTCTATGTTTTATTGATAAATTTTTTGTAAAGAAATTTCATCAAGATTTGTATCAAGCAAAAGCTTCGTTCGCATTCTGTGTCAATATTTATAAAACAAAAGCTCTACGATTTCCACATTAGTGGAACTGATTTCCACATGAGTGCAACTGATTTCATTGTCACATATGAAAAATATGAATTTAAAAGCGAAAAAGCTTTTGACTGCCGTATCCGAGTAGGTAGAGATGTCGACTATAATTCCGTGTGTCGCAGGTTCAAATGCCGGCACATGGAGTATTTAATTGTTAGAAACAAATTTATTAAGATACAAAATTTATACATTTCACATGAAATTTCAATTTGTCAATAGCATTTTCAATCTTGATAATTTATCAAGAAAAGGGCTTTTGATTTCTGTGCTAGAATACCAATTCTTGATAAATAATAAAAAATTTACAAATTATAAAGATAAAAAACCAATATATCTCTAAAACCAATTACGCTGGGAACTGAAACTTAGCACTGATGTATATATTGCAAATGCATTGGGAAAGGGGGCGTGGCTCCTTCCTTCCATACAAACTGAACTTCCCATATAGCTTATCTCTGGAACTACTTACGCTAACGTCCTGAAATTCTACACAGCTACAGTTTTTATCAATACCGTACTTATGGCGAAAAGTGGTAATTATTGGAAAGACTGCATCGATATACATTTACGTAAACGCGCAAGTATCACTCGATTGGGAACAATTTCCTCCTAGATTTCTAAATCCCATTGAAATATTGTAACTTTGTTTTTAGTTTTTAGTAAAAGGTAAAATTTATGTGAAAATTTTGAAGAATTTTTTTAAATTTTGTACAAAGAATGGAGCTTTGATTTTTCGGGGTTCGTTATAGACTGCCCTATATCTACATACCTATTTGCATAAAATGATAGCCGTTTTGGTTGTTCGGAATAAACTCAAAAACCACTGAATAGAGTTCCGTTAGATTGTCGGAGGTTATCTGACATACATATATTACATACTACTAGAAAACTCGCTAGGTGGTGCTGGAGTAGAGTTATTTATAAAAATCGTATTTATTAACCGATTTCGTTCAAATTTTAAATGTGAGCTATGTACCTGCATGATGGAAAATTCTTCTGATACAAATTTACCCGATTAGTGCCGCTGGAGTTAAGGTTGAAATTCATAACACGTATTCATTTTATGGTAAGCATTGGTTTTGCAGAAAATGAACCCAATGGATGGCGCTGCAGCCGAAATGTATAGAAACCCCGTGGTTGGTCTGCTTTGGCCCTATGTTTAAGTTATACGAATTTAGTTTTCAGATGTCTAAATGAAGGATGGGGTTAAGTTTGTAAAAGTGATGAATTCACAAGGAAAGATCACCGTAGGTATATCAATTGCTCCATTTGAAAGATACTTAAGAGATCACATGACTCATTTAGCAATGTACCGGAAAACTTTTCATCCTATAGGACAGCGAGGACTCTTGGCCCTCCTATAACAGAAAACTCACTTCTGTGCTCTTGAGTTTCCCTATAAGAACTTTTATTGGCATATGCATCGCACCAATGTTGTAGTTGCAAGATCATACAAAAAGATTATGCATGCTTGGCAGAGATCTCACAGTGGAAATAAGACCATTGGTAAAGCTCATGACACCAAAAGGGATAGGTATTCCATATGGTATCACAGCGTTACTATTATTGGCCTATGTGTGAGGTGGATACTGCACCTTAGTGGTTTCAACTTAAATCAAAAATTTTGACTTTACAGACTAATTTTGTTTTTAAACGCTCTTTTGCATTGGCCAACGAGAAGCTCTTATTAGGCGCCGCGAAGTAAGCGGGCATTGGCTAGTAAAATATAAAATCTGAAAAATCTATCCAAATTAGTTACAATGGAATTAATTAAATTCCATGCATTTGTTGCACCATACCTACCACCCCGTTGCAATTGTGTTGATTTCACGGCTGATAAAGTTGCCATCAGCGGTAATTAAAGCAAAAGCATATAAAGGTAAAGGAAAGAGGCATCAACAACAAACCGCGGCTCAGAGTGCGACCGTCTGATCTGAAATGGCTCCCAAGCAGATGCAGTGCAAATGGCCCTGGGAGCGGGTTAATCGCGTAAAAATCACTTTTTACCACACGCAAAGGAAGTGCGCGTCCACTGTATTTTCCGCTCCAGTTGGAGCGCGATGAGGCAAGTACAAGTATGTACATACGTACGAGTACTTGTAGACTACGCGCAAAAAATATGCGCAATCAGCAAATACTACTTACGGCACTTAGTTAGTTTCGTACCTACCTTTTGTATATAGATAGCTATGATTCAAATGCGTTGACCAGTTGCATGTTGTTACGAAAGGCGTTTGTTGCAACTTCAAAGTAGCCAAGAAGTAAATGAAGTAAAAATGTTGCAATAACTGCAGGCCGTATAGGGCGAAAGGCTGTATTGGCTGGCATGCATTAATGCATTACAACACAAATAAAGTGGGAACCCTTTGGCATTTTTACTTAAGACTTAAATAGCATTTCTTTGCATAGTTTTCTTGTTACTTCTTTTGTCATTTCGCGTTTGCGTTCTATGCAAACATTTTCCCAGCGTTTTCTCGGATGTTGGCAACTTTTCGCGGCATAGCTGAGCCTGGGAAATTTGTGGAGAAACTATTTAGATTTTAGGGGAGTGCAACCGCGCCAGCATTTTGGAAGTTGGCAGTCAAACAACGGCTGATAAGTGGATGGTGCGGAACTGCAAGGTTCAATGTGCTTAACCTCGACGCTGAACTCATGGTGATGTTTGCTTGTTTATGCCTTTCGCGTGAGTGAGTGTGAGAGCGAATGAGTTTTGGACATTCAACATGCGCTGTTGTTTGGGTGCTGCAGTGGGGCGCGGCAGCACAGACAAAGAAACCACGATTGAGAGAATACCAAGGTTGCGCCGATCTCGGACCGCTATTCCTCTCTTAACGAATTTGACAGAATCGAAAGACGCCTTTCCATGAATAAATGCATGTGCATACATACGAATATGAGTAAAAGGAGAGGGGAGTGGGCCACTAGCCGTTAGACAGTTTTGGTAATTTTTTTTTTATATAAATATAGTTATTTCAAGTTTCTGGTAAATATTGAAAATGTCATTATAAAATTTTATCCTTGAAATTTCGCAATATTTGTTTTTTAAAAAATTATATGTTAAGGGCTTATATAAACTCGATAAAATCCTCGAATTTCGTTCTTCTAACTTTGTCAGCTTAAAATATGGACCTTGTGAATCCAAAAAATTTAAATTTTTTAGATTATAAATTCAAATGCAATAGTTACCCATATTTTCGTTCTACATTGCATTGAATTTTTGATTAATTTTTGGAATTAATCTTATCTTTGAAATTACAAAGTCCTTTAAAATAAATTCTGCCATCAGAGAGAAAAAAAAATCCCACTTCAAATAATAAAGTAGGTTTTAAACCCATTAATTTATTATTTATTTTATGGTGGGAGAGCTTCACAAACAATATAGAAGAAATTTTTTCTATTTAAGTTGTTGAAAAGTAGTGAACATCTAAATCCCCGTACTAATCCCGGGATCCCGGGATTGAGAGACCGACTTCCCGAAAATCTCGGGATCGCAAAAAACAAAAAATTAACGTGCATGCCCAATTGAATATATACCAAAATACATACAGTGGTCAAAATATTATAGCCAAACCACTTTTTGCCAAGTTTAAACGTATTATTTTTGTTGTTATTTAATTTTGGTTATTTTTTTCTTTAACAAAAACCCGTGTAAATCCAGGTAACCAACTTTGTGCAATATTAAAGAAATTCAAAAAAATTTCGTACAAATTTCGAGCTTTTTTAAAAATTCTGAAAAATCAACCGTAATTTTTAGCCATTTGAAACTTGTACTTTATTCTACTAGAACTCAATGGGCTACAAAACTGCATACTGAGAATCTAATTAAAACTCCAAACTTTTACGTAAATTCGTTGAATTTTTTTTTAATGGCATACATTTTTAAGGAAGTGTCACTCGATTAGTACATTTGTACAGATTTGTGCATTTTTATATTGGGCTATTGGTACAAAATCAAAAAGTTGGGAAATTTTTTTTTGAAGCCAAAAGTTTGGTACAACACAGCAATCTTATATTGCGAAATTTTAACAAATTATTTTTCGTAATTGTAATAAAGAAAATATTTGGGTATTCACGCAATGGGGATACGATTTGCACCAATTTTCGGCAAATTCCCAATCGTGTGACACTGCCTTTAAAATTGTATTTATAAGGATGTTGGTAAAGAATGAACTATAAAAAACTAACCAAAATTAAATA
>NW_023458560.1:14044274-14075918 GCF_013731165.1 Rhagoletis pomonella
GGATGTTGGTAAAGAATGAACTATAAAAAACTAACCAAAATTAAATAACATCAAAAATAATCAGCCTCATTGCGTAAGTCGTAAATTAGGCTAAATTATACGACTCGACAACATTGGCATTGTTTACTGTCGTGCTGAAATAAGTAAATGACGAAAATCGTCGAAAACTATACAGTGCTGCCAAGTTTTTCCGTTTTAATACACTAGTCGAATGGAAATTTTAGGCAATGACGTGCAATTTGCGATACGATTCGACTCTCGAAAAACGACTTGCATACGACACCACTCTCGCAATGAGGGTGAATATTTTAAAACTTGTCGAAATTTGGTGCAGCTATAATTTTTTCGACTACTGTACATAAGTTGACTATGAATACTCAGCCGTGTTATCATAGCAGCACAATGTGGGCTTTGGAAAGATCATTTGATGTGAGCGTATATTGAAGTCATTCAAAGATCTGTAGACTTGTATGAAATCGGACTATTGCTACCTAAAAATTTGTGTAGAAAGCAGAAGAAGCTCTATCTTCACGGATGGTTCCACAATGAACTGTAAAGCTGGTGCGGGGATCTTATCGGTGCTTATTTATATAAAAAGCTTATTGCGCTTCCGATGTACAGCGATTGTCTAGGCTACACTGAAAGACAAATCCAAAGACAAAGAAAGACCAATATTGATTTTTTTTTGCGGAAAGTCTTTACCGTTTAGGGCTTTAGGCAACGAAATTATTACATGCAGTCCGTAAAAGAGCGAATATATTCAATCCTAGTTGTAATGGACGGGAAGCACTTTTTATGAATAACTGCTGTTGCTGGGTACTTGGTTTTCACGTTTCCAGACATTGAATAGAGCAAAATACTTCCTGTCGTAATTGCAACTGATGGAAACCAATAAAATAGTAGGGAATTTCGCTGCAGCGGTGTTGAATAAGTAAATTGCAATAAGAGGAGTTGGCTTCGACTTGATGAGGAAAGAAAATAAAAATGAGGGGCAAACTTGGCTCAGTAGGTAGGATGATAGCTTTGTACGCTTGCGCGGCATGGACTCTAAAGAAGAACTCTAACGATGAGATGTGGCGATTTCCGAAGGGCGCATATAACTTCTACCATTGTAAATTATGGTTTGATTTTCCATGCAAATTTCAATCAAAAACTTGCGTGAAGCTCATATTTATAAATATTTGTTCATTACTTTTCCATAACTCTATATTTAATTTTGTTAAAAGGATGATAAAAAATATAGCTAATCAGTATTTCAGAGAACACCTTGTCTCCTCATCAGTCTTCTTTGGTTCAGTGGGAGTTGAACAATCTCACTCTATCGTTGTCTACCCGCACTAAAACTCTTGTTACTTATGCGAAAAGTAGTGACACGATTTTCCATTATTCTTTCTCACAATTTATTAAAAAATAAAAAAAAACAAAAAACATCCGATTATCTACAATAAGTTTATGACATTTGCCGACACTTTTGTTGATTAAAATCAGAAAGAGAAATTCGCTACGACAATAAATTGTGTGAATCACTATCAAGTTGCATAGCAGCAACTGGCGGCCTGGCGGCATTGCTGCAACCTAGTTCACATCAAATGGAAGCGCGTAAGCCACAACAGGTTGAATGGAGAAACTCTTAGATAAGTTGGGTTTGTGCAGCCAAAATAAAATGTGGCATGCCAAATGCGAAATATGTCACAGGCGACTGCGCATAAGCCAAGAATGATAGAATACAAGATTGCGCCGATCAGAGAGGATTTTTGAGAATAACTTTTGTGTGACGTCACACTGGTGCAATTGCGAGAGAGAAATGCCAAAACGTGAGCAAGAATGGAAGAAGAAGAAAAAATGTTGCAAGGAAAACGTAAACAAGTTGCACCAGTGTGACGTCATGCAAACCACGATTCTGTCAAATTCGTTAAGAGAGGAATAGCGGTCCGAGATCGGCGCAACCTTTGTATTCTCTCAATCGTGCGCATAAGCGGCACATATGCTATTGCAGCAAGTGCTATTAGCTCCTCGAAGCAGTTATTCAAATGTATGCAAATGCATAAATGCGGTTTGAAATGCCGCTATGATTATGCGACGCCTATTGTTGGTAAACATGACATGGGGATAATTGCGCATGCGCGCGCAAATTTTCGAAGATATTTTGTAACTAAAAGCGCTTCTGGTTGGCATGTATGCACTAGGAATGTTAATCCCGGGATCCAGGCCATTTTAAGTTCCCGAAAAATACGGGATTCTTCGCAAATAATCCCGGGATTTTTGGGATTTGTAATTTGCACTGACGGTAATAAAAGAAACTCGTTTTCTTGACCATTATTGGCTATATTTATTTTTTATTTAATCATTAATATTTTTTAAAAATGTCTAGCTCATTATACATATAACACCATGCGATAGTCAATTTTGAAGACAAATATCAATATATTCGCGAAACCATGGGCCAAATATAGTAAAATTTCTTTTTTAGTTTTTCACTCTGACGTCAGTAATTAAAAAAATTATTTAAAAAATTCAGAGAAATGTGCTTAGAGAAGAAGTATGCGTATCAAATTAAAGAGGAAATTCTGTAGAATTAAACGGATTCAAGTTTTTGGTGCAGAAGGAAATTATATGTTAAGGATTTATATAGACTCCATAACATCCTCGAATTTCGTCCTTCTAACTTTATCAGCTTAAAAAATTACCTATTCGTCCTTGTGAATCCAAAAAATTTAATTTTTTTTAAATTCTAAAAAATTTCCAGTTGCATTTATCCATATTTTCATTGAATGTTTTAAATTATTTTTGGAATCAATTATATCTTTGAAATTACAAGGTCCTTTAAAATAAATCCTAACGTCAGCGAGAAAACATAAAAGCGCCACTTTAAATAAACAAGTAATTTTTAGCAAAAAAAAGCCGACTTAACAAAATTATATATATCTATATATTTCATGATCCAATGATCGGATCTAAACCAAATTAGTATGGGACCACCTCTGAGACACTACCTTTCCGTTGCAAATGAAATCGGTTGACGTGGTGCAAAGTTATGCGGTAACATACATAAAAAAAAAAAAAAAAAAAAATATATTCCGACGAACTGATAACCTCCTCCTTTTTTGGAAGTCGGTTAAAAATTAGGTTTCAAACCCATTTATTTATTATTTATTTTATGGTAGGAGAGCTTTTCAAACAATATAGAAGCAATTTCTTCGAATTACGTTGGTGAAAAGTAATGAATATCTAAATCCTGAGACCTATCCCGAAAATCCCGCCATCGGAAAAAGCTGAAAAATTAACATCCCTAGTATGCACATATGTATGTAGGCAGAGCTGTGTAATGATTGAATCAATTGAGTGTGCATTCTCATTTTTTTCGTTTCAAAAATGTGATTGTTTGATTTAAAAAATTTAACAACCACTCTTGAGATTGGTTACAAATTGTAAACACAAAATATGTAGTGTGTTATGGAATGGTTGACACCCATTCACATAGAGAATGTGAATGCAAAAAAAAAACTCAATCATGTATGATTGGACGTTTATGGGAATGCAATCTGTCATTATCATTCAGTACTAATACTATTTGTTGTATCAGGGTTGAAATTTTTGTACTCAAAATGTGAAACCAGAAGATTGCCATCTCCCTTAAAATAAGTAAACAAATAAATATTTGGCGCTAAAATATTTTTCTAAGTGTTTGGCCGAACTTCTGCTCAAACTTGAGGCATGAGTTCTGATTTTCTAAGAAGAGTTTTCAAAGCAGAAATATACTCGAAGGTTTGCCATTGCGTGCCGAAGGACGACTGCTATTTTGGGTTATGATCTGACCAGGTATTTAACCATGGTCCTATGGAGTGGAAGTACGCACATGTAATCACTCTGCTACGGCGGCCGCCGTAAGTACATGCTATACATATCGTCGTTTAAAGTACAAAACCGCGTATCAAGAAAATGCAAAACCGCGTAATTGCATAAATTATTTTCTAGAGAGTAAAGTCACCCATATTTCAAAATGGTTATCTTTTTTATAAAGCAAACGTATTTCTGGCTAGTATATTTCAGGACGAATGGATAAGAATTGAGCCAAGAGCTTTTGTGAGCAAATCCAATTTTTGGCAGCCAATGTCAGTCACACGGTTTTGAAGAATGACGATACGCGGTTTTGTACTTTAAACGACGATATATATGTACACATATTAGATTATTTATTCTCAAAATGCATGAAAACTATAGTATGCTTGCAAACAATTAATAACATTTTGTGATAAACAGTTTTACAAATGTATTTGCACTTCAAATTTGTATTTTAATAAAGTATTAATTAAATAAATTATTATTGTAAATTATTATTTTAATAAATAGATATAAGGATATTTATACTTGGCAACTCTTGGACTTTTCTTCATTTGTAACAAATGACAGACGTAAACAAAATAAAAAAATAATTGTATTTTTACAAATTTAAAGCAAACGGGCGTTCTTTACAAAAAAATGTAGTTAGGGATCGAATTGCGCATATTTTTTTTACAATATCAAGTGCCCACAAGAAGTGTTAAACCACTAAATAGCTTAAAAAACGCTTTCAAAAATTCGAAACGAGAGTGAAGTGCAGTGTTCAATTGTGATCGAAATTGCAGGCAAAATTTGTGCGTGTGTAATTAATGTTTTACTTATTTGAAGAAATGTTGCCCGTTGTTATTAAAAATAAGGAAACCAAGACCCCCGCTTTCCACTGGTGGTTACATAATACTTGAATAGCTCCTTAATTAACATGTGTGTGCCAGTTAAACAGGCATGTCTGAATCGATTTCCTTCATCATTCTTACCAATTTGATGTGCATTTTTATTGTTATGTGTTGCAAACAGACATTTTAGGAACTAAATAGGTTTTAAAATCCCTGTACACAAGCGCACTTATTTTTAACAGTTTCCAGTTTATGTAATATTAATCAAAACAGCTTTTATTTATTTTATCTATTATGTGATTTCTGGAAGCGTCGAATACAAAAAAGGGCTGTGACTGGGTTTATGTAATTTGAAATTGTATTGATGATTACTAATAATAATAGAAAGGCGCCTACATATCGACACAACTAAAAATTTCATATATTTCAGTAGAGCCAATTACAGATTTTTTGTTTCGTAATTTAGCAATAATATGTCTTGGAACGTAATTATTCCGGATTATATGCAGTCATACTATAAGCTTTCAAATTATGTATTTTTCTAAACCTGAAATTTTGAATTGTGCCGTTATTGCAGAGGACCACCGGCATATGTTAGGGCTACTCCTCCGATTGTGGCATACGCCTTGGCGTTGTCGCACAAAGGGGAGGGACCTACAGTTTTACGCCGACTCCTGCCGGGGGCCGACTACTATTACAAAAAACATTTTCTTTTTTTTGTTGGCCGGAACTGGGCTCGGACTCTCACCCTGCGGAATGGTATTGCGCACTTCTAACCACTACACCACAGCGATCGCTTAATTAATTTTAATCATTAATCACGATTAACCATTTATTCGTTAATTTTTAGTCATTCATAGACTAACATTTTGTCGACAATACTCGCATAAGATAGTCCCAAATTTTCACAAAAGAGAAAAGTGATTTTCTTCAAAACTTTTGAATGACGTCTTGACTGAACTTACTAATTCGGAATTTCTACTATTACTTATAGAGTAGGCTATTCATAAAGTCTGGGTAATGAAATAAAAATTTTTCTATTATAAGTTCCATAAATATAAGGAGACTTTTATTGTTTAATTTATTTTTTGCACATAAACTTGTATCTTGAACTTCTTTTTCCAAAAAGTGGGGATGTCACAATTTCAATAGATAATAATATAGATAAGTTCATGAAAATTATTCCAAACGAAAACTTAAAATTGATAAAAAAATAATAACTAAATTTAACTAATTTATATTAGAGGTTTGAAGTTTATCCCACTGTAAGTATGAAATCTTCAGCTATGTGTTTCCATTGTCACTTTTTCGTAGCCATATCAACAGCCTGACAATTAAGAAGATTGTGACGTTTCATGCTACCATACGCAATATCTTAAATCCTTCAAATTTTATTATTAACCTTTTGTTTGTTAAAAACATTTTCTTCTTAGATTCGAAACTTGATCAAGCAAAATTGCCTTTGTGTTTGACTAAGGGATGCTCAATAAGCTCAGAATTGTAGTTCTCATTTACATACATAACAATAAATTATTAATTTTTGTTTCACACCAACTCCAATATTGAATAGTAAAATATATTTTAATCTTACCCAAATAAACAACGATTTAGTTCAATGGTCAATCACATATAGAGTATAGGGTGGTAATATGTTAAAGTTTCAAAGTTTTTAAACGTAAAATTACGGCTAATACCTTTTTAAGCGTTTTGTAATTTAACCAAAACTCATTAGCATCCACTCAAGCAAGGAATTATTTACTTTTCAACTTGCATTAGCAGAGTGCACTTCTCTTTTGTTTAGAATTTGGTTGTCAAACACACTACATCGGATCTTTTGACAGATTTACCAGAATTTTCCAGCAGGTAGCTTCTGACAAAGAGATGACCTTACGTACTCTCTTATTTGTCCTCTCAGTTGCCAGAAAACCAAGTACGATTTCCGGTAAAATCTGGAAATTCTGGTAAAAAATGGTAATTTCGGACTCATGCGGGTTCACAACTAAATAATATTGGGAATACTTTTGAGGTGTTTGAAGAGGGTTGCGACCTGTTTGAAACTAAATTTATTTATAATAATCATATTTTGGCCTGCCACTTTTGCTAAGTTTTGGCCGAGCTTCTCCTCCGATTTGTAGCGTGCGCCTTTGCTGTCACACAAATGGGAGGGACCTACAAACTTACGCCGACGCCGAACGGCGATACAATTTTTATGATGAGCTATTTTTTTTATTAAAGACACTAAGATTTTTAAAATATTTTGAATAAAATTTTATCAACCTAAATGTAAAGCTTATGCGAAGTAGTTATCTAATTTAATGTAAATTTTAAACATTTTCAAGATAAAACATGAATTATATTTAAAACGTAAATGTTAATACAACTGTTTTATATATAATCCCAAACATATGATATAAAATCCCCTCCACCAAAAAACTTAAATTGGGTAACGCCGGTTTGAATTTTTACAATTGAGCAATTGTCAAAAATCTTCCTTTTTATCAAAAAGTTATTTACCAGGGTGTCTTTGAACTAATGATTGGTACTGAGTTAAAGAATGCACACACATAAAAGATTGCAGCCTTTTCAATACTCATTCAGTGTTAAACCTGTTTTTGATTGGGCATTGGTTTTTTCAATCTTGCTATGAATATGTTGATGTGTGAATTCATAATAATAATAATTCTGGTTGGCATGTATGCACTAGGAATGTTAATCCCGGGATCCAGGCCATTTTAAGTTCCCGAAAATTACGGGATTCTTCGCAAATAATCCCGGGATTTTTGGGATTTGTAATTTGCACTGACGGTAACAAAAGAAACTCGTTTTCTTGACCATTATTGGCTATACTTCTTTTTATACCCGAGCGCACTTGTGCACAAGGGTATATTAATTTTGTTCACATAACGGTTGTTTGTAACAGCCAAAACGAATCGAGATAGATATAGACAAATGTATACATATATGCTCAGAATGAATAGAGAAATCGATTAAGCCATGTCTGTCTGTCCGTCCGTCTGTCCGTGTACACGATAACTCGAGCAAAAATTGAGATATCTCAACGAAATTTGGTATGTAGGTTTCCGTTAATCCAAGGTAGGTTGGTATTGAAAATGGGCGAAATCGGACAGTAACCACGCCCACTTCCCATATAACGGTAATTTCCAGAAATACGAAAACTGCGATATTTTAGTAACTACTGAAGATAATTCACTCAAAATTGATATTTGTAATAATTTTCAGACGAAAAATAAGAATATTATAAATTTTTGGAAAATGGGCGTAGCCACGCCCACTTATGGTTACATGTGTATATCTTGGTAACTGCTGCACCAGTTTCTTCCAAACTTGGCACGGTTGTTGGCCTCGGTACAGCATACTAAATGGCCGAAAATTTAAAAAATCGGACAATAACCACGCCCACTTCTCATATAACGGTAATTTCCAGAAATACGAAAACTGCGATATTTTAGTAACTACTGAAGATTATTCACTCAAAATTGATATTTGTAATAATTTTCAGACGAAAAATAAGAATATTATACATTTTTGGAAAATGGGCGTAGCCACGCCCACTTATGGTTACATGTGCATATCTTGGTAACCGCTGCACCAATTTCTTCCAAACTTGGCACAGTTGTTGGCCTTAGTACAGCATACTAAATGGCCGAAAATTTAAAAAGCGGACAATAACCACGCCCACATCCCATATAACGGTAATTTAGAGAAATGCAAAATCTTCGATAAATCAGTAAATATTAAAGCTAATTTATTCAAAATTGATGCTTGCAACAATTCTTTACCAAGAAATATGTTTATGGTAACATTTTGGAAAATGGGCGTGGCACCGCCCACTTATGATAACATATACGTATATCGGTAACCGTTCTACCAATTTGTACCAAACTCGGTACGGTTATTGTGCTTGCCACATAAAAGACAATTGTTAAAAATTATTGAAATCGGGCTAAAATTACGGCCGCTTTTCATATAACGGTAAATTTCAGAAATGCTTGAAACTGCAATATTTCGAAATTTAAGGACGCTACTCAAAATTGGTTCACCCCGGTTTACCATCTAGCGGTAGTTTTCGGAAAGGTGAAAAAACATATATTTAATACTTGCGCCGGGTATTTAATGTTCGGCTCCGCCCAAACTTAGACTTTCTTACTTGTTTTATTTAATAATTAATATTTTTTAAAAATGTCTAGCTCATTATCATCGGCGTAGCCAGAATGAATTTTAGGGGGGTGGGGAGGGGGGGTTGGCTCGACCCTATTAAGCTGGCATTTCAGGGTACTATTTTATATATATATAAGGAAAATTTTAAAGTTAGGGGCGGGCTCGAACACCTCCCTGCCCCTAACTGGCTACGCCCATGCTCATTATACATATAACACCATGCGATAGTCAATTTTAAACACAAATATCACTATATACGCGAAACCATGGGCCAAATATAGTAAAATTTCGTTTTTAGTTTTTCACTCTGACGTCAGTAATTCAAAAATGATTTAAAAAATTCAGAGAAATGTGCTTAAAGAAGAAGTATGCGTATCAAATTAAAGAGGAAAAGCTGTAGAATTTAAACGGATTCAAGTTTTTGGTGCAGAAGGACTGGTAAGTAATGAAATTTCCTTTTAAAAATGTATCCTTAAAGTGTCGCAATATTTGTTTTTGAAAAAATTATATGTTAAGGATTTATATAAACTCGATAACATCCTCGAATTTTGTCCTTCTAACTTTATCAGCTTAAAAAATTACCTATTCGTACTTGTGAATCCAAAAAATTAAAATTGTTTTAAATTCTAAAAAATGTCCTCTTGCATTTGGTACCCATATTTTCATTCTACATTGCATTGAATGTTTTAAATTATTTTTGGAATCAATCATATCTTTCAAATTACAAGGTCCTTTAAAATAAATCCTAACGTCAGAGAGAAAACATAAAAACGCCACTTTAAATAAAAAATTAGGTTTCAAACCCATTTATTTATTATTTATTTTATGGTAGGAGAGCTTTTCAAACAATATAGAAGCAATTTCTTCGAATTACGTTGTTGAAAAGTAATGAATATCTAAATCCTGGGACCAATCCCGAAAAGCCCGGCATCGGAAAAAGCTGAAAAATTAACATCCCTAGTATGCACATAAGTATGTAGGTATGTACAGATGTACATATGTGTATATCATAGATGGGCACACCAATACAGTCTCATTTTGTCAGGCATGGGCAGAGAGTTAGCAGGTGCTAAAAGAGCGTAAGCGTTGCGTGTACGCAGTGTTGCCGCCGCTCAAAGAACTTTCTAACCAAGATTAGACGAAAAAATTACCAAATGTAAGGAAAAATAACCAATTTTTTTATTAGATTAAGAATTCAGGTCATCACAAATTCTTTTATATAGTGCGTATAGACAAATTTCACAACCCAAAGAAAATCAATTTTTATTTGCATTTTTGAAAAGTAAATCCTTTTAAGGCTTAAAATAAATGAAGTACATTCATATATATAAATACATATTTAAGAAAATCAGGCTTCCTGTATTAGGTGCATATGTATGTTAATATCTTCGTAAATATTACCAGACTCTAGATGACGTTTTTAAATAAGTACATAGGTACACAGTTTCCAACTTCTTTGTAAGAATCGATGAAATACCTAATTAGCGTGAACAGCCACATTGTATATATTTTATAATTAAGATTAAACAATTAAAAATTGGACTGTATTGAACTATATCGTCGCTCAGTGCGGAATACCTCGTATACGCCAAACGCGGTACCGCGTATATGATGGTAAATAAATTTTACAAAAGCGCAAAAAACCGATTTTTTCAAAACTGTGGAATGGTATTTCCCTTGAACCTACTTGCTGTAAGATTATTATTATTAATCTTAACTTAAATTAATAAAGTAAACAGTAATGGAAAAATAATAACCAAATCCCTTTTGTATTGTACATACATGACGAGGTATTGGATTCCGCATATACCAGGTATTTATATATGTACTATCTGAGTACCCATTTATTTAAAGTAGTCTTTAGCCGACCATTTATATTATGTATTCTGTATATGTAAAAACAAATACATACATATGTATGCCATATTAATACATTCATTCCAAATATTCTCACTTAGTTTCACTGATGAGGGTTCCACTGTTGCGGCTACTCTCCTCAACCCCGACAGGTGTAGATGGCCTATGTCTTATAACGAGCCTAATTTAAAAGTTTTTTGGAAATCATATTATGCAAAATAAAACCACTTTGTTCACTTATCCATAGCAATGAGCCCGTATAAATTAACTTGAAGCACCAATTTTTCACGGAATTCTAATAATTTTTCGCGGCTTTTTAATGACTCTCGTATTATTCAAATGTCATTTCAGGTACATACTAGGGGTCTTCATCAAAAGTGATAAACTGTTGATAAACTTGATAAAATTATCATTTTGATAAATGAACAGTCAAACTTTGTATGGACATCTATTTAACTAAAGTTTATCACTTTATCAAACGATTTTGGTGGACAAACGTATAAATTTCAGCAAAATTCAACCCTGACAGACTGCCAGGTGGTTGATTTTGCTACGAACACATAAAAAGCAAATTAGCAAAATGGACGAGGTAAGAATGAAACGAAACTAGCCAGATAAGTTAAATAATACAATTTTATGCAGTTATTTACCAATGTGCGTTCATGAAAGCGGAATAAACAATTTATCCCTTTACGGATAAATAATTTATCCCTTTATCACTTTAGATGAAGACTCCTACTATGTAGGTGTGTGCAAAGAACATAGAAATGGTGTAACTGCCGAGCCGTTTCAAAAACTTGGCGATTAATTCACCACGATTTATTAAAGACACGAACCGATAGTTGCACCCTCGAACTTTTACATGTTCTTTTGCATATCTAAACACGTGATTATTATTGGAATAAGTCGAATCTTGAGTTGCCATTTTAGTAGTAATAACTTTATTTAAATAACCATATTGAGCAGAATAAATGTATTTTTTATACTATTTTTCAAAGATTTAATTACTGTATGTATAAAAAAATTAATAACTACAGTAAATGTTTAAAAATAACCAAAATGGGAAAGATCTTAACAACTTCACAGGCAAGAAAAAAATAACCAAAATTGGTTAAAAGTAACCAAAACGGCAACACTGCGTGTACGTATACAAGCGAGAGCGCAGCGATGAGAACACGACAGCATGCAAAATGAATTAGGTACACTAACACATGCTCACTTTTAGCTCACGCTTGTTTGTGGTAGTGCCCACCTCTGCATTTTGTCATGGTATTCGTGAATCGCGCTGAGTAACAGTTGCCACTTTTCTATATTGTACAAAAGTGCGTCGTTTTTTGCGCGGGTTAGAAAACGCTCTTACAAATTTATATTTAATTTGTATTATGAACATGAAACGAAAATAATAAAATATAATAAAGAAATAATGAAGAAATAATTTCAAATAATGAATTATGAAATTAATTTTTATAAGTACATATGTACGCGCATGAAAAGTTTTTTTAATTTAATTTCATTAAACTAATGTTTTAAAAAATGATAGTTTATTCAACAACAAAATTCACGAATTTAAAATTTCTAAACTTTGTAAAAAACTCAGTATTCAATAAAGTATACTAAATATATTAAATTGCCGTATCGTACATACATATATACATAAAACCCATTACAAAACACTTTAAATTGGTTTACACAGTTCGGCAGTTTGACTTTTTTACCATGACAAATAATGTTGCCTTATATTAAAAGTACGATTCCAAGTAGTCGTATTACCACGTAACAAGCATTGGGCGTTATTGGTTTTTCTTAAAACCAAAAACTATAATTGGCACTCATACGCAGCCATTTTGGGCATTGTTACATATATAGGTGGCAACAACGCGCTAAAATTACGAATAAAAATATTCAACGGCGAAGCATGATGTTACTCTCATGAAAACTGAAAGCAGACTGAAGTGAAATTCGCTGCGTCGTTTCTGTATACGTATAAGCGCTGCGACGCAGACGCTACTCGCGAGTAGCGTTTTGCCCATCATTGGTGTATATGTATAAAATTATGCACGCCGCTTTGTGTGCCACAAGTGAATAGAAGAAAAATGCATTTGGGCAACTTCACTTTCGCCAACTGAAATTTGTTTGGTTTTGTATGGCGGCTGGAGAGTCGAACGTTGGTGCTATCTGCCGAACAAAACTACAAGTGACATATTATTTATGCATGCTCAACGATGGTATTACTGCTTGCATGCACTTCTGCATATTCGAATATTTGTGTATAAGTATGCGCCATGAAATACCTATACAAATATTTTACTTGCCTCCTGCGCAGACGAGCCGCAGTACAGCACAAGCCACATGATGGCTGAAGCTGGCATAATCGCAAGTGACAACATCGGCAGTACCGCAATCAATTTGGGTCAAACATGAGTTTGCGCATGCGCGCACATACACTTTTGCACAAGCGTGTGATGAGCGCGCTCGGCGACAAAGTACTGGTATTCATCTGCATGCAAGCTAATAACCCGCTGAAAAGAATTTATATTAGTGAGACTAGTTGTGAACTCATGATATTTTGTTCGAAGGTAAGCTAGTTCGATTTGGATTAGTTTTTCACTAGTATAAAACTAGACAAAAAAAATCGGAATAAAATGAAATTTTTATAGAAATTTGCAAACAGCACAAAACTATAAGAAAAATGTACGCTGAATCAGGCCTTTCATTGCAGGCAAGGAGACAAATAGGCGCAATGAAGTGAAGCTTTAGAATGCCACCGAATTCAGCGGAAGGCAGCCAGCTGAGGAGCTAAACAGTCTCCTAGCGTGGTTAAAATTTGTTAATTACGTTCATAAGCATAAGCTTGTTTGTAAACATAAAGCGAATGAGACTGTAGGAGGACTAGCGGGAAAAATCTTGGTTATAATACAAAGAAAAAAATTTAAATGATGACATTTGAAGCATGAAAAAGCTCTTATGCTTCATAAAAAATATAAGTTTGCAACAACACAGACCACTCGGATCATAATAATATTATTATTGCAGGCAAGTGTAGATTTTTATAACAAAAAAAAAACGCAATAAAACCAACCACGCAAACGAACTACTAAGGTAAGTAAAATGAAAAATTCATGAAATCGTTAAGAAAATCTAAAAACCGCTGTTACATTTACATGCAACATGCATTGTTGTCGTTTTCGTGTATTTGCCGCCATTGCCATCGTCGCTGCGATTCCAAATATTTGGGCGCATGTTGCATAGCCCCTTGTAGCTATTGTTGCACTCTTGCATACGACATAGCAAAATTCCAATTGTTGCGGTAGTTATGGAGCTACTCGTCGGTTGTTTCCAATGCGCATGCGCATAGCGCAAGCAATCAATGCCGCCAGCAACAACAGCAATAGCAACAGCGGTGGCAGCAGGAGGGGTGGATGAATAAGAAGTCTCGACAATGCCAAAAACGAAATAAGAAAACCAAATGAAAATTTTGAATTCGTTGTCGTCGTCGTCGTCGTCTTTGGTTGTTTCCCCAAGAGATTTGAATCATTGTTGAGCTAAACTTTGGATTCGACTGCATAACAAGTCTAGCAAAAACAGCTGCAAAAACAACAGCAACAGTAAAGCAAAAGGCAATTTTCGCCTCTCCAGTTGTAACAATGTAGACCATAGATGGGCACACCAATACAATCTCATTTTGTCATGGTATTCGTGAATCGCGCTTAGTAACAGTTGCCACTTTTCTATATTGTACAAAAGTGCGTCTGTTTTTGCGCGTGTTAGAAAACGCTCTTACAAATTTATATTTAATTTGTCTTATGAACATGAAACGAAAATAATAAAATATAATAAAAAAATAATGAATAAATAAATACAAATAATTAATTATGAAATTAATTTTTATAAGTACATATGTACGTGCATGAAAAGTTTTTTAATTTAATTTCATTAAACTAATGTTTTAAAAAATCATAGTTTATTCAACAACAAAATTCACAAAGTTGCTCGCGCTCATCACCTTCATATTTTTCATATTCCGGATGGAATGACAAATAATGTCGCCTTATATTAAAAGTACGATTTCAAGTAGTCGTATTACCACATAACAAGCATTGGGCATTATTAGCTTTTTTTAAATCCAAAAACTGTAATTGGCACTCATACTCAGACATTTTGGGCATTGTTAAATATATAGGTGGCAACCACGCGCTAAAATTACGAATAAAAATATTCAACGGCGAAGCATAATACCACTCTCATGAAATTAGTGATGTGCCGAGTCGAGTCGACTCGAGTTCTGACTCGAGTATTTTAGAAGTACTCACGTACTCGAGTAAGCAAATTATAGTATTCGCATACACAGACTCGAGTACGGGTCTCGAGTACTTATAATTATCAAACACCGAATCAGGTATTTTTGATATATAAATGGCGGTTTAGCGTTAAAAAAAATATATATGTATATATATTTACCAAATACACCACACAACTAAATTAATTTTAATATCGTTATAGGTATTAATTGCCAAAGATGAAAGGAATTTTAAATTCCAAAGGAGTAATTTTGTTGTTTATGAATCTAGCTCTCATGGAATATTGTCATTATAATTGAAGTACTAGTTGAACTTTTAAGGTACTGAAGATTTATTTTTTTTTAACTCATTATTTACTTTGGATATTTTTTTTATGACAGACTACTAAGTTCTAGTTCTACTATGATAAATAAAGGAACTGTTATTGAACCCTATATTTATTTAATTTTAATTATTATTTGTAAGTATGTAAGAATTAGATTTCTATGTTTGGATCTACATAAATCGGATATACTATCTTGGAGTTAATAATAATATCATGTTAAATAAAAAGTCGGCATTTCGGTTGGGTGCATGTTCAGCAGTCGAATCTATAACGTATTCGAATACCGAGCTCTGATCTCGAATACTTGATCCGAGTATCTGACTCGAATCCTGACTCGATTCTTTTTTTAATGAGTACCAAAATACTCGAGTACCAAAAATAGCCGACTCGGCACATCACTACATGAAATCTGAAAGCAGACTGAATTGAAATTCGCTGCGTCGTTTCTGTATACGTATAAAGGCCGGTCCACATAGGACTTTCGCGTTGGCTTTGGCGTTGGCGTTGGTTTGACAGAACGCACGTTAAAAGAATGATTGCTACAATGAACGCTTGGCAGCGAATGCTTGGGTGACTAAATTAACATACTAACGACAGATAAATTAATATTTAATATCAATAATTGCATTAAAAACGATATTTCTTGCCTGCACTTGATTAAAAAGGGAAAATATTTCACACAATTTTATTTATTTGCAACAGCTGACGAGCAACGCACGCGAAAAGATGAGAGTTGGCCATCTTTTTGCTTTGTGTTGGCGTGAGCGTTGCCGAATTTTGGCTATGTGGACGGCTGCACTTGAATTCATGTATTCATAGTCAGCTGTTGAAGCGACGCCAACGCCAACGCAACGCCAAAGTTTTATGTGGACGGGCCTTAAGCGCTGCGACGCAGACGCTACTCGCGAGTAGCGTTTTGCCCATCATTGCTGTATACGTATAAGCGCTGCGACGCAGACGCTACTCGCGAGTAGCGTTTTGCCCATCATTGATGTAGACTGTCAACATTACTGCGGCTACTGGTGTCGCTTGGAGGGCATGTGGAACGCAGTGTACTATACCTAAAGTACAAGTATATGGTACATATGTATGTACGAGTGAACTAACAAAAGTTCGGTAAGTTGTGCGAAAAAAACTTGCAAACAATTCTGTAATTTGTAACTTTTTTATCTGTTCTACAAACTCCCAATTAATTTCAAGACAATTCTTTAATCTGCAGATCCACTGTTCAACCGGCGCCATATCCGGTGAATATGATGACGGGCGAATTTGTTCGATAAACTAAAGTTACTTGTATTTTTAGCGGTGTGAGCTGGTGCATTATCGTTGCTTTTTTCGATTTTCCAATTAAATTTCGAACAATTTTGGTTAGCTTAGTATACTATTTGGCAGTTGCTTTATTCCTAGGATCTTGAGAAATAATAGCTAAACGTTTTTCTTTGGTGAAGTAAACTGAATTTATCAATCGTGCTGCTGATTTTTGTTCTCTCTCTCCCCCATTTCGACACGCCCAAACCGACTCCAATCGGTACCAAATTTTATATGTGATATCCTCGACTAAAATAGCATCGACGTAGGCGTTGAGGCTTAGAAAATGTGAAGTAAAAAGTTGCTTCCTACGTTTAAGGACCACCCTAATGTTCATACGTACATACATACGAGGGGACTAACAAAAATGCGACACGTTTAGTAAAAATGAATGTTATATTTTTGAGTCTCTATAGAGGAATTTGTACGATTTTTTAAGGACCACCCCAATGTACATACGTATAAACATTTAGATATGCACGTACTAAATATATTCATATGTAAGTAGTAAAGTATGCTGCAATTGTCATTATTCTGCTGTGCTATTTACTTGTACATACAAGTAACTATTCGTAGATTTTTTTCTACGAATGAGGTTCTAAAATCTCAGACAAAAACTAAAATAAGCTAAGGCCATACAAAGAAACCAATTTTGAAATGTTTAATGAAGGTGGGTTTTAGTCATTTGTATCCATACTCATACCAATAAATTTTAATGATAGATTATGATGCAAAAATTTAATTTTATGCTAAAAACAAAAAATGTTTGTTAGTTACGACTTTTGCATTTCAGGTGACTTTATACATATAACCCCGTATGAATGCACATACATCATTTATGTAGCAGCCTTGAAATTATTTTACGCGGTAGCAAGAAGGTCACAACTCTCATAATTTTTTAAAAAGATTTGAGTGCTTTGGAACTCTAGAAAAACACAGTTTTTAGTATTTCAAGTAAAATATTTTTTTTCCTCGCACAACAAAATTTGAATATAGGGCACTTTTCTGGTGATGCTTGAGTTTTTAAAAGACTTCCATAACCTACTACATACTTCCATAAACTACAACAGTCGGCATGTAAATTTTTGAGAAAACTATTGAAACGAAAAACTTGTTTCTAACGAGTTGATTAGAGAAACCGGAACCATTTTGTGGTCTTAGTCGGTTCTACTCAAAATTTTGATATGAAAGAGCACTGAATATAATTGGCGAAGTGAGAATGGGCTGCCCAATAATCCAACCAAAACAAGTACTATGTTAGAATGTTAAGTTTCTGAAGTTGACTGCTGGTTTAATCGCAATACCAAAGCCGGTCTTACACATTGTAGAATTATAACTGATGGCTCCAAAACTGCCAGAGTATATGGAATCTATTTGCTCTTGGGAAATGAGCCTCGGTCCTCGGAGGATTATTGTTTATGCTGGAAAATAGGTGAAGAGAGAGGGATTTACGTGCATGTAATGACATCCAAATTGTACTCAATACATTGACCGGCCTTTAACTACTTTCAAACCGGTTCGGCAATGCAAGTCTTGGCTAAATTATGTTGGAAAACATAACGAACGTGTTTTACTCTGGGTGCCAGGTCGCTCGCGAGAGCCAAGTATTGAGACATCTTACCATTTGGCTAGAGAGGTGCCACCGTCACCGTCAGAACTGGGTGAATAATTTGTTAAGCAGTGACTATTTGCTTCCATTTGACAGATGGGACTTTAGAAAGTTTGTGGGATTGTTGAGTGGTTACTTCTCGTGGCACCAACACTTCACTGTGATCGGTATACAGAGCATAAGAACACTGTGTGTGCTTTTGCACAGCCTTTGCAGAATGAACGCCTGATACGCACTAAACTAAGGTCAGCTGAAGAATATTCTATTGTTATTTAATTCAATTGCAGAAGGGAATAACATACATATATGTAGCTAGTGATATCAAGGAAGCAGAATGGTTGCAATACAGGAGGTGAAATCATTTTATATATTTACTTGGAACTACAAAAAATTGTGGTACACGAAATTTTACTTCGTCGCCCTTAGCAAAACTGGGTACTTTAACTACGAAAAACTGCCGTACAAATTTTTTCCGTCAGTCTTTTGAAGTCATGGATTTTTTTTAAATTTGGGGACTTTCCGCTATACCTGTCCGCTGGACTTACTAGAGCATAGGGTTCTGCTGGTTTAGGATCGCAATGTTTGCTAAGAAAGGCAACGCTCAACCTATTATCGGGGTTTTTGTTGTAAATATAGTCTAGAAAGCGTAAAACCTGACGTGTAAAATACAGCTCAACCCTAATCGTCCAATCAATCTAACTCATCAACTCTAAATATTAAGGCAAGCTTCTAAACAATTCTAAGAACACAATTGCCGGTTAATTATCAGACTTGTTAGAATGTGAGCATGACGTCCTTTCCGCCAACCAAAGCCGTCATAACAGCATGCGGAGGGGAAAACGCCAAAATGCGCCAAAAAGAATCTGCGTACCCTGAGAAGCAGGCTTCGAAAAGACAGCGGCTTGCTGACCAATAAAATTAAGAAACCGAGGAATTCCGCCGCGTCTAACCCTTTCAGGGCTCTGAGGGCCGAGTAGCGCTGCAGTTGGGCGAGACAACCCAGGTCCTCATTTTGAACAGGCTCTCATTACATCTGACGGTATTAGATCTGGTGTATCAAATGGACGTTGATGAAGGTGGTGAAGCCCTCAGTACTGAAATTCACAAATTCACAAATTAACCATGCATACCACGTTTTTTGTTTACATTTCTATAGATGATTTATCATTGTGTTTATACAGATGACTGACCAATTCGAATTAGTTGATTTTTATTATTCGATTTCTTTCAAGAATGCGACAAAAAAAATGTTGCATAAGTTTGGCATATTGTAGAGAACAAGTCTTCATAGGGGTGCGCCGTATACTGAAGGTGGATAAAGAAATTGTAACCATAAGGTACCACGTCATTAGATGAATAAATTCGTAACTTGGGTCGATTTTAGAAGGAAAATGTGAAAATCAATCATCTACATAACTGCTTTTTCCGCTTAAAATTGGGAATGAGAAATTAGAGAAATTACTTAGAAAATTTTGTACTAAAAACCAAACTCTATGAATGTTTTTTACATCTTTACAAACCTGCATTGAACTGCCCGTTTCAGAACGAGCCGTCAATGATTTGCACAATTTCTTTTTCTTTTCAAATGTACTTCGGTGAGAAAGAACTTTTACAATAAAACCAAAGCATGTAAGGCCATTTCAATTGCGAAGTGAAATTTAACATCAGTGCCGTTACTTTTGACCAAAACCCAAGGACTAATAACAACAAATTAAGCAATTGGTCGGCAACCAGACAACTTCGGTGCCAATACAATGCAACATTTCAAGCGAGACACTAAAATCAATAAGAAAGACGCTTGTAATAGTTTTTTTTTTTTATATACGAAACTTCAGTGTGTAACCAAAAGACACCACGCGGTTCACACTGACACTAACTCCGCTAGTGAAAGAATGAAAAAGAACATTGGGACAGCGCATGACAGCTTCGATTGCTGCTGGGTCGGCACACAAAAGATGATATCGCAGAATCTTAATTGGGTAATTGGCTCAAGTACCGTAGTTGACGAGTATAATAAGGAGAAATGAGTCATTCATTTATTTACATTGAACATGCAACGTGCAACATGTGGCAGGCGAGTGAACGAGTTCGTAAACTCACATACAAATGAATTTACCAAAACAAAAGAAACAAAAATCGCATATGTGTTGCAAGCAAAAAGACGATACATGTTGCACGTTGCACGATTTTAGCGTGCACACAGCAATGGCGCGTCAGGCATCAAGAATAGCATCAACAACAAACAACCAGTTTTTCAATTTTCAGAACGTATTTGTGTAGCCTGTGGCCCGCCCGTGTGTTGACTTATTGAATGTGGCAGCGGGTTGAATGGCAAAACCGTTGCAACCGCGGAACAACTTGCCACACGAGTTGACTCTTTTTTTAATATTTTTGGCTGGTGGTGTTCTTTTCGATCGCTTGCTCGGCAGTCGGCCACTACGTAGAAGTTATTTGCGGGAGCATCCTGAAAGAAACTGTTACTCAAGCATTAAATCGACTGCGGCATTCCCGTTCATAAGCCGGTTGAAGCTATAACAAGTGATTGTGGTTTTTTTTTTTTTTCTTTTGTAGAACGAATGGATAATAGTCTTTGTATTGGCTGATGCTATCAACGAAACGAATTGTGGAAGTGATGCTGGTGGTGGTGATGATATCCAAGTTGCATGGATTATCAGTTGGGTGGAAATCGCAGGAAATCACTAAAAGTTATGAGTGAGGAAATGTCTGACAAAACAAGAATTTTTTTCCAAATAAGAAGTATGAGAATAATATATTCAAAGCTCAGAACGCTGTATAGCCTAGCAATTTGCATGTGCTTTTCAGTAATAGAAATGGAATCTATGTCGGTAAAGTTGCCACCTATATCGACAGACCAACATATCGCTACATGTAGGCTTATTGTGTTAGAAGAATTTTTAGTCGTCCGAGTAGTTTTATACGGATAGTGAAGTCTTCTTCCTCTTGTTTAGGGTTGTAACTGACTAAGCAATTTTGGCCGAGTCTAGCAAAACACCTCGCCGTTTTTCTGCTGTGCTAACTAATGCCAATTGGAAATGCCAAGTGAAGCCAATTCCTTCTCCACCTGGTCTTTCCAACGCAACGGAGGTCTTTCTTTACTACCACTAGCGGGTTCCGAGTTGAACACTTTCAGAGCTGTAGCGTTTCTGTCCATTCGAACGACATGACCAAGCCAGCGTAACCACTGTCTATATCATTGTAAAGCTCATAGAGCTTATCGTTAAATCATCGCTATCGCCAAGGCATCCAAATCCAAATCCTTCGCGAAATTTTTCTCTCGAAAACTCCATGAGCCACTTCATAATATGTTTCCACTGTCCATGCCTCCGTGCCATACACCAGCACAAGCGTATTGAGCGACTAAGAGAGTGTGGTTTTTGTACGACGAGAGAGTTCTTTACTTATCAATTGCCTACTCAGTCCAAAGTGGCACTAATTTGCAAGAGTGATCGCCGTTGGATCTGAAGGCTGACACTACTATTGTGGTTGATGCTGGTACCTTTTCGAACATATGGCTGTCAACAGTCATGTGGGTGCCGAGACGAGTATGCTCTCTTTGTGTTTGTCAGAAGATACTTCGCTTTGTCTTCATTCATCATCAAACCCACTCGCTTTTCTTCTCTTTTTAATTCCGAGAAGCCAGAACAGACTTAGTCCTTGATGTCGTGTCGTCGGCATATACCAGTGTTATGTTTGGTGTTTGGTGTTCATTTCACCTTTTGGTATTTTTGTTCAATTTTTGGCTTTAAGCGAGCCACGCTAAAAGGGTGATGGCCTCAAGGCCTATTTTTATTGGTGAGACAAGTTAGAACAAAACGAGGCAATGCTGCCGATTCTTGATTCAAAACAAGTCTGTTTATTTCAGTGCACAAACACTGCTTTTATAGTAAATTTTACATTTCTCCTTAAATCTAAGACACTCCCACTTTTCAGTTACTTTCCAATATTTTCATATTGTGACCAATCATAATTTATTTTATTTTGTAGTCTTGTATTTTATAAATGTTCTTGTAGTAATGTCTCATTGCTTTTCTTTTACTCTAATTCAATTTATATTGACTTCTCATCTATTGAGAAATATCAATTGTGAAACCAATCGTTTCACAGTTGCTCTACAGAGTTCATCGTCTTGAGAAAATACAACACTACAAATGTCTTCACAAAAGTGACCCACATGTGCAAGCTGCAATATGATCGTTTCGACAAAGCAAGTGGCCGCTAACGCTTACAACATTACAAATGTCTTCACAAAAAGTGACCCACATGTGCAAGCTGCAATTTGATCGTTTCTTCAAAGCAAGTGGCCGCTAACGCTTTGCTTGCATAATATTGCAGTCACATGTGTGTTAACATTACTGACCTTACTCACTAATTATTTGTAGACACACAACACCCTTACCCTATAAAAAAAAAATGATTTTGTAATCATAATTGACAAAATTATTTTTATATTATAGTTTTACATATTTTTATATACGTTTACATATTTCTAGCTTTTATTAAATTATTATTGTGTAGTTCTTTTTCTACATTGTCTATAATTATAGTACTGTTAGATCCGTTTTGTGATATAATTTTAAAAGGACCTTTAAAAGGTTTATCTAATTTTTTCTTATTTCCTACTTTTAAATATACGTGGTCTCCTGTTTTAAATTTTGGTTTGTAAATATATTTTTGTGTATTGGAGTTATGTTGTTTATTTCTTAACAAATTTTCTTGTGCTTGATTATGTGCATATCTTAGTTTAATTTTTAATTCATTTATATAATTGTCTAAATTGTAGAATGATTCTTTGCTTTTAATAATTTCACAAGGTAAAGAGCATAATTTACCATATACTAATTCAAATGGTGTATAGTGAGTCGTGCTATGTGGAGTGGTGTTGTATGAGTATGTATAGTATGGTAATAGTTCATCCCAGTTATCCTTCCCGTCCATTGTCATTAAGAAGTCATTTAAAACTCTATGGTTTCTTTCAACTGTACCTAAAGTTTCATGATGGTATGGTGTTGATGTTACTTTGTCTATGTTCATTAGTTTACAGATATTTGTCAATAATTCGTTCGTAAATTCAGTACCTTTGTCTGTTTTTAATTTCCTAAAACAACCATATTTTAAAATAAACTTTTCTACTATCGTTTTTGCTACACTCACTGCGTCTTTTGTTATCAAAGGAAACGCTTCTACAAATTTTGTAAGTTCGCATTGAATTGTTAGTATATATCTGTATGTATTGGATGGTCTAAGAGGACCAACTGTATCTATTGTTACAACATCAAATGATGTATTTGGTGTATCTGTTATTGTCAACTTTTCTTTTGTATATTTAATAATTTTTACTTCGTTACAGATTTTACATTTGTTAATATGGTCTTTAACCATTTTATTCATGCCTTTCCACACATATTTTTGTTTGAGTTTTCCTATGCATCGTCTTATGCCGCAATGGCCTGCTGTTTTTGAGTCATGGTATCCTTTTATTAATTCTTTCATTTCTTGTTCATTTTCTATTCTTTTCGGAGGAGAATATAATAGTATGTCTAGACAATCTCCGATTTCATTTTCTTGTATTTCCTTAAAAATTTCTTTAAATCTATTAATAGATATCTTTTTAAATATTTCATCATCATTCGCTAGCGCTAGTTTACTAATGTGTTCATGCTTTGCGTGAGATAACAATTTTTTCAAAATCAATTTTAACTCTGATAATGTCTTATGATTGTATCTAACATGTAACTCATTTTTAAATTCATTAAACTCATTTTTTTGGCCAGTTTTAGTTTTATCTTTATTCTCAAATTTTAACTTTTTTACTCCTCTAATATCAGATATTGAAATACACTCCCATATATGAAGATGATCAGTCTCCAATGGTAAAGTGTCCGCGGGTGTTTCTTCTTCTTTATTATCTGTCAATTTATTTTTCATTCCTCGTGTTAACACATTGATATTATTTGTTGGTACCATGTCTTTTAATTTCTCCGAGTTTAAAACTATTCTTGACAACGCATCGGCGTTGGTATTCATTTTACCTTGCTTAAATATAATGTCAAAATCATAATCCATTAAATCTATTCTTATCCTAGTTAATTTAGATGATGGGTTCTTATGGGTAAATAAACTAACTAATGGTCTATGATCTGTATACACTATAAATCTTTTACCATACAAATATGGTCTGAAATGATTTATTCCCCAATGAATGGCTAGCAACTCTTTTTCTATTATCGCTTTGTTTATTTCATATTTATTTAATGATTTACTAGCAAATGCTATGGGTTTATCACTACCGATTTCTCCTTGAGAAAGTACAGCTCCCAGTGCATAATTTGAAGCATCTGTTGTCAAAACAAAAGGTTTTGAAAAATCTGGGTAACTTAGTACTGGTGGCGACATAAGTTTTTCTTTCAAAAGTTCAAATGAACTCTGACAATTTTGTGACCAGCTAAAAATCACATTTTTCTTTAATAATTGATTTAATGGTTTTGCTATGTCAGCAAAGTTCTGAATAAAACGTCTGTAGTAGTTACAAAAAGCTACAAATCTGCGTACTTCGTCAGAATCTGTTGGTGTTGGGTAATCTTTTATTACTGAATATTTGCTAGGGTCAGTAGTCACACCTTTATCTGTGATTAAATGTCCAAGGTAAACTACCTCAGGTCTCAAGAAATTACATTTTCCTGGATTCAATTTTAGATTATATTTACGTAACCTTTTAAAAACTTCTACAAGATTCCTATTGTGCTCTTTTAAACTAGCTCCAAAAACTATTATATCATCAACGTATAAAAATGCTGATGCTTGTAAACCACTAAGTGCAATTGAAAGCATTCTTTGAAAACTATTTGTTGAGATTTTCAAACCGAAAGGCAAACGTTTAAATTGGAAATGACCTGAATCTGTTGAGAAGGCTGTTAATGGTCTCGATTTTGGATGTAGTGGAATTTGATGAAATGAACTTGTCATATCTAGAGTCGAAAAATACTTCGCTTTACCTAATTTATCAAGTACATCTTCTAACCTGGTTAATGGAAATTTGTCATCTACAACTTTTTTATTCAAAGATCTATAATCAACTACTAGTCTCCATTTTTTTTTCTTCCCCCGCGCTCTTCTTTGGTACTATTAACAAGGGTGAATTGTATGGGCTAACGGAAGGTTCAACTATGTCTTCGTCTAATAGTTTGTCAACTTGTTTTTCTATTTCTTGTAAACTGGAGTGTGGTATTCGATAGTTTTTAATGTAAACTGGTGTTTTGTCCGTTGTTCCAATTTTTTGCTCATAAAAATTATTTTTTGTCAAAATTTCTCCATCTAAATGAAAAATGTTTTGATGATCTTTACAGATTTCTAATATTGAAGCTTTTGCTTCCTTATCTAGCTTATCTATTTGAATTTCTTTTTGAATTTTTTGGAACCTGCTTTCATCGGTTAAAGTATTTTTGAAATGTAGTATATCATAATTTTTAAGTTTATCTATACCTAGTGTTAATTTTGATATATTTACTTCCTTTTCAGTTGTATTCAAAAATTTTTTATGTGTTATTCCTTCTGACGGAATAATGGTATTTGCAACAAATATCCCTTTTTTCATTTCTTTCCCACATATTACGCTTTCTTCATCTACATCAATATCTACAGCTATTACTGTTTCTGTTCTTGGAGATATTTTTATGTTTTTAACTGTTTTCGTTTGCACATTCATTGGTATTATCAGATCATCATCATCAACTTGCGATATTGTTAGTGTATACGTTTCATAGTCAATCTTACAGCTACGCTCTGTTAAGAAATCTCTACCTAATATTCCATCTGCTAATAAATTTGAATTTTCTAACATTATGTGAAATTTATGTACTATTTCCTTATCCTCCCATAATAGCTTAATTTTTGCAACTCCTAACGAGTTTGTCATTCCCCCATTTATTCCGCTTATTTGACAAATGTCACTTTTATCTATATAACTATTAGCTAAATTTTCTTTTAATAATGATATATCTGCACCTGTATCAATTAATAATGATATTACGTTATTACCTATTTTAACTCTAATATAATTTGAAAGTTCTTCATTTTTACTTACACTAATTACTTTCTTTGTTGAGTACTCCCCGGTTTTTCGCCACCGGGGGTACCCCCGTTTCCCCGGTTGCCATCTCTATTGTTATTATTATAACCTCTGTTTCCTTGGTTATTATTTCTATTATTTCTACCATAATTGTTACTTCCTCCTCTGTTATTATTAAACCCTCTATTACTAGTGTTGTTTCTATTATGGCTGAAATTCCTACTGTAATTATTATTTGAGTTTCTAGTGCCATGTTCATTATTTCTCTGTTCTCTATTATTAAAATTTCTATTATTATTATAGGACCTGTAATTGCTCGTAAAAGTTCTTCTATTTCTTGTGGCTATATGTACAAAATTATTCTGATTAGGTGTTGTTTCTACTTCTAAAGCTATTTTAATCGCGTCAGATAGTTTTGTTGGTCTTGCCGCCAAAACTACTGATTTAAATGGCTCTTCTAAACCATTCTTGAAAGTTGTCAAACCAATTTGGTCATTAAGTTTAACTATTATTTCTCTATTTGTTTCACCTTGTTCACTTATTTGAAATTCATTTAATGATGCTAACAAGTTCTCTATTTTAGACCCAAAAGTATTCACATTCAAACCTCTTTGATTTGTTTGTGATAATTCACTGTGAATATTTGAGGTTGTTTTATATGATTTATATGTTTGTTTGAGTAGTTTTTTAAAGTCTTCAAATGTAGTAGGCTTGGCTTCTGTCAGAATTTTATTTTTTACTTTTTCTGATAGCTTTGTAGCTAAAACGAATTTAATTAATAATTGTTTCTGCTGCTCATTCTCTAAGGTGTCGTGATAGAATTCAATTAAGCCAAGGTAATTGTTTACTTCAAGATAATCCCCTTGAAATTCCGGAATTAGCTTGGAAGCAGTTACTAAATCAAATTTTGACATTTTTGTTTTAAATTCGTCAACTTTGTGTTTTAAAAGTAATTTTATTCTTCCTAAAAGCAAATCAAATTCATACTCCTCTTCTTTTTTTGCTATTTTCTGTCGTACATTTAATAAGTCCTTTAAAGTCTTGTCTATGTATTCGTCTGTGTAAGTTCTGTTTGGACTCTTTTTTAAATTCGCAAGTATCTTCGAAGCATATTCTATTTCCATTTATTTATTGTGTATAATTTTCATTTATGATAGATGTTATTTTTAAATATTTATTTTATTTAACATTTCACTAAAATATCCTTGATAAAAGCATATTGTAACAAACTTTTTCATCTTCATTCAAGTAAAATTTAATTGTTATTATTTTCAAATTTTATTATTATTATTTTTTTTTTAAACACTATTATTTAAATTCATATTTTTAATTATTTGTTTTTTAACATATGTCTTACAATGCTTATTTATAAAATATATGATTACAATTAATATAAAAACAATCGAAATAAATGCTATTATATTATTTATTAAAAGGTTGTTGCTGCTGCTGCTATTGTTGATATTGTTGTTAATGTTGTTCATGGTGATTTTCTGCTGCTGTTCATTGGCTTTTGGAAGTACAATTGCCCAAACCATGCCTCAGTTGTTATGTTTATTTTTCTTTAATTCTATCAGTTCCGCAATTAGTTTTCGTTTGTTCTCTCCGACGAAATAAAATCGATTCAAACTTAGGCATATATTGGGGAAAGGAAATAATATATTAAGCGAGAAAACCAAGAGGTCAGTCCAAATATGCGTTGCCCAATCTAGTAACCATTCAATATGCCAAGGGTATTCAATATAAAAATAATATATTTTATGAATATTATGCTTTTGCATATCTATCCATGCCTTCGACGCCTACTTGTACTGGTAATGCTTCGATTGGAGTGTTTAAGTGACTCTTTTGTGGAATTATTCTGTTCCTATTTTCGATAAATTCATTTATTGTACTTTCGCCATCTGCGGTTATGTATTATTGCATTATATGTAGTTTTTCTCTGGTTATGTTGTGCCAATTTGGCAGGATCGCCATGTACGCTCTTTAAAAACTTTTACCTGAGCGGTTAAGTTCTGCGGATCTTATTATCTTCTAAACCATCAGATTAAAGAAATCATACGAAAGGAAGTTGCCCTGTCTGAAACTACATTTGGTATCAAACGGCTCTGGGTGATACTTATAAATTCTGACGGAGCTGGTGGTATTTCTCAATATCATTTTACACAGCCGAATTATTTTCGTAGGAATACCAAATCCAGACATGGCGGCGTATAGGCCACTCTTTTCGAGCTGTGGAACGCGGCTATGCAGTCAACAAATATATGGTGTGGCTCGATCCTTTCTAGCGAATCTTTAGTAAGATGTGGAGTATTGTGAATACCAGGTCAATGGTAGAATTGCCAGGTCTAAAGCCAAACAGATAAGGCCCAATCAGTTCGTTTACGGTGGGTTTCAGCCTTTCATACAACCTATGCTTAGAAGACTGATCCCGTGGTAGTTGGCGCGAATGGTGGGGTCACATTTCTTATGAAGTGGGCAGACCACACTTAAATTCCAGTCGTCGAGAATGCGTTCAGTGGAACATCGATTAAGTCTTCATCAACTGGGGGCTCGTCTTCTCCACAACTTTTAGTGCTGCTACCATTCAGTAGGGTGGAAAAGTGTTCCCTCAATAATTTCAGTACATTCTCGACATCGGTGACTGGGTCGCCATGGTTGTCCTTAACTTAGCTCGCCATGGTCTTAAAACCTTTCGTAAGTCCCCTATCTTTGGCAGATGCCAATCAGCTGTGTGAATCTATTTCGGCTTGAACCTAACATTCTATACTACCATGCTACGGGCCCCAGACAAGTCGATTAGCCGTAACGTAGTCCGTTATCAGACGTTTGTTTTCGTTGAGGGTGAATTTTCCGACTGCGGTCCAAAACATCTCTTCCTCGTGACGGAAGCAGTGCTCATATGTCTTCTTTAAGCGCTCTTAAAAGAGTTGTTTGAATGCTTTGTCCTTCCCATCCATCGGGGCTTGGGCGCACATTAGCGAGATGTCGAAGAATCTTACTTTGATGCGGATTGTTTCTAGACGCCCGTCTAATGGGGTTAACGACAGTACACTCTCCCACTACATATCCAACACCGAATTCGCACTCCTTTACATGGCAGCCGTAGTAGACGTCGCATTTCTTGGGTGGCGGTGATGCGAGCTTTTATCCTTACGCGGACATCAACCAGCCAGGGTCCAGATATTCCAGGCGCATGCTCTCAAATCGTAATCGTTTAAACGTTTGCGGTGGTCGTCATCAAAAGAGGGGTCCCATCCAAAGTTTAGGTATTATTTTTTATTACCAGATGGTGAAATCTCAACCGAATGCACGTTTATAAAGCGAACCGTTTACTCGAACACTGACGCCCGCTTGTAGCCGCGCTTACTGGTGAACGAACACTGCAGACTTCAGTGAGCCCTTAAACCGAATAAGTCGGAGTGACCGCATGGAAGCTACCTCTTTTTCTGCCGTGACCCAATTCTCCACTCGGATTGGGTACCACCACGAACGAGGTCGCAAGAGTCGGGATTGAGTATAGCCGAGGAACTGTAACTACATAACTTAAACGCTGGCTTCTCTTAAGTCGCCTGTTACTGCTCCGAGAGGATATTTTTGTTTGGGATTTAAATAATTTTTACGGATAAAAACCGTTTATGCATTTTAATGAAAATAAAATTAAGTTAGAAATTTGGAACATGATGGATACACATATATTTGCAATTTCTCGACTTTCTATATCACTGGTTGATTTGCAGCGAAATATAAGACAAAGAAGCATACATTTTAAAGCAATCCAGTTGAAAGAATATGTACAGAAACAGGTAACTATGTACTTGCTATTAAACAGTTTGTTGTTGTTGTTAGACATTTTCATGAATTTGTGCGTTCACCACCACCAATTGCTGCGATATCAGAAAACTCACCCATCCAGGCGGCGATTGTTGACTGCTGCTGGGGGACCGGCTCAAATGCGCCTAGCCTATTTTTCTTGTGTTGTTCCCACTCTTCTTTTTTTTTTTTTTTGCCCACTTTGTAGATTTCTTACAGCGATTCCAATAGGAACCGTTGCTTTGACCGTTCTGCGCATGCGCCGATTCCCGGGCGCATGCAACAACGTGTGGCACATATCCACAAATGTGTTTGTATGCGCGCGCGCGTGTGTGTGGAGTTGTTTAGTTAGTGAATGGCACACCAAATCAATTCGAAAATGATCCAGTAATTGCAGTTTTTATGGTGAATTTATATGCACATACACATAAATATAGCTGCATGTATGTGGCTGATGTTGCCGCTGTGGCGCGTTCATGTTGCAGCTTTAATAAAAATGTAGTTTTTCGACCATATTTCTAGTCACGATTCTGGCATCTGCTACACGTATTGTATATGTACATACATATTTACATAAGGTATAACAACTAAATATATCTATATGTACATACATACATATGTGAACATATAAAGTACCTAAGTAAATAGATGCCAGCCACACTCCCTCTTTATTGCACATTCTACGATTCAACATTTCCACTGTTTTTAATGGAAATTTCAATTAATTCGATGCTTCCACAGTTCAACAGCTTGCAACTCATCGCCTTGGTGAAACTTTTGGTTATTTATTTGTGCAACATTATGCACATCAGTCTGAGTGTATGTGTTAAGGCGATTGTGTGTATGTAAGTGTGAATATCTGGGGTACCGCTGCGGCATGTCGCGTGTCGTTAGACGGGTGCGAGTCTTCAAGTCTCGCCCGGTGGTACTGACTTGCTTGGCAGGCTGGCAGTCTAGCTGGTAGGTGAATCCCATACTATGTAAAGCTCTAAGAGCACATAAATCTGGCTACTTGGTGAAAGAACTTGTCTCGATGTGCCACAATTTTTCACTTGACTTTATTCGCGCTAAAGACTTGCTCTACAGCGGCATAGCATTCCAGTATACCAGCTCACCAAGCTTGCTAGAAGGTGGCTTGGCTTAGTTGGTCTCCGTGCAGTTCCCTTTCTCGCTCTTCTCTTGTGCTGTGTTGTGTTGTCGTGTCTTAATCGATTTATTTATGTCTATATTAACAAGAACTGTTACTACGTTAATACGCATGCATAAGTCGCTTTAATTCATTTCGCCGCGATTCAAAACATATGTATAAATTGAATTTCAATTCGCTTTGAAAGAGCAAAGTGTGTTGGCTCACACTCCATTTCAAATCGGTAGTTTATTTCTCCAGACAGTTAGAAAGAGTGTATAAACACCGCTCTCACTCAAAGCGATTTGGAGATCAGCTGTTCCGCTGATTAATAATAATCGTTCTTTTTCTTTGTCACGATTTTATAATG
>NW_023458560.1:14076018-14079779 GCF_013731165.1 Rhagoletis pomonella
ACCGCCCATTAGGGTGGAGCGCAATATTTATGCCGGTGGCCTAAACAGTAACTATGTTACTAATGTATAAATGAGAACATAATATTTATAAAAATCATTATTTTGTCTTTCATTTCATAAATGAGTAGGACATCAGCATAATGACAGAACGCACGTTAAAAGTATGCGTTCTACAATGAAGCTTGGCAGAGACTACTTTGGCCACTAAATTAACATATTAACGAGAAATAAATTAATATTTCATATCAATAATAGCATGAAAAATATATTTCTTGCCTTCATTTGATTAAAAGGAAAAAACATTTCATTTAATTTTATTTATTTGCAACAGCTGGCGACCGACGCAGCGATCTTTCTGCTTTGTGTTGGCCTTAGCGTTGCCAAATTTTGGATATGTGGACGGCTGCTTTGAAATTCGACGCCAACGCAACGCCAATGTTGTATGCGAACCGGTCTCTATTCCTTTGTTTACGCAAATTTTCCCATGTCTACATATCCATATATACATGCATACATATGTACACATGTCCTTGAACAACAGGCCACAAATAAATTTTTTCACCAAGGACTATATGTCATTCAGGTATACAGCATAACTGCTACAAGTAGAAAACTATTTTGGGGGTGTTAGCAAGTGCTTACTTGTTTTTTGTTTCTGCGGCACAAACTATTATAATATCTTCGTTACTTACTTTTCTCTGTAAAGACAAAATACATGCATATGTGCATACACATATAAATGCATATATGCATAAATACGTACATACAAACATATATAAATATGCATGTTATGTGTGTACACATGTATGAATATAACTCTAAAAAATAATTCATTCCATAATCTATGCTTATGTATGTAATCAATTTTATTTGTTGTTTTAAATGCTGCCCTAATATAATACTTCACATATATATATGCATATGTACATACAATTATTAACATACTTTCGTACATAATCTATTGACATACATTCCCACATTTTTATGCACAAAAATGCATGTGTTGTATAGTACACTCGGAGCGCTCGCTCGTCGCTCACTCGTCTTTCCTAGCAGAGTGAGTATGCAGACAGCTACTCGCCTCGCACTGCGAGCGAGGCAACACCCAACAGCCTCGCTCATTTAATAGGAGCGCGAGCAAACAAGCAGCGCTCGCTCGTTTGGTCTTTATGTAGGGCGAAGTAAACCAGATTCAATAACAGAATTTTTAAGTGAATTTGTTGCAGAAGTTAAAGAGCTTGAAGCTAATGGTTTTGAAAGTAATGGGCGGTGCATTACTTTCAAAATTAGGGCTTTTGTTTGCGATGCCCCAGCAAAATCTTTTCTTTGCGGGATACCAGGTCATACTTCACGTCATGGTTGTCCCAAATGCACCAAAGTGGGGAAAAAAATTGACGGCGTACTGACTTTTAGTACGGAGGTTGGAACCCTGATACCAAGTATAGACTTTTCTGAACGCAAATATCCAAATTATGCTTCTAACCTTGATGTGGGGAGAAATATGCTAAAATTATTTGTGGAAAATTTTCCAGTAATTTTTGGGGACAATAGTGTTTCCTACAATGTACATGGGTTACTTCATGTTCACGAAGATGTTAAAGAACTAGGTGTACCTTCAAATTACTCGGCCTACCAATTTGAAAATTATTTACAAATACTAAAATCATATGTTAAAAAACCAACTAAAATATTGCAACAAATAACGAATATGTTGAAACACGAAAAAATTTTAACTGCGCCAAAATTTACTGGATTTCATATTAAAAACGATTGTGTAAGTTTTCATTTTAAAGATTTCATCTTATCCAATAAATATCCAAATAATTACTGTTCTCTTAAATCGTTCCAATATATACTAATTCAACAATTTGGGGACGTAAATAGTAAAACTTTAAAGGGCAAGAAATTATTAAATTTCGAGAATTTTTTCACAGAACCAATCGATTCCTGCACATTAGGGATATGTACTGCAGACACCACTTCATTTGGCCATGAAGAGGAATTTTCTCTCGATGATGTTGAATTCAAATTGATGTGCATTCCATTTGAGGAAAAAATTCTTCTCATTCCCATTTTACACACTTGCATGTGATTTCTTTACGATCTTTAACTTTTTACTATTTTATTTTTTAACTTTTATATAACTGAGATAAAATCATTAACTTTTTATTTTTCTCGAGCACCTTTTTAAAAAATACGGAGCGCAAAACCCGATCACGTCGGCGGCGGCAATCCCGATAAAAAAGGCAAAATGTAAGTATACAATCGTTTCTGTTGATATTAAAGTATAACGTTAATATAACCTTCCAGATACGACCGAGAATAAAATGCTGTTACAAAACAGCTCAAGACGCGTCAGTTTGACCAGTGAATGCACCATAGGTAAATAATTATTTTCAATGACATGCTTACATAAAGCTTCCCTTACACATATATTTTCATATTTTTTTAGAATCACGGAGAATAAGCGTATCAGCATCGGCCATAGAGGCAAATGGTGTGTTTTAAACCCAAATATTCAGCTTATTATCAAAACCATATATAATTTTAGATAAAGATTTAAATATGAAAAATTAATTATAATAAAAAATGCAACTTATTTTTGATATTTAGGGAGCAACCAAGAAGTTTTTCAAGTGGTGTGTTGCAATCACTGCAACATCTTTGAGAAACAACTGCAAGCAATGGGCAAAAAAATAGAAGTCCTGCAAAACGTTGTGGAAACCCAAAACGCCGCGATCATGGACGCTATAGCCGGGCAGAAGGTGGCTACAGAACAACTGGTGCGCCAAGAAGCCCAAACACACCTGTCGTCAAATATTTTCCGATATGCGATATACCCGAAATGCGGGCGTTGGAATGCAAAATAACTTCTGCCAACAGGGATATATATGTGCGTTATTTATAAAAGTATAAATTTGCAGACAATTTTATAAAGAATAAAAATTATTTGAAATGCTTTATAATAAAAAAATTATGTAAGGAAATAAATATATGTACGTACTTACATATATTTAAAGATATAAAGCAATTCAAATCAATTTCATTACTCATTTCAAATGTATCGATTTTGCAGGATGCTGCTATTTCGTCCATTTTGTGCAACAACATAAAAAATATTTCAATGCTGCTAAAAATAGACGTAATCAATGAATTAAATGTGGATGGATCTCATGGAAAGGTTGGGCTTAAATCCTTTCCAAACTTTTATGGTGCACTTACAGGTGTTTTTTGTTTAAAATTTTACACATATATGTACATTGAAAAATTTGTTCCCACTCTCAGGAGCCATTGCCAAAATGCCGTTTAAGGGATTGACGCCAGAAGACACGGTTAGAAGCGCACTAAAATTTGAAAAGGCAAAGTATTTCAAAAAAGCATATAGACAAAAGAAGAAAAATTTTGAAAATTAATTTTTAAGTTTATCAAATTCATGAATTGTCTTTTTTTGTTTTTTTTTATTATTTTATTGATCTCAATATTAACTTTAAGACTAACGAAACCCAAGTACAAATGAAAATGAATTTAAAAATGAAATTAATATTAGACTTTTAGAATAAGAAAGCGCAGAATCTGAAAGTAACTTAAAGACTAACCAAATGAAAATGAATTTGAATATGAATATGAAATAAATGTAGGTAATAGACGGTTTTAGAATATGAAAGAATTTAATTTGAAAATAAGAAATAATTGAACTTTTAAGTTATTGAAATCAATGAAGTGCAACTTTTTTATATAAACTATCTTTATATTAACTTAAA
>NW_023458560.1:14079789-14102169 GCF_013731165.1 Rhagoletis pomonella
AGAATAAGAAACGATTTAATTTTAAAATAAGAAAGAATGGAATTTTTAATTAATGAAGTGCCACTTTCTCTATAAAATATCTTTATATTAATTAAGACTAATTAAACAAATGTACATATAAAATGAATTTAAAACTGAAATGAATTTATTTATTGCTCTGTTTTAGAATAAGATTTTTTATAGTTTGTTACAAATAATATAAAAATATCTAATTAAAAGCCATGCAAGCGCACTAAAAAATTGTTATATAGTGTTTATAATTTGTATTAACGGTGAAACGATTCTAAAAAGGTAAGAAAAATACTAACCCGATTGGAATACAAAGAGACTAGTCCCATTATATGCCCGATTTGTCTGAAAACGGACTACTCTACTTTCATACCCGTTCGGGTATAAAAGGGTACAATTAGTCTCTTCATAGGACATGCCCGAACAAAAGGGAACAGTTCAGTCCATACAAAGGGATGCAAAGTGGCATTAGTCGCATACTCCTTTGCGACTCATCCCGGACTCGTCGCATTTTTTGCAGGGAGGCGCCAATTTTCAAATGCATACACAAACAAACAAAAAATGTAATAAAATTTTGCTATTTCTGTTGTTGTTGTTTATATTATGTTCCACCGCCATTTGGCATCGTTGCAACTCTGGCAAATGTTTTTGACATTGCGCCAATTGGGTTCAACGATGTGAATGTGACTACATTCATTTGCTGGCCGATACTCAATCGTACAACGTGCGGCAAAGGCCGCAAAAATACGCGGCAAAGTCAAGTGATGCGCCAACAAGTTCATAATTTAAATTTTACAAGCATTATTACTATATTGTATGTACAATAGCAAGTAAATTAATAGCAAATCAAGAAATTTATCAAGATGATAGTGGGACGATGAGTTCGAATGTTGTTTGGTCGGTGTTTGCTACCCAGCAAACATTTTTGTGGAAAAGGCAACGGACTGGATTTAAATTGTGGCTTACAATCACACTGCAATACTGTTTTGCAACAAAAACTTAAGGCTTTTTTTAAATTCTAAATATTACATGAGAAACAGCGCATTGGCAGAATAAAGACATTTCATTTTATGAAATAAAATTGTTTTTTCCAGCTTGAGAAAAAGCTACTATTATGTACAGGTTGGGCTTAACATATTCATGCGCTTCAATTTACATAGGAATTTGAATTTTCGCCTTCTCAGCGCACACCACCGCGGTGGATCGTAAGGCGTTAAATGGCAGCAACCGTGCTAACAACTTACGAAACAATCGACCAATCAGTTGTGAACTTCGCCCGTGTTATCGGCAGGCATAAGCGACACACAACGGAGAATCAACCCATCAAACGTTCCATGTCGTCCGAACATAGCGTGGCGACAAGAGCCATAAGTTATCGTGGGAAGCACCCCAACAACGCTATGCTTCGCTTCGAAACAGTCCGAAATTGCAACACGGGAGACAGCGGCTCCACAACTGGAGCAGAGACATCGAGCCATACGAAGATTCTCAAGAATGTCTACTGCTGTCAGAACGAATCTGAGCACACGCAACGAAAACATACTGGCTGGAGACCGACGGCAACACAGGAAATAGAATTGCTGAAAGAAAAACGGTCTAATCTACAGCAACGTCGCTCTCGATGGTGCAACACTTCTGCTCTTGTAGTGAAGTAGAAGGACCTGGTGTAAACTTCTGCTTAACACCTCTTCGAATGCATATCTCTCTCTCTCTCGTGGAGTGTAGAACGACTGCTTAACCTGGTTCGTACGGGTATAAGTGCCATCCATCACTGAATGCCTGACACTGTAAGGTAGCACTTTTGTAAAATGGAACAGTCTGATGAGATGGACTGCCGGTGCTATGGGCCAGCGGATAAAACGTTTGACCATATATTAATGGTCCTCTGCAATAACGACTCAACTCAAAACTCAAAAAAGAACTCTTACTACTGTTAGTGGCTAACTAATACTTGTCTAATCCTTACTAAAGTAAGTAGTAAAGATTACTAAAATAAGAATTTGGCATGAATTAGACAAGGATTAGAGACATGAGGCCCTGAATAGTAATACGGATTTAGTTTTTTTTTTTTGAGTTAAGTGTTTTTATTGCAGAGGACCATCGATATGTACAATCTGATTGCCAAGGTTGCTTGATTTGAAGGCCTTTTTGATTTTAAATCGGCTTTTTAATAAAAAATCTATTGGAATTGCGATTCCATTAATCTTCCAAATAAAAAATAAATTTTGTTTTTGATTGGATTCGTAGACCAAATACTGTTGTTCTCACGTCAGTCCCAGATTTATATCCGGCCAAGGACTGTCCCTCCAGCATCACTCCACAAAAACTATTTGAGAAATTTGTATGCTGTTACAACAAGAACAACAACCAAATAAGAAATACATTTTATATGTGATTTGATTTGCAATGGAAGAACACGATATCCTTCTGTTGGAAAATCACGACTCAAATTGATTTGCTTGACAAATCAAATCACAAATAAAATTTAGTTTTTATATGATTGACGAAAAACAAAAAAGGTTTTGTTTTTTATTTGGTCGAGGAATCAAGCCACAAATTAATTTTATTTATGATGTGATTCTTTTAACAAATAATGGGCCTTATGTTTAAAAAGTGAGCTTAAGCTCAGACCCAATTTTTGCACTGAAGGGGTGTACTGAAAATCGAGTCGGAGCTTAAGCTCACTTTTTATGCATGAGGCGCAATAAATTTATATTAGGGGTATTCATATAACATATAAATGAATACCCATAGTATTTCGCATTTGATGCAACATTCAATTCAAAAATCAATTTGATTTTTGGATTTGTGATTTGACCCTGGTGATATCCAACGTATGTACGCGTAAGTCGCCTTCGACTTAAACACATAACGAATATTGCCTTCATCCATAATCCGGAACATGACTCCCTCAAACTCCTAAATAAATAGCCTAAGCGTAAAGCCAAATTAGAGCTGCGGTAACCATAACGCCTTAGCCATAACGTAGCAAAATACTTCAGAGCTGCTTATGGTTATGGCGAAAAACTAAAAAAAATAGATACCTGCGGTTTGGTTATAGCTCTGGTGTTATGATATGACACCAATACTCGTTTACAGAGCTGCGCGTACCTTTTATCGGAACATTTAATTGTTATGGTTATGGTTATGGCTATGTTATGGCACCACTAATTTAGCCTTTAGAGAGGATTCTTAAGGGTAATCGCAATAGCTCTAGCTGGGTTGCAACGCTAGTATACACCAACAACAATAATAACGCTTACTCTGACTGAATGGCAAGATGCAACGTCTTGCATGAAAATTTAGTGATCCTCGAGGAGATATGCGAGAGTCAGATTCTTCACTAGAAATATTAGGCTTTCTATCTAAGTAGTCTCCAGTAAATAATTTAATATATCGAACTCTGAATTACGCATATATCGACATTCTACCGATTGCGGAACAATATAGTGATATAGTGAAATTTGTGAGCCTACTTTTTTAAATAAATAAGTTTGTATGTATCTCCAGTTTGGAGATTCGGTATAATCTTATAAGAATCTTATGTTTCTCAACGATTATAGATTTTTTTTGCGTTTACTGGGTACTCGTAATGTTTATTTTTCTGCTAGTGTGCTTCAGTGTTGGCTTCATCACCATTTGGCACCACGCGAATACCGAAGCCGCCGCCGCCGCTTAAGTCTGTGTTGGCCATAATGGCAGAGATACGATCGACGCCACTGAAAAGTTCAGCAACCGGTCGACCATTTTCCGTTCCACTGTCCCGTTTAAGTCGTGTGGGCGGCTGCGCAGTACGCTCTATAGCCAGCGGGCGCTCATCTTCTACAGATGTTGTGATGTCACAATGCCACAGTCAATGCTATTAATTCCGTTAGCGCGCTGCAAACGTTACGGTACCTAAAAAAAAACAACACAAAACAATGATGTGACATAAGCAATAGAAATGCACACCAATGGAAAGCATAAAGTTATTAAACAATAAATAGCCTTTTTTTGTTTTACAACTTACCTATGCGAATGTGTGTAAGTGTTTGTGTTTGTGTAGTATTTGTGCATTTGAATTTATATTGAATATTGAATATTGTGGAAAAGCAGCTAATGTTAGTTACGGTTTAAACATCCGTCGCTCGAAGATGTGTACAACACTGTGCCGCCTCAACATTTACTGAAAAATATCATTTATAGTTGGTAGCCAACGGGCCAACATGCCAAAGGCCAAAAGCCTCCAGCTTCATGCCTATTCAAGCCTACATACATATTTCATTAACAAATCGTAATGAAAAGCGAAAGTTACTCGCACACTTGCCCATTGGCGTGTAAGCCATGGTTTTTTAAGTTGCTTGTTTTTTGGATGGTGTCTTCTTCTTCTTCTTTTTTCTGAAATACCGAAAACACTTGTATCTGCCACTTTTGCTGCTTCAGTGACTCGCATCTGCATATATTTGCAGTTTCATTACTTCCAAGTCCGCAATAAGACTCTAATTAAATTATAATCAATGAAAATAACGCAGTGCTGAAGATGTGCCTTCGAGTAAGTGTAATCGCGTGCGATCAGTCAGGCGCCAAAGACACGTTTTGCATTTTCTTCATTGCAAATAAAGCGAGAAAATTAATTACGTAATATATGTTTGCACATAATATTTATTATAGGTTTTCGGGTATCTACTAGTAGCCATTATAATGCTTCTGGTATTGATGGGATTAATGAAAGGTTTTTGGCTTGGATAGAGTCAGCTCCTTCTCTAAGCTCTTGTCCGCCACAGACCGCATATTCACTAATACTTAGAAATGTTTCAAAGTTATCGTAATAACCCAGTAGAAATTTTATGCATACGAAATCGCTGTTGGTGACATGAGCTTGGTGCTGTGTATGCATACATGCCAGTATAAATGAACCTTCATTTCCATTTAACACGTGTGGTTTCTCAGAGCGCATGCGTACGCCAAGTATACACTTTTCCCACTGTTGTAAATGCATTAATGGAACAGTATTAAAGCATTCTTTCAAGATACATATGTATCCCCATATGTAAATGCTACTTTTCTAATACATTTTAATATACGGGGACATACAGAAAAGCAGCATTTACATATGAAAATGCATATATTGTAAAATCCCGCTAGTGCTGAAAATATTATCGCACAACAAGTCCGTTCACTAAAATGTTTGTACAAGACTAAAAATATTACAAAAAGTCCACTTCAGATTTATCAAGAAGGGTACTTAAAATAACAACAACGAACGTTCGCTTGCAATTCGCTAGAATTTGAATTTATTTGTGGAAATTCATGTTAACGCATGAATTGAGAGTCCACTTTCAAAGTGCTCTATGTCAAATTTTTTGGATTTTTAGTTTTTGGTGGATTACGTACCAGTATTTAGAGTAGTTTCATGTCCAGTACCAACAGAGTGCAAAATCTTTTTATATTCTCAAAAAAATAGCATCAAATGTTAAGTCTTCTTCCAAAAGTCGCTATCACACTTATTTATAAACTTTCAAAACTAAACATCTTCTGATGAACTTAGAAAACTGCTTTAGGTCGTATAGACTGTTAATGTTATCTTATGTCATGTTATGTTGTTACAATTTTATAAGGCTGTTATTTATCCAAATTTTCAGGTAATAATAAAAAAGATTCAATTTTAATGTGACTTGTTGTCGTAGTCGTTTTTTTTTCAAATTTATGGCTTTCTATTATAAAATCACATAACGCTGGTTGCAAGTGGACTACTCAATTGTTCACACTAATTCACTCATACAACATGCATACTTCATGAATGCATACAACCGATTGCTACTGGGAACCGAAAACGTTTTAAGTAGGATATATGTAGATCTGCATATGTATTATTCTTATGCAACGTTACGTTAGAATAACAAAATGAGAAACACCCCAATCGGAAAAGTATTAATGCATTGCATGCGTGATAAATAATATAATGTATTTCTTATGCGTTCTCGATAATATTACTGCTAACTATGTAATCAGCATTATAATGTGTTCAAAAATTTCCAAAAATTTCATATTAAAACACATTCATTTCTCGATACTATGCCCCACTTTTCTTAGTTCATCGACCTGGGGGAAAAAATGCATTTTCGAATGTGAAAAGGGTTGTTTTACTGATTATTTTTTTGATTACTATACATTACATTTTCCCACTGGAATACTAAACTCTTTTTCTTACTTAGCATTTATTAAACTATATCAATAAACTAAATCTTATGAAATACTTCTCCTTCATTACAGATCCTGCGCAAAGTGGCAGTAGTTGTGTACACCGCCCTGGATTATAACTTGGCAGTTGATGAACAGTGTCAAATGTCACATGAATTAGAAGAACTGATCACCTACATGACAGCGGAAGGTAAGATAAACCAATTCGCTAAACTACTATATCAATGTCATTAAAAAGCTCGTTCGGATCCATCTTCTTCGAAACCTTAACAATTTATTTATTTTGGTGAAACATTTTTTTTTATAAAATTGCAAATTTTTCTTGTGAAATTCTTTTTCGTTTTGGGAGGACCCCACAATTGTTTTTAACTAGTTTTTACTATGTAACATTTATTAACTGGAGCAGGAGAATCGATTTATTTTCTTCAAAATTCCTACTTTTTGTGCACTTTGCACTAAAAAACTTAATAAAAGCAAACAAAAATTCAAAAATCGGGCTCAACTGGTCTGTTGCAAAATTTATTGGCTTTCATTAGAAAAAGTTAATCAAATTGAATTAAAAATTAAGGCTCCAGTGAATTGTGAACAATAAATGCCAGTTGTGAACCACTGTGCGATGTAATTGCGCTACTTGCAAATAAAATTGCTTTTGTTCTTCGTCTTTCGCCAAAGTTCGATTATAATTTTGTACCAACGCTATACTTCGTTCAGCAATATCATTAAATATTTTAATACATATTCTTAAACGTTTCTAAGACAACCAACTTCAGGGACTCAATGGTTCAATAGTTATAATATTTTTAATGAAAACAAAAATTATTATTATTACCTTTTAATATTGCAATACAAATTTTTCCAAATAGGAGAATTTCTCAGCGTATATAGGTCCTTTTAAGGCCATACATTTGTTAGGTTAGTTGTTCAGCCTAATATGCATCAATCATCAAAGGCAAGAATATTCTCGGATTCATAGCTATGTGAGAGTCTACAAGCGCTTATATGTGCTTGCTATAATATGGAAAACATTCCATACAACTTGTTAAACGTTTTACGTAAAACTTACATCGGCCCAGTGCAGCCGTTTTTCATTTAGAATAGTAAAAAACTTAATTTTTGAGGAGTATTTTAACATTTTTGGGAGTGAGTAGGCCCCATTTGTTTTACAAATCTTTTAAACCTATTTTAAGGCCAGCTGATAGTGTTTTTACTTAGGAAGCTGCACGATGACCCATTCTCGAGATAAGCATGCGTCAATGAAATGTATTTCTTTTTGTAGCATTTTCAATATCTAACTTGGTGTAAACAGTTTTCTTGACAAAGCCTTTCAATTGCAAAACAATGTAGTTAGTACACAAAGTTTCCAAAATATTATTTCATAGAATTTGTTTAACGCCTCCGAAAGTATGTTCTTAAAGTAACAGTATTACGAATATGCCAAACCAAAACAATAATACTTTTTATTTTTTTTATTTCACAATGCGAAAATTATATACATAAATGCTTACTTTGGGTGAGATGAAGGAAGAGTCTGAAACTTTGAGATTTGCTTGCTGGTCTCTTATGTTAAATAGTTACTAAATTTGATTAAATGTGTTTTCAGCTTAAATTTTCACGTTTAATTTTAATTAAGTTTAAAAACTAATAAATGCATTAAATTATTTTTAGTTAACGAAGGAAACTGTCGTTATAGTTGACTAATTAAAGCTCTACATCAGAAGTTATGTTTGTATTACTTACATAAATATAAAAAATGTGTGTAAAAAATAAATATAAAACTGTGTCAAATCGTTGTAAAATAGATCGATTAAAACTTATGGCTTTTTTATGATGTGTAGTGCCAAATATACCAGAAACTGTTAGGTACAATAGGGATCTTACGCGTGTGTTACGCGCGGTGATAGGATTTATAACGAGACACAATCCATAAGGACGAAATATGTTTGCCGTAGTGCGAGTCCCTACGACATCTTAAGAAGATGAGGATAGAAAGTAAAAAGCATTTTCTCGGCAACAGTCTGGTCTTTGGCCCCACAGAGATGGTGCATTTTTGGGGCAAATGACTTACATGTATTCATCAAAGAGACTGAAAAGTTGGCCGAAATGTAATTATTTCCCACGCCCACTGGTTTTCGCGTACCTTAGGTACAATGACCAACCAGGCTTGAATGCCTAGAAAATTTAAATAGTCTAATCCATATGGTTTTGGGTGTCAAATATCTATTAAAGGTTTTGGAAATTCCAATTTTTTTGTTTAAAAAAAAATTGTTTTCCTAGTTTTCCAAAGAACTTCCTAAAACTAATCACCTAATCGTGAATCAACTATTGTCATTTTTGGCAGGCCCCCGCAGCGTACTGACTGATGTTTGTACAAAATAATTAAATAAACAAACCAACATATGTATGTATGTGCATACGTAAATACGTAATTAAATAATTTTTTATGACTTGGAACAATTGGCAGCACGTGATGTCAGCACTCGCACCGGTGCAGCTGTACACCAGTAGTGGATGACGAATCGGCGCCACCCCCAGCGTTTGATTCATTCTTTCATTTCCTTACCTTTATTTATTTTTCTTTTTTGCACTATTTCTCCCTATTTAAGCAACACAAGATGCGATACAGTATGTTGCAAACTTTTTTTACCTTGCTTTTCCATATTTTTCGCGATTTTTTTTGCTTCACGCTGATTATTTCAATTTATTTGACTGTTTCCATTAAATGTTTTGCCATTTTCATGTTCGGTGCACCTCAGCCAATTCAATTGTTATACCTTTCATGAGCATGAAATGGTATTATAACTTTGGTCCGATGTTTGTAAGTACCAGAACAAAAAGAGATAGACCCATTAAAATGTATACTTTTATGATCAGAACGTCGAGCTGAGTTGATTTAGCCATGTCCGTCTGTCCGTCTGTCCGTCTGTCCGTCTGTCCGTCTGTCTGTCTGTTTGTATGCAATCTAGTCTCTCAGTTTTCGAGATATCCGGATCAAATTTGGTAGGTGGGTGTATTTTTATAATGTATTAATCATTTGTCGGAACCGGAAGAATCGGACCACTATAACATATAGCTCCCATACAACTGATTGTTCAGATATGAGATTTTTCGTTATAACTTCTCCATTTATGCAGCTACGAACATGAAATTTTGCAGCCCTTGCACCCATTATCAACAGAATTCTTACAGTGAAAATTACAAAGATCGGGTCACTATAACCTATAGCTCCCATACAACTGATTGTTCAGATATAAAATTTTTCGTTATATCTCTTCCATTTATATAGCTGGGAACAGGAAATTCCGCACAGTTTTCAATAATTATCAACAGAAAACTTACAGTGAAAATTAAAAAGATCGGATAACTAAAACCTATAGCTCCCATACAACTGATTGTTCAGATATGAGATTTTTCGTTGTAATTCATCCATTTATGTAGCTAGGACCATGAAATTTCGCGCTGTTTTCACTCATTATCAGCAGAAGACTTACAGTGAAAATAACGAAGATCGGGTCACTATAACCTGCAGCCCCCATACAACTGATTGTTCAGATATGAGGTCTTTTATCATATCTCCTCCATTTATGCAGTTAGGAACATGAAATTTCGCACCATTTTCACTCATTAACAGAATACTTACAGTGAAAATAACAAGGATCGGGTGACTACAACATATATATCTTCCATACATCTGATTGTTCAGATATGGGATTTTACTGTAAAACTCCTTTATTTGAACAGCTAAAACCGATAAATTTCGTAAGATATTTTATAAATAATAATACAAAGTCTACTGAGAAAATCGTCAAAATCTATGCTGTATAAGCTTTATCTCCTATAGCACTGATTGTTCAGATACCAGTTTTTGCGATATATCTCCTTTATGTAGGAAACTAAACCCAATAAATTGTGTTACCGGTTTACACACCGATCACATAGCAGTGAAAATCACTTAGATTGGTGCCATATAAAGTATATCTTCCATACCTCTGATTGTTTAGATGCGATTTTTTATATAAGTATGTAACTCCTCTATCGATGTATCAAAATCAGTAATCTGTCAAACTAAAATTTGCAGATGTTCATGAAAGGTATGAAGCCTTCGGCATAGCCGAAGACAGCGCTGCTCACTTGTTTTTGTTTTACATTATTTTTCATTGGTTTATTTTGAATGTTAATGCTGTACTGTTGTAATTTTTGGTTTTGCGGAAAACCACAAGCGTCGTGTCACCATCTGTCGGTTATCTGTGATTTGTAATCTGCGGTCGCCATTTGGCGGTTAGCGGTTAGTGATCAGCTGTCCGTAATTCTGTCTCACAGCAAATCGAATATCTTTTCCTGCATCGCTGTGTGTTAGTGCAGCGCGCCGCTTCATCAACCGATGCCAGACAGCGAATTAAGAGCGGGCCTGATTTTCCAAGTATTTTTTGATCGACATTAAGTGGCACAAAGGGGCAATGAATGGTAGGGGTATAGGAAGTAGCAGGGAGGACTGGGATTGTAGGGTTGCAAAATTCATAGACATCGTTGCTTTTTCGAGATCATTTTTACTTTTTTCATACCAGTGAATACTAAATGATGCATTTTAAAAGCCGCGCCGTTACTTGTTTATGCATGTGCATGTTTGAAATTTTGAAGAGCTTAAAAATATTCGAATAAATTAAATTTTTCTACTTTTCAGAAAACGATGATGACTGCATCGATGAGGGCATTGATGAGGGCCACCAACGTTGGGATGACGACGGCGATGATGAGAAATGGAATGAAACCAAAGAATTTGATTTTGTGCTTGAGGTAAGTTGTTACCAATTTAACGATATTCATATCCGCGAACCTTGAAAAAAATAAGTTCGAGTACAACCAAGCTTTTGAGCCGAGTGAATTTACATATGTGGGTTCGTATTAATAATGATAGAATGAAAGAATACAAGATTGCGCCCATAAGAGAGAATTTTTTACAATAATTTTTGTTTGACGTCACACTGGTGCGTTTTCTAGAGAGAAATGCCAAAACGCGACCAGGAATGGAAGAAGAATAAGAAATTTTGCAAGAAAAACTACAACTAGTTGAACAAGTGTGACGTCATACAAAAGTTATTCTAAAAAATTCTCTTATGGGCGCAATCTTGTATTCTATCATTCTACATACATATATATCGTCGTTTAAAGTACAAAACCGCGTATCAACAAAATACAAAACCGCGTATCAAGATAATGCAAAACTGCGTATGTGAAGTTGCATAAATTATTTTCTAGAGAGTAAAAGCACTCGTATTTCAAAATGGTTCTGTTTTTTATAAAGAAATCGCATTTCTGGCTAGTATATTTCAGGACGAATGGATAAAGATTGAGCCAAGAGCTTGTGGGAGTAAATCCAATTTTTGGCAGCCAATTTCAGTTACGCGGTTTTGCAGAACGACGATGCGCGGTTTTCTACTTTAAACGACGATATGTGTGTCTGTACTCGTATATATTATAAGATATCTCTGCTGAAACGTGCGTAACAACAAGAATGGATAGTGCGGTCTTCGATTATGCCGAAGGCTTCATAACTTTCAGGAATAAAAGAAAAATGTAATCTTATAGTATGTGCATATCTTCTGTTTTAAATTACCTTAGCCACTTAAATGTATGATATTAATCATGAAAACTTATATCTGATCAATCAGTGGTATGGAAGGTCTAAATGAAAGAATCTTAAAACAAAATCTGATTTCTGAACAATCAGTTGAGTTGTACTGTAACACTTTCACTACATCAACTGGTGGGAAATTATTCTGTTTGAAAATTTATTACAAGGCGTCAGAAGGACCACAGCGAAAATATAAATCCACCAGTAATACCACCTTTTATAAATTAGCCTTGATCTATTAGCTACTTTAAAAACATTTGCTAAAAAGCTGAAACGCAAACCGAATGATGTCCTAAAAGTAAAAGGTTCAATTTTGATATGGGATTCAAGGGAACTTTATTTCAAATTAGAACTTCAATCAAAGCCTTTCTCAATGATTATTGCGTTGAGGCATTTCACAAACAAATTGCTTGGTGTCATGGGTGTTGTGACATAAAAGGTAATATGTATTCAAGGACTCTCTTGGAACCATTCTGCCTGGCAATAAAAACAATGATTCAAGTATCTCAGGCTGAGAATAAATATATACCTAACCTAAATTGTTAAGATATGAGGTCAGGCTATAACCTCACTAGAACTATGACGACAATAGAGGAACAACGCCTGTTTTTCTTTGCCTAGGATGAGCTGGGCATAAAACTGAATTACTCTATGTTATTTCGTTGAGGAACTTAGCGATCATTAGACTTAGCAACCCTTTGAAAATATATGGACATTCAGAAGATATATTTACATATGATTGTTTCTTGTATCCCTACATGTGCATGGATTTTTTCTGAGGCTAAATACTCAAGTACCTTAGCTCTCTCGATGAAGAGTGGACGATCAATCTTTTACAAATCAGAATCCTACTGTAGAGCACATTCTAGCTTCTTCTTGATAAAAAAATCTACAGCATATGACGATATTTAAAAAAATTCAAAAATATACATATGTATATACGTACTAGGGCATTCAATCCCGATGGTTTTTAACAATCTCGGGATTTTTCGGGATTTCGACTTTATCACAATTTTTGCATTTTGCAATAAGCTCACCGTTCTCAGCAATAAAAAAGGGAAACCACACAGATTCATTGCCACCACATTTCGTCTTACGTGGAACATTATGCACCTTAGTAAAAGAGTCCGTAATTTAACGTTAAAATATTTTTATAGTGTTCTTAAATATCTACATATATATTAATTGTAAAAAAAACACTTACTCGTATTTGCAGAAACTCAATCTCCACAAAACGCCAACAAAGTAAAATGAAGAACGATTCTGCCACACTGTAAAAGCTTCTTGTGTTTTTATTTGCTACTAGATTTTTCGTTTTTACACAGTTCTTGCCAAACTGTTTGAACAAGTACAGTGTTTTAGGCAAGTTCTGAAATTCATTTCCGGGTGCAAATTACTCAAGTTCACTTTGAATCCAAATTTTGGTATTCTGGATCCCGAGATTGAAGGCCCTAGTATGTACATATCGCTTACCCACTTCAAAGGTGACACAAGTCAAATGTCATAATTTCTGAAATTATGCGCTAAAAAATATGCATAGACCTTTTGTTTATTTTCGAGCAAAAGCTGGTGTAAAATGTTGTTGTAATTTGTTGAAAATATCTAAGGTTAAGTGAATTCCAAAAAATTGCTTTTCGTATGTCCCTTCAAGCGGGTAATTTTGAGTTGTATCTCCTTTCAAGTGGTTGTGCGATATGTATGTAAATGATTGCTTTACATAAAAAATTGCCTAAGTAAATACATACATACATATGTAAGTATGTACAAGTATTCATGAATAATATTTATTTTCCATTTCAACTCCCTATTGTCATTGTTGTCATTTGTTTCTCTTGCCGTAAATGATTAACCTAGTTTTCTATCCATCTTGACCCGATACTTGTCGTTCAATCATCGCTTTTTGATTTATTCCCACACTCTTTGAGACACATTTTACATTTACTTATTCAATTACAAGCTACATCTATACAGCGAAATTGGTTGTACGCTTTAATGTTCGTTTACCGATCTGGCTTATGCTGCAATAACTGTTGTTGACTTTTGAGTGGCTATATCGAGTGTCCACTGAAGTGGATTAAGATGTGCCCAGTGTTTTGATTTAATTTTATTTATTTTTTTCGTTGCGTACTTTATGGTGGCAGCGGATCAGATTAGGGAAGTTTAGGGCCACTAGGCCAATTGAATGGCAGTTGAGTTTCTATGTTGCAACAATGTTGTTTTAATAATTTAATGGTGGGAAATGATAACGAACGAAGCAAATTGCTTAAAAAAAGGTTATATACATATCGTCGTTTAAATTACAAAACGGCGTATCAACAAAATGCAAAACTGTGTATGTCAGGTTGCATAAATTATATCCAGATAGTAAAAACACTCATATTTCAAAATGGTTCTCTTTTTTATAAAGCAATTGCATTTCTGGCTAGTATTTTTTAGGACAAATGAACAAGGATTGAGCCAAGAGCTTGTGTGAGCAAATCCAATTTTTGGCAGCCAATGTCAGTTACGCGGTTTTGCAGAATGACGATACGCGGTTTTGTACTTTAAACGACGATATGTATTGCAGATAATAATACAGTTCGCTACATTTTAATTTTCAATCTGCACAAACTTACCAAAATAGTACATCGTTTTTTTTTTTTATTTTAGAGAAGGAAAACGAGGGACGTTTTGAATTTCAACTTCAGTCGGGTTCTCCGGTCCAAAGGTTATGAAAAAGTCAAGAGATTTGATTACATTTTAGAGCAGGAATTTTCTTGTTTTATGCTGAACTTCCACTGGGCAATGACAAAACCAACTTAAACAACTGGCATGTGGAAATAGACTTAATGGCTTTTATTTTGACAAAACTTTATTATTATTCACCTATGTGTAATCCAATCATGCAATCAATTTATTTTCAACTTCCCGATGAGCTGGAGACTTGAAACTTCAGGCTTATTTCGGAGCCCGATGACAATGCAATATGAAACAGGAATATATCTGCTAGGATATCTGAAAACCCCGTTTTTATGCTCCCATAAGATTAATATTTGGAATGTACATTAGAGCGGGTTGTAGCGGACCAAAAAGCGAAAAAATCGCACATGCAACTTTGCTTAAGAAACCATGGGTCTAAAACCAATTTCGAGCCAGCGAATTTTAAGAGGAAGTTTCATATCAGGTAATACACAATTGTGTGGGAAAAACTTAAACAAATAGCTGATGTATGAGTGTAACGGTACAAAAAGCAGTATATTTTTTTGAAAGTACTTAAATGGCTAAGTTCGTAAGTCCTCCTTGCTTTTCAAGCGTGGTATATTTATACCCGAGCGCACTTTTTCACAAGAGTATTATAACTTTGTTCACATAACGGTTGTTTGTAACAGGCAAAACGAGTCGAGATACATATATACAACTGTAATACATAAATGATCAGAATGAAAAAGATATCTATTTAGCGGTGACTGTCTGTCCGTCCGTCTGTGCACACGATAACTCGAGTAAAAATTTAGATATCTCAACGAAAGTAGGTAAGTGTATTTCTTTTCAGCGTAGGATGGATAGTACTGAAAATGGGAAAAAACGGACAATAACCACGCCTACCTCCCATATAACGGTAGTTTTCAGAAATACGAAAATGCGATATTTTAGTGATTTTTAGACGAAACTTACAAATATTTTAAATATTTGGAAAATGGGCGTAACCACGCCCACGTATGATTGTGAGTGTGTATCTTGGTAACCGCTTCACCAATTTCTCCCAGACACAGTTGTTGGCCTTGGTACGACATACCAAAGGGCTGAATTTTTTTTAAATCGGCCAATAACCACGCCCACATCACATATAACGGTAGTTTAGAGAAATACGAATTCTTCGATAAATCAGTAAATACTGAATCTAATTTATTCACAATTGATGTTTGCAATACTTCTTTAAAAATGTAAAATTAATTATGACTGCTCCAATTATTTGAGTATGATAGATTTGAATGATGACAATATTTTAACAGAACCGCCAATTAATAGAAACATTCCGTATAACCATTTGAAGGAATATTTAGAATTTGAAGACACACCACTTCCTGATCCACAAGTTGCATGCCACATAAAGGTACTGAACGAAACGTTCAACCGCTAACCAGTGTTTCTCGGCGCGTAACGGAAAACACATGTGTAGGGTGTTATGGCTGTGACTGATGTTAGTCGAAAAAATAACACGCTTGAAAAGCAAGCAGGACTTAAGAACTTACTTATTGAAGTATTTTCAAAAAAAATAACTGCTTTTTGTACCCTTGCACTTCTAAATATACTTTTTGTTTAAGTTTTTTCCAAACTATTGTGGCGCCATCGTAAGTCCCACAAGGTAGCATTCTAGGGCCTTTATTTTTTTTTTATTATTTATGAATGACATTGGGTACTGCTTTTTTCTTCGAAATTTCTTTTATATGCATACTACCATAAGATATACTCGGTTATAAGGAATCGTGAAGACTCTCAAACACTTCAGTCTATTCCTGAATATTGAAAAGAGCTCCTTCCTACCTTCACTAGAAGGCACAACCCAACACCTTCAAGCTATTTCATCTCGGACTCCAGGCTGAAGCGAGTTACTGAAGTTAAAGACCTAGGACTCTATTTTGACACAAAATTTAGTTTTTCGTTACATATCAATTATATCGTTTCTAAAGCGTTAGCCTTCTTTCGGAGTAACAGTCTACCATTTTCAGACCCATATACGTTAAAGGTTTTTTACGCAACCTTAGTGAGATCAAAATTAGACTATGCCTCCTTTATCTGGAGACCCTATCACGCATGCCATATTAATAGAATAGAACGTATACAAAAAGTGTTTATTAAATATGCTCACTAAACCCTTTCCTCTTTACGAATCAGGTTGTCTCGAAACCTTGAATAGTAGAACTTCTTTTCTTGCATGATCTTTTGTAATTAATCTCATAAAATGGTTTATTGAATGTTCATCTTTCTTAGAACGATTAAACTTTAAAGTACCGATTCGTAACCTTAGACCCTTTTCAATGTTTAAATATTTGGCAATATCCAACTCAAATTCCTCTACAAATGCTCCCTTAATGGGAATTCTTGCCGAATTAAATAATATTTCGGGTTTGGACCCGTCTCTTCCAAAAGGAACAGTGCCTAGTTTAATTTATAATTATTTCAATTAGCTGGTAGCCAATTTTGTCAGTAAGAAACTATTGTTCTGTGAGCCCTACTCTACATATATTACTTATTTACATGAAAGGGAATAACTCCGCAAAAAATTTTCCCAGAAAGGTAGTACAGGAGTCGAGATATTTCAAAATCCGTATTTATAGTCCGATTTGTTTCATATTTAAAGCATATATGTACTTATATATTACTAAGTAATAATTAAGTAATAAGTATAATGCCATTAGGTGGTGCGAGGTCAACTTTTTTTACTAACGACTAATAAAAGTTTGGCTTATTTTTAACCGACTTCCAAAAAAGGAGGAGGTTATCAGTTCGTCGGAATATTTTTTTTTTTTTTATGTATGTTAATTCTTTTTGCATCGGAAATTGCATATATCGCTAGCTTAGAGTGAAATGTTGCTAAGTCCACTTTTCATGAACAATTAATTTTTGATGCAGGAAGCAAGGAAAATTGAAAATGCACCGTTTCTGAAAGGATCTAACTACTTGTTTTATTTCTACCCGTTTTATTCCGTGATGTGCAAATTTGCTAAGTCCAAAGTAGTCACAGAAAATTTGATAAGTCCAAAAAAATATGAATATTTTTTTACGCTATCGAATTCGATTTGTATTGAGGGTTTTGTATGTATATTAGGCTGGGTCGATTATGTATGGGGGAAAATAAAAGGCATTTGACCGTATTGTAATAGTAATATTATGATATCTTAGGTCTAAGCCAATTGTTATTGGCCAAGAAAGATTAATTTAAAATGTATCTTTAGCCCGCGCAATTGAATCAAATTGTATGAATTTTGAGAATGAAATTTTGGCTTGTATTATCTTTGGAATGCGTTCATTGTTATAAACAGGGCGATATATCAAATTAAGGGTTATTAAATTTAGTACCTCACGTTCATTTATCATTTTTCAATAAGTCTAAAAATTTTTAAGATATTAAAATAAAAAATAAGAAAACTATAATTTTTCCTTATGAATTTTCAATTCTTCATTACTTCAGCAACCAAGTGAAAAATACAAAAAAGTGAGACGAGATTTATTTCAAACGTTTTAATGCTTTCGGATGTTTATATAATATTAAAATTACCATGGACTTGGTCACGCCGATTTGGTCAGTTTTCAAGATCGTGGTGAATGAAGTCAAACATGTATTGTCAAAGATTAGGAATCGTTTGATAAGTTAATAGTAGTTGCAAGCATAAATATAAGTATTTGCATACATTAACATAATACAATAAGGCGTTGTATGAAAGTAGGGGACGTGCAACAAGTGTTTAAATAAATATTTTAGTTAATTCCATTATGAGAAAAAGTAACTGTAGATAGGTAAATGCAATAGTCTTTAACATATCCTAGAAAATCCTTTCGAGGACTCTCCAATTGGACGATATTGCTTTGCATCCAGCTTGAACGAAAGAAGTCACTCTCTGGCATACTTTTCTGTAATCCGGTTCTTTCATTAAAAGGTTCTTTATAAAAATGAAGAGAATTTTTTTTAGAAAAAAACTGGAGATCCACTTAAGTTTTTCGATATAACTTTGGTAAATGTTACTCGATCGGCACGTAATAATTACCAAATTGATAATAATAATAATGATATTATGAGTATGTAAAGCTGCTCGTCAAAACCTAGACCATACGATGTTCTTTATTTAGATCACACCTTTTTTAAAACATTTAATATCGTATAGTTATGTAAAAATATTCGTCCTGGACGTTGTAAAGGCGATGCCAAGTAACAGATGTTCGTGGTATCAGATACACACCAACCGGAGAAATATTTTTTAAACTTAGGTTTCAGATCCATGGAAAACTCTTCCTCAAAGATTAGACAGAAGTATAGTCCCGTTACAGTGGTCCAATTTGCAGCAACTTCACCAATGCAGACGCCGAATTACAGCAAGAAGATTTGCAGTATTTAAAAGCAACTTTGCCTAAAGACCATCATAATTTTTACGATAGTTTGCCACATGAATGATTTTTTGGTGTGTAGTTTAGTTTCAGCGAACAATACTATTAATTTAATCTACCAATAATTGTTTGTTCATTATTATTTTAATGTATAAGTTGTTGTTTATAATAAACAAGTTCGCAACTACGTTTCAAATTAGAAATATGAAAAAAAATTCGCAATCTTCTTTTTCAGAAAATTTATTTAGTCTGAACCGAAAATACCATTAATGGGATCGTAAAAGAACGGCCGCTCTGGTGTAGTGGTAAGCAGTGCGCGATGCCACTGCGCAGGGCCTGGGTTCAAGCCCTGGTCAAAGCAACATTACAAACAAATTTAGAAGAGAAGGTTTATCCTTAACAGCGGTCGCCCCTCGACAAGCAATGGCAAACCTCCGAGTGTATTTCTGCCATGAAAAACAGCGTAAAACTGTAAGTCCCTTCCCTTTGTGTGACAACATCAAGGCGCACGCCACAAATCGGAGGAGAAGCTCGGCCAAACACTAACATATGTGTAAGCGCCAATCTATTACACAAGGGAAAAAAATGGGAAACAATTTCGTTGCATCAAATGTTAATGCTGTTTTGGATAGACTTTTTTATGCTGATTACGAATCCGTAAGTGTAAAGTCTCCATTGTCAAAAAATCGCGTTTTTTTCAATATTTTAGAAGCCAAAGCAAAGAAACTAAAGGTGATATTAGGCTTAAATTAACGCTAGAAGTCTCGACTACTATCCCTGAAAATACCATCCCTGCACCTTGAATTGATGGTCACTTATAGTAATCAGCATAAAAAAGTCTATCAAAAAGCTTTAACATTTGATGCAACAAAATCACTGTTCCCTTTTGTTATTATTATTATTCAAAGCACCTAAACCATTTGTTCTAACAAATTGTTTCTTAAAATTTACCTACGAGAGGGATTTTTCGTATTGTACATATTGGAAAAATTCATCGAAAATTTGCTAAGTCCAACAAACAAATTTTAAGAAAAAATTAGAAAAATTGCTAAGTCACAAAATTATCTACAAAATTTGTAAAAAAGCAGACTTTTTTATTATTTTTTTTTTAGTAAAGGGTAAATGAAAAACGCGAAACATTGCATTCAAAGTTTTGTAAAATACTTAAAGAAAAATACTTAGGAACGTTTTTTGTGTCTCCTGTACAATTGAAAAAAATGGACTTAGCAACTTTGCACTCTAAGCTAGCGATATATTTTTTTTATATGGGAGTTGAAGTCGGTTTTTTTTTTGCTAGAAATTACTTGTTGTTTTTTAAATTCATTGCTAACGTAATGTCCGATCTTTTGTCGTTAATTGCCTAGGGGAAATACGGCATTAGTGCTCTTTAGCGTCTATCTAAATTGAAAATACCAGCCAGAGGGTTGAATTATTAAATAATAAAGTGGCACAATTTTTTTGCATCCGAAACTCAGACCTTTGAACTGGAGCTATTCTTGTTCTGAGTTGCTAACAGAACTATAATTTCATTTTTGTATTTAATACAAATTTACATACGTATACTACAAACATCTACATACATATATACATACATACGCGAATAAATGTACGCATGCATAGTGCATGTAATGTGCCTCTCACAACACTGGTTCAATAAAATACGTCAGCTGTGGATTGGCTGGCCGGTCATAAAAAAGGCAACAGCTGAAGCTAAGCAACGTTGGCGGCGTCTGGTCGCAGCAGTGGCAATCCGGGTGGTTACTATTGTTGTTATTGCTACGTTTCTATTGCTATTGCCGTTGTGATCGTTATTGCTTTTGCCTCTGCACTTGCAACACACGAAATGCACTCGTACATATGTATGTAAGCCCAATGCTCGACCAGCCAAAGCGTTCAACATGTGCACCAACATGTGGCACATGCTGTCATAGACAACTTACCGTAATGGAAAACGTGCAACATGCCACAAAATGCAACATACCACAAAAGGCGGTTAGAAATGGCCACCAACGTACACGATTGTTAATGTGTTGTTGTAACACATACCATAGCACATCTATTTATCATAGTGTGCATGTGTGGTTGTGAATATACATACATACATATGTACATACATATATCGGTGTGAGTGCAATAGCACGGTGCAGCAGCAAAGTTATGCAAAAACGCTAGCAGCGTTGCAGATGCTTTTTATTGCTTATTTGATTTTTCCCCCTTACTTACTGGGAGAATAACTAGTTAGAAGACACATTGGCAAAGAGCCAAACAAATGCTCGTTGAAATGAAGGCAAAGGTGAAAGGTGTTCATGATAAAAAAAAAGAAAACTAAAAGAAAAATCTGTGTTGTCTGCATTTTGGCCAAAAATTACGAGGAAATAAACGTTGGCACACTTATCGGCAATACATATTTAGTTGCTTGACTACTTTTTTGCAATAGGCATGTACGAAGGTGTGTACATTAGGGCTGAGTAATTTAATTTCGAAAAAAAACTGTATGGCATATTCGAATTCTACGCTCGATTCTAAGCAAAAATGGTGAACAAACTATATGCCAAAAATGACATTTGACTCTCCCATTTTTTAAAAGAAAAATCAGTGCGATACAATTTCTTCTTTATATTTAAGAAACTATTTCAGAAGTTCGTTATGCTTGTTTATTTCATACACAATTTTTTGAAAATTGGGATGGTGAATCATCAATTTTGGAATAAAGTTTGTTCGCAATTTTTGCTTAAAATTAATCGTAGAATTTCTCCGCCCTAATGTACACATTTGTGGATTGCAGGAGGATTATCAAATGTTGCACAGAAAATAAATATCTATGCGCAATAAGAAATCGAAAAATTAAATATTTTTATTCTATTCTTTACATATAAACTATTTTGTTGCATACCGCAACCTTATAATTATCCACCAATTTCATGCATAACCTAAAAACCACCTTTGAGCTGAGTAAGTTTTCGCCTTCATTTGCGAGAATTGTAAATATTTACAATAAAAAGGAATCTAGTCTCTACCGCAACGATTTTTTTATTTATTTTTCCTCGCAATTTAACGGTAATAAATATTTCAAATACCCAATGCTTCTAATAACTAGCCGTATTAATAACCAGTTCAGACATAATCCGCTTGTACAATACAATTTTTGCGGCTAAGCAACTGGTTAGACGTTACATATGCTTTTATATAGATACATATGTAGATATGTAATATGTACTTGTACAATGTACATAAATATGAAACTATGTATGTAGGTACGCCTACGCCCTGTAGGAAAAACCACAAGTGCCGAAACAGAGCGCTTACTAAAGAGCGAAATACACCACACAAGCGGTTTGACAAACCAAGCGAAATTTCCCTTTGCTTCAAGCCATTTGTGCTGTGTATGGGGGTGTTTGAAGGTTTGACAAACCGCTTGAGGGAAATTTGAGCAAAAATCAAAATTTTTTGATTTTCTGGCCGCCATGTTGATGTTTGAT
>NW_023458560.1:14102269-14104196 GCF_013731165.1 Rhagoletis pomonella
AAAGTTTTCTTAAAACTCTTACGTTTGGCATTCATATTTTAACATTTTATTTAACTTGTCCATAAGTTAAATAAATTCGACTTTTTATACAGGTGGCAACCCTCTTTTTACATCTCTTCTGTCTGGCATTGTGATACATATTGCAATTAACTCATGAATTAAGTTGAATTTGATTTTTTAAACACGTGGCAACTCTCCTAAAAACAGTTCGGATATAATTCCTTTTCAACCCCATTTCGCTTAATACCCAACATTTAACAATTAATTTATCTTATTAAATAATTTGAATCTAACTTTTTCAACAGATGGCAACCCTCTTCAACCACCTCAAAAATTCCTATATGGTCACACTAAAGACTTCTTAACACTCGTTTGTTTGACACCCATATTTAATTACTTCATATAACTTGTGTATAATTTAACTAAATTCGACTTTTAAAACATTTGGCAACCCTCTACGAAATATTTTTAACTACTACCTCCTTTAACCTATTTCGTCTGGCACCCATTGGGTGATAGATACGTATTTCAATTACCTTAATTCAAATTGAAATTAATTTTTTTTTAAGTGACAACCCTCGTATATTTAAATTATAAATAAAGCCGTTTCAAAACCATGTCGACTAATACCCTTGATATCTTGGTTTAAATTTTGTTAAATTGCCCTTTTCGAAAAAATAAAACCTTACTGCACACTACAGACCAAGCCCTTTAATTTGACATCTCTAACGAACGGTGCGGATCTAAAGGCATGGGTTATTAAATAATTTCGATACATTTTTTCAATAGGCGATAACACTTTTCGAAGAACTAAGTATTGCACTTCTACAACCCAAGCCCTTTAATTTGCACCTCATTTTTGAAAATCGAAATCACGCTGCAGATCTGATGACCTGGACAAAAAATCCCTTCGCATATTTTATATGTATATAGATTATATACATATATAGATGAGGCAATCGTGTGACCGGACAGAATTTAATTGGGACAATTTCGTTATTGCGCGCCAATTCAGCACAATAAAAATGTGTCAGATTGGTGCATTTGAGGCAATCGTATGATTCCAGCTTAAGATATTTTTAAAATCTGGAATTTCGTCCCCCGTCATCCATTTTCGTGATCTTCATGAGACTACTAATAATAATTGAAATAATCATAAACGACGAAAAAATCTACGCTTTTGGCACTCTGTCAGCTCTTTCGTAATACAATGTGAAATCATAAGTTTTATAAAATCTTGGCAAATAAGCAAAAAAAGAGTTCACTCTTCCCGTGGTATTTACTCAAAAAAGTCACTACGCGCTAATTGACTTGTTGAACATTTCAATTACCAGCGCACTACAAATCGGCAACGATTTATGGCCCTCATCCAATGCACACCAGAGTGCTTTGACTGACTTTTAAAGCTGACGGCTTTAAGCATTAGCATTGCATATTTGAAACATTTTTATATAATTTATTTAAAGCCAACGCACCAACAACGCCAATATACTGCACTATCGGCAGTGCAAAATTATTAAACGCTTGAATGGTTCAGCGAACTCGGAAATCCAATACGATTACCTATACTTCATTACTCCACCATTGCTGGCAATACATACATACTGTACGTGTTCTTGTATAAATGTGCTAATGAATTAAGCACCTTTTTGCCAGCTCATTTGCAACTTGAGAAATGTAGGCCACATACAGTACAGCACAAAAATACAGCTAACAGGCGAAATAAAGCGCCACTACCTCTACTCTACCTTTCGCGCCTTCGCCATTTATGAATATAAAGTACGCGCATACTTTTATGAACGTACTTACAAATATATGTACATACGAAATGCATATACATACATACTTCTTTTTCTTCCTGCATAACATCACGCTTTGCTTAGAGGTGGGTAACTCAGCACTGTGCTGAGTTACTGTGCTGACTCTT
>NW_023458560.1:14104296-14134323 GCF_013731165.1 Rhagoletis pomonella
AATGCGCTTTCAATTAAGTCGATTATTCTGTGCGTATAAACGTAGTATGTGTCTCTCTACAAGTAAATGTCATTACTAGTGCAAGCGTGTGTGTGTCACTAGCACTACTTTTATATTTGCGAGTTCGAGTTCGCGTTGACTCTTTGCCTTTTTCAATTAAAAATTGCTCTTTACCACCTCTTTTGCGCCAAGTTATTTATGTATGGTGGTAATAGCTTCTTTGGTGTGGCAAATGCGAGTCTTTTAAGTTTTAAAATTGTGGCCGTTTCTTGGCTAGGATTGTAGTAAAGAGTTAGTGTGGCAAGTACCGTTGCCAATCTATTCGCAGTGACAACTTATAAACATACATATGTATATGCAAACTGTGTGCGCAAACAGGTTTATGAGCTGATAATCGTGTTCTCAAAAGCGTATGCGCAAACGTTCGCACAAACGTGTATTTATTGCTTCCTCATTTCCAATCAATTTCTGCTAAAGCTGTAAAGGGAAATTTTACTTATTCGGTCATTATGCCATGGCAATGAAAATCCAACAAATAAGCTTGAAACGACGCGAATGATTATAACCATAAATAATTGTTTATGAGTTAAGGAGTTGGTCAACTTAACAAAAGTGACGGATATTGTAATATTTCTTTGCAAAAAGCTACACTTTTTATTTGCAGCATAAATAGATAACTAATAGAAAATTTCTGGAAATATAAGATCTCCTGATATAGCTAGCCCATTCCCCGGTCTGATTTATACACTTTTCTGTTCAAAGAATCGTTATTGTCACGAACACAATATTTTCCAAATTAAGAACCTCAATTTACTTAATACAGGAATGAGGCAACGCCAGTTTCCAACAGGACTCTCAACCCGAGGCCTAAAGAACGCTGGAGAACTCCTTACGAAACGTAGGGCATAAGTCAGATGCCGTCAGCTGATAAACGTAACCTATACATTGACTTAGCAAACGAATTATGCCCGGCTAACTACTAACAAGTAGATATCCCCGCAGTAAATATTTTTGCACAACAACCAACTACTGCTTTACATCCGTCCGCTAAGATTATAGAATATCTTTGGTTTAGTTCCGATGGTACAAGGTATTAACCCCTGTTTAGTTTTTCTATGTATATCAAACCTTCTTAGCAGCTCAAATTTCGGTATACAAGAATTAGAAGGCATATGAAACCAAAGAAATATGCTGCAATCTAGGTGACGATTTTCATGCCTTTTGTTGTTGAAGTTGAATTGAGGACGTTGCCGATTGGACACCTATCCGCTAAACTGCTGTATAATACTACACAAATATAGAAAATAGTTAATTGGCTTTGGCTGGTGGGAATATCTTTACACAGATCTGGGTGCCGGAGAAAAGTAGTATTCATGGCAACGAAATGGCCGACAACCCGGAAACTCGACTAACTCGAAACGCAAATGGAAATACCTATAACCCTTTGAATCTGTAGGAGTCTCAAGCTACTACGCAAAACATACTTCAGTTATCCTCTAATTGGATAGGAAAGTTTTGTGTCGACTAACTGTACCATATTTCGCTCTGGGTACTGGTGTTGCACGACTAGGATTAGAGAATAACACTTGTAGTCAAAGCTTTTCAGATAAATAATCGTCTTTGCAACGGCTCAGCTTAACCACATCTTCTATACATAGTATAAAGGAAAGTCGTGATTCTTTGTACGCGATAATCTAAGCGGATTTAGCGTTTTATTTTTTGAATAGGGTTGCCACCTGTTGATGAAATTACTATATACAATCATAATAAGCGTAGGCATCAGTTCTGCACCGTCGCAGTCAAACGTAAAGACTTGGCTCCTAGATGTGCAATAATGTATAATTTTTCTGAGTAGGGTTGCCACCTAATGAAAAGTAAAAAGATTTTTACCGTTCATTGGATTACAGAATGAGATATAAAATGAAAAGGCATGGCCTTCGCATGTACAAACACTTAAATTTTTTTGAGTAGGGTTACCAACTACTTATAACTTACTATCTTCTATACATAGTTTAAAAGAAAATCGAGATTCTTTGAATACGCTAATCTCAAAAACTACTAACCGGAATTAGACGAGATTTTTTAGGTATAATCTGTATCGATAGGAATATTATCTTTTGTAATTTAAATTCCTATAGGGATGCCACCTGCCTAAAATATTATAAGATCCGCAACGTTCGTTGGATTACAAGAAATGAGGTGTTAAATAAAAAGACTCGGCGTTTAGATGTTCAGTAATGTATTACTTTTTGAGCGGGGTTGCCACTTTTTAAAAATTATAAGATCTTCAACGTTTGTTGGACTAAAAACTTAGGTACCAAGTGAAAGGATGTGGTCTCTGAATATGAAATAAGTCTTTATTTTTTGTTTAATTGGGGCTGCCACCTATTTACAAATTATGTATGTATCATACGCGAGAGCATTTTTTGTTAATGATTTTAGATTTGCATAGTTCACTCAATTTAAAAAAATGAGGCGTCAAATGAAAAGGTTTGGTTGGAGGTTTTATTTTTCGAAGAATATCTACATATTCAGGCCGGCTAGTATTTAAATACAAATAGGTAACAAACTATAATTTTTGCTAGAACTCAAAAAAGTGGATAGTGCTTAGGTAATTTTCAGTGAAACGGGCTTTCTGTCCTTTCTTCAGAAGAAACTCTAATATTAACATGCCTCGTAAAAGAGGATATAAGACGGAAGAAGAGGATTTCCTATTTGCGCAATTGAGCAGCTTTGTATATATTTTTAAAGCCAGCATTGTCAAATTTCGGTTATTTATTCAAAATCCCCTAACCATTTGATATCCTTGAAGTAGCACTCCATCAATCCTACCAACTAGGTTTCGGGCAAAATAAATAGGTGCAGTTGATCGGGGAACGTACTGTTTTATCAGTGATCACTTTTACACAGCGGTGCTGCAAACATATTGCTCATCAGAGATAATACACACAGGTTTAAGTAATAAATTTTTAACATGAAATTTCCAAAGGTGTTCGGTATAAAAACGTTCCGCCTTTTGACTTTAAATTCCGCGTAAATAATAGCTCGGTTAAGAGTTGTTTATCTACGAATTGACCTTCCATGACGTCGGCTATTTTGACGGATTTTCTTGCGCAAACGCTTCATGGCGTCTATTTTGTAATATTCTCTAATTATTAATTTAGTAATTTAGCGTCTGTCCGTTTTCGAATATCGAAGAAAATAATAAACATAAAATGTCGATGCCTTTGCCAAACCGCCCATCGACCAACTACAAAACCACCCAAATATCTTACGGTACTCAGAAGAGCTAAAAAACTATTCTCTTTGAAGGCATTGACTTGATAGGCGGTATTTTTGTAGCTATTATTTTACAAATCTGTTGTTTTAATAAATATTTTACGATTATTACGCACAAATATCGATGCCGGGAGTTCAGCGTTACCAAATCTCATTTTTTTCAGAACGGCTGTTGAGCGATTTTGCAAAGGCATCGACGACATCCATGATCCAATTACTGCTGACTTGTTTGCGTGTAAAGCCCATATAACTATGTCTCTTCATCAGATTTAGTGCGTTCCTTGAAAGTTGGATCATAATTGTCGTACTCAAGCATACACATCCAAAGCGACCTATTTTCGAAGAAAATTCCCGTGGCGAAACATGACTATAGTGTGCTTAGTCATTTGATCTAAACCAACTGGTTAACAGATCGCATAAGTAACAAAAACAGCACAATACGCTTGAATCTAAGAGAAAAGTATTTGAGCAGATAATGAAAAGGTTTGTTCATATAAAAATTATCCAGTAACTTTCCACCAACTCTCCAGTAACTTAATTTCTGAAAAATCGCTCTCAGAAAAAATTTCCAAAAAAGTACGTGAACGCAAAACTAGTAAGAATTTGCACGTTTCGTGAAATGTTGACCCATTTGTTGTTTAATCACAACATGGACAGGTGCAAGAAGTGTCGTGAACCGGAGACCAGGGAAACCTTAGAGCATCTTTTCTGCCGATGCCCTGCACTGTCAAAAAAAAAATAAAAATAAAATGCTTGGGATAAATTAGAGGACTTCTCAAAAGTATAGCTGCAAATTCTACTTAAATTCGCAGATAGCGTTGCTATTTTAACGCGAAAAATGAGCTCCAACTGGCAACGCTAAGAACCCACTGGTCTATGTGCGGCTCAACGCCGTCCAGATTAACCTAACCTAATTTCGCAGCAATTTCCTAATATAACAGTATTTCGTGTCGTATTTTATATTTAAATAGGTTTATTATGCCAATTTCAACTATAAAAACCCCATAAACAGTTCCTCTCTCAATTCCCCCTATTTTATGTTTGTGATAACTTTTGAAAATTATTTGCTACACTGACAGGAATAAAAATGATTTGAAGATTAAGTATGTGTGAATATGTGGCTAGCAAAACAGCCAGTTTTAGGTCGATCGATTCAGCAAAAACACAGCAGAAAATTCAATTGAAGGCAAGAAAAATATGCTTTCACCCCAGTTGTGAGGCAAGCGTTTCACAGGATCAGCTGGAAAGAAATTAAAGGTTTTGCAATTCCTACCAGCCATTCTAGTAAAACTTGCTCTAAGGACCATGTACCTATGATTGGAGTACATCAGGGGGCCTTTGCTGTAGATAATTATGTACGTCTCTTCATCCCATTCATGGACACATTAGTTAGCTTAGTTAACTCTCAGCGGCAGAATTACTCGTATGTACTTTCGGGAACTTGTCATTTTCTGCCCTGAGATGAAATTTATACTACCAACAGCGCATGTGGCAGTGGAAACATATTGGGCCTCCTATTCACTGGAATTTTTAAATTGAAATTCAAAATGAAAGTCTTGCTTAAAAAAACGACTTTTTGCTTGTCTGCCTAACATTTTTTTTCGGGTTTTAGTAAAAACCCGGTTCCAACACCGATTCACCTTACTCTCGTCTGGGCTGACCATTAGAGTTCCTACACTGGTCCCGTTTTGTGATTTTAGCTGTCAAAAGATTTCACCTAAAATGCGAGTGTTTATTAAAATTAAATACATATACTTGCGCATAAATATTTTTTACTATGGCCATTAAAAGTTCCCAAAAATATTGTTTAACTCATTTCCATCGTTCATATAAATATTTATTTAGAAAATATTTTATCAAGTAAAAGTAAAGATGGAAGATGAGTTTAGCTTTGTAATCTTCACAATGTTTACATTGACACAGACAGCAAAATTTTTAAATACAAACAGCATATCTTTTAGTTTAATTTCTTTTATTTGTTCTACGAGTATTTTGTTTACTTATGCCTACATATGAATATACCCTCATAAATCAACAATTATTTTTCTATTTCGCTATCAAAGTGATTGAACGACCAAAACAACCAAAAAATATTTATGAATGTTTTGAGCAAAGTCTGCTGCAAATGCTTTGGGCGAAGCGTGAGAATCTAAAGTGATTTATGTGGCAGCCAGTACCAGCGCAGATCCACCGCATTCAATCAACGCCTGGCTTTTGCGCTACTTTGGGTGTCAAGCTGCCAATTGCAATCTTTGTTAGACGACTGAAAAGTTGAAAGATTGAACTGACATCGACATAGATTTTTTCAAATGTTTTCTTTAGAAACTTATAACTATGTTTGAAAAAGTGCTAAATCACTTGGCTTCTATTTTCGATCATACATATTCAATCATTTGAAAATATTTACCGACACTTCCTCACTTTTCAAAGCTAAAAGTGGATCTATTGTCTACTGAAAATATCATCTTGGCTGCTATGGCGTGTTTTACTGATCATTCAAAATGATCGACACTTAACGCTTCGAATTCATTGATTTCACAAAATACATCCAGCAATCGCTTTGCATTGTCGATTTGTGGCTTTAAATATGTATGTATAAAGAGCACCCCTCTAGTAAGTATGGGTAATTCCTCAAAGCTTCTCTAATTTCAATTGCTTTTCCATTTTCCACAATTATTTCCAATACTCCTCACTTCAATCCCATTACTTGGCTTCTATTCTCAATTCTTGATTCTTACCACAAGGCACAATGGAATTTCAATTGCATGCTTGAGCTGCAATGCGGCAAAAGCGTTGCGCATGCGCGATTGTGGCAACACTGCGCACTTACTCAAGTTTGTCAACAGCTGTGCAGCCAAGCTATTAACCATTAACTGCCACTCGTAGAGCTAAAGTAGTCTTGGCAGTCGCAGAGTTGGTAAGTTGATCGTTCGATCAATGAGCCGTTTCAATATCAACAAACTCAGACGGAAATCGTGAAGTGAGCGAAGGAGGGGAAAGCCACTAGAATACTTTTTTATATGCAGCAGCAGCTTTTATGGGCTCTAGGTGCAGTTGAATGGCAGTTCATACAAACAATTTGGCATTTGAACGATTGGTGGGGGCTACGGGTCGATGACTGGCGCACAAAATGCACTTTTGTTGCGAATTAAATTCGTTTGTTCTTTATTTTTAACTGATTCAAGGAGAAGAGGTTAACATTTCGTTTGTTCGTATACATAAATATTGAACTCTAGAGTAGATGGTATCAATATAGAGGCAAAGCAGCAGGTTGTTGGTCCCGACCCACCCACAAGCGGATGACGCAAATAGCCAAATGAAATTTTTAAATTCGACTTTAGTCATAATAAAGTCATCTGATTTTGTGAAAGTTTTCATCCAACTAAAATTGCACTGATAGCGGGGAAGTGGAAGAAATGTTTAAACATTACTAATATTATTTGAGGAAATACTAGCGCTGAGACCTGCATGTGTATATAGACCTATTTTGTCGGCTCTACAGGGGTAGGCACTCGACGTGTTATCAATTAAAAATGCTATAATTTCGTATATTTCGCTGTTTTTTTTATAAAAAACATCAATTCGTTATTGGAACTAGTCAATGTTTAAGAAAAATGTATTACTATTCGATGTAGCCATTTTTAGCGCGGATAATAACATCGAGTCTGTCCTTCCCGGACACACTTCACATGTTGCACGAATGTCGTATAGGTAAGTCAACAGATCTACCGTGAAAAGATACTAAACGATTACCTTGGGCACGAAAATAATTCGGCAGAGATCTTTGGATAATTTATAATAAGATTCGTCACCATCGCATAAAGTTTGCGAAATCCACAGTTTTGTAGAAAAAAACTTCCTATCTTAATTTCTTCGCAACAATGGCCACCATATTCATCGGACTTAAACCCAAAGGATTTTTCCTTATGGTCCATTCTCAAGGCCAAAGTATCGGCTAAAAAATATGACACAATCAATGCCTAGAAGATGGCTTTTCGCCGCCACTGGGGCAAAATACCACCAGGCCACATTCGCGCATTCTGTAAAGCATTCCCGGACAGACACGCTGCTATTATCCGCGCTAAAGATGGCTACATCGAACAGTAATACATTTTTCTTAAACTTTGACTAGTTCTTATAATGAACTGATGTTTTCGATTCAAAATTACAAAATTATAGCATTATTAATTCATAACACTTCGAGTGCCTATCCCTGTATTAAAGTTTACTCCAAGACACAAGGGCCGAATTCCTGCGGGGCGTTAAATGATAAAAAATTCAATGAAAAATTTGGGAATAAGAGACGATAACCACTTTCCGAAGAGTATCTAATACCATGTTCTGACTGACATCAAAAACATGTTTTCGTTGCAAACACTGGTTTTCGACCTAAAACTTGTATTTTCGTCTATGTAAAATCTGTCAAGCGAAAACCAGTTTCGCTAAAAACTACTTGAAAACTCACATTCCACTCATTCCAATCGGTGTGTTCACTACTTTTTTTCATTTATTTATCGAAGTGGAAGTCATATTTTATCATCTTTAATACGCCATTACGCATTTATTGTTAATTGCCTGGCCAAAGCCAAATAAGAATGAAAGCTAAAGGTTGTAAATGAAAAAGAAATGAAGGAAAAGTGTTTTGGTTTTGTTTTTGTGTAGCAATCCTGCAATCAAAAGATGTAAGAAATCTCAACGAAAACACTAACAACCCGTGTGAACAGCCTTCAGCACACAATCCCTAAACTCGTTTTTAAAGTGTTTTCGTTGTCGGTCAGAACATAGTATATGAGTCTTTGACCTATAATTCGTAGCCTATGCCGTGTGGGTTTTTGCAGTCCGTCTCTACAGAAAAATCCATATTGCTAAGATAGTGTTCTGTAAGGTAGGCTATAAGAGTTCCAAAGCTCTCCCGACAAAGGATCAGAGACCCTCCAAGATTTTTCTAGAGGGAGTTATAAATGTCTTAGATTGCGTTTTTCTCTCTGTTATTCGCCATTGAGCGGCAACCTGAGAATTCTCCCATTTACTCAGCACTTCTGCTGTGTATTCTATTGACGAAGAATAGAAAAACTGTGGACCATAAAGGCTCCATAGGACCTCACGCTTTGCGACAGCGTCAGCACAGTGGTCCACAATATTTGATAATGTTGTGAATTAGTTCAGAGCTGTTAGAGCTGCATGACTGTGACATATATCTTAGCCTCACACTAGTCCTTATAAAGCGAAAATTTGCGTGCATAGATTTCAATTACAAAAACCAAATACGACGGATCACGGCGGTGCCATCCTCGAGCTTGGCTTCATCAGTATACCAGACTTGGGAGTCCTTGCGAATTGTTGTGATTAACTCTCTGCAATTGCACCTTTTACGAATTATGATCTTCATGACGGGATCGTCAAGATAGTTTCCCTTTCAATTAGTATGGCTAGAGGTAATATATCGCACACCGTCTTCAAAAGAGTCACAACTCAAAATAATACGTTCGTCAGAAAATGCGAAAAACTATTTCGTAGCACATGTTAATCATATTGGCAAGGGCGACTTTACCTTAGGTTTTTTTTAACAAATTATAACAAACATTTGCTCCAGCTTTTGCTGAAAGGTAAATAAAAGCTCTGTGTACATTTTTAATTTCAAAAATGCCAAATTTTGAGTTGTGACTCTATTGAAGACTGTGTGCGATATCTGTGATGATTCCTGGTGCTTCCGTTGGGCAATTGCATATAACTCTAGCAATCGCAACACAGCCTTAGTGGTGTAACATCCTCAGGTTGGCACCAAAACCAGTTTGCTTCGCTTTTTCCCACAAGCTCAGTGCTGCATACGTTATAATAGGTTTATCTATTTACATTGAATGCCCAAAACATCAGTTCCTAAGTTTTACTATGGAGCCTTCATTCCTAGATACCTACTTCGCCTCTTGCTCTAACTGATTCTCCGTCCCTTCCAGTGTGGGTTTAGTCAAGTTGACTTTCCTTGTTTTACCCAATTGGACGATGATGGATATTAGGGGCTTTATTGACAGTCTCCTCTCAGTTTAATGGATACCTGCTATCTAGAGGTAGTTGTCTCTTCATGTCAGCCCAACATATAGGGTACTGTGTGGATCACCTGACGTCCGATTAAATCTATCTCGTAAAAATCAGTATCCTACTTGAATAACCCTCTTTTTCTTTATTCGTTGAACTAAAGACGGCCAAGGACGCAATGGAAGGACCAACTACAAACGATCCTGGCTATTTTTATTTTTTTAATCAAATCACACAACTGTAATGTAATATTCAAAACCTTTTCGTGAAAACTTGCAATTTAATATCCAGCAGTTTTTCTTGAAAAATTCTTTTAAATTCACATTGTCTTACTTTTGAAAATTCTTGCGTTCACGGGCATAGTGAAAGCACCTTGCCGGCAAAGCCTGAAAGTACTTTTATTCAGTAAATCAAAAGCAAACATAAAACATGGGAATATCTTTAATGCTTTGAATTTTATGTCATCCTCACAAAGTGGAGTGCATTTTCTTTGTAAGAGGGTTCTATTTACAAATATACCAATACAATTGTTCAATATTCCGGTAATTTTTTTGCTGTAAGTTGCAGAGCATTCGATCGCTTAGCCAGTGTATAGTTTTTAGACCATTCTTTGCTTTTTCTTTGGTTTATTCACAATTGTCTTTGTTGTTCTGTTTTGTCTTCTAAGTGATGATTGCTTCCGCTCTCGCTGTCATCCAGATTGGATTGTTTATATACGATTGATGCCATAAACATGACGTTGCTTTCCTATTTACATTTCCATTTATTTCACAGCTGAGTGCATTGCATTTGGATTTCATGCGGCTGAGTCAATAAACTTGACACGATTGCATGTCATTGAGGAGTTCTACTGGCTGACTGCATGTGGACATATTTACATTTATATACATATGTATGTGCAAGAAAAGCTGTTCTCTAATGCTGGAGAATCTCTCGGTACGTTTGCTATTCTAAGGGCTGCCGTTTAAAAGAAACCAGGACGCATCTTAAGGTGAACACAAATTAATTTCCAATTGAATTAAAAGCAACAATCAAAAGAATATAAACCGTTTCTCTCATAATTCTACGCTCGGAGGGCTGTGAATCAATAACAGAACAGCGAACTAAACTAATTATTTTGCGATTTAACCCACCGTCTGTGTAGAAGGGAAGTTTTCTACCCCAGACGCATAAGAACTGAAAAAAATGTACATTTACCTTAATGAGTAAAATTTCCTTTTGGAGCTTCAATTCGAAGGTACTCATTAGGTTTCCGCCCAGAGAAGGACTGTCAGTAACAGACGCATTGATGGTTCAAAGATGGAACAAGGAACCGGATCCTGTGTTTATTCGAAAGTGCAGATCAACCGGTCCTTTCATCTACCGAACGATTGCAATGTCTTCCAAGCAGAGATCTACGCTATAGCGAGGGCGGCTAGTTTTTCATTTAGTAGTAGAGTTCCAGAAGACAAATCCACTATTTTTGTCGACAGTCAAGCAGCACTGAAGGCAATAGGATTTAAAATTGTGCAATCGGGAATTGTATGGAATGACGCACCACACTGGAATCACTGAGACGTATCCACGCCACTCTATGCTGGGTCCCAGGATATAGCAATATTGAAAGGAATGAGTCGGCTGATGAGATGGCCAGATGCGGCTCAGATGTGCTCGTACAAGAAGCGGATAGCTCCGTACTATCCCCGTTTAGTGATCACGTTAGGAAAATGGAATAATGCACCGCGGCCGAGACTAATGACTTGTGGAACAAACGGGAAGACTGTGAGATCACAAGAATACTAAAGCCTCGGCTTTGTAGAAAAAAGACAAGGTACATACTGAAAATCAATAGATCTACAGTAAGAGTCCTCTCCGGCGTCATCACAGGATACTGTGCCATAGCACCAATGTCCAGGTGGTCTACAGAAGAAGCGCCTCGAGCTATTGGGTTTACGCCTCTTCAACAGTCTAGGCGAGATAGCGGAGGTAGAATTGTGGGATCTCCTCGGCTTCATTAGGGATAGTACCTGGTTCAGTAGAATAATGACTTGAAGCTACTCTCTCGATTATGGGTACGTGTCTCCTCCTAAAAGAGAGCAGTTTTGTCTCGGAGTATGGAATATTCCACACACGCCTTCCAAATCTAACCTAACCTTTCAAAAACTCATATACGCTCTATTACACATACATACATATGTACATACATACATACATATATGCTCGTACTATCACAGCAGAAACTATTTAAGTAAAATCAACACACAGATAGAAGGTTAATTGATTTATATATGTATGTGCAAGATTTCGTAGATTTCTTATCCACACAACTGTATTTTAAAAAGTTGACACTTCTCCTATTAATAAAAAAATGCTGATTTGTAGACAAAGCCCGAAATTGTTTGAATCATTCTTAATATTGTTTGCCTTAGCGCATCTCACAAAAAAGCCGATAAGATTTATTGCTGTTGCCTGGTAATACAATCTACATTAACTTTTTGTTTAAAGTTTGATTAAGGTTGTAAGTCTTTTCTTCATACAACCAACCACTGTTGAAAATTTTGAGTGGATTATAAACACATATGTAAAACATTACAATGTTTATATCCCTTTCAAAATGTTGCAACATCAGTCTACAAAAATTTGTCTTTCTATCAGGGTGACAATCCATTTAAACCAACCATAGATATGTACATAAGTACGTATGCATGTACATTTGAGATAACTTTGTTTAGTGTACGAAAAAAGATATGCTTCTTAGTTTGTTCATAGCTTACTGATGCTTTCGCTTGAGATACATATAAATTAGGGTGCCCAGCCAAAATATATATTTTTTTTTTAATTACAAGACCCTTCCCCCTAATTTCCTTCCTTTTTATGAGAAATATTATTACCTATTTTTATAGATTTTTTAAAAATCATTTAGAGGTCGCAACTTGTCATTTTAGGTCAGAATAATAATAATAATAGATAAACTGAAATCGGACAAAAACCACGGGCTCCCCCCACGTAGCTATATTTTAGGGAGAGTGGTTTTCGTCCGATTTCAAAAGTTTTCAAGTTGGTGCTTAAGGAGCCTAAGCGCGATGTGTATACCAAATTTGGTCGAGATCGGTCAAATAGTTATTGAGATACACATATATGACATAAGTGGGCCACCCCGATTTTCTAAAGAGCGATTGTATATATCAATTTTGAATAAATATTGATGAACACTGCTCAAAAAATCTGAAAGTCCGGTACGTACACACATATAAATTCAAGGCCGTCTTTAAGTAAAGTTGCCTAACTTGAACAATTTTCATGCGATTGCAATAAATGAGGGATCAGTTTATTTGAAAATAAATTCAATTTTAGATATTGCTGCTATTTTGAAATTGTGGAAATTAGTGATGGTCACAATTTAAAAAAATAAGCAAAAATGTTTTTTTTTTCTGCTGAATTTCCAAGTCTGACAATAGATTGTTATACATAATTTTAAAGGCCTATAAATCCTCTTCTCACAACATGTTCGATCTTTAAAAATTAATGAATAATAGTCATTCAAAAACTGATATATTATAAAATCGTATTTTCTGACCTAATATGACAAGTCGCGCCCTCTAAATGATTTTTAAAAAATCTGTAAAAATAGGTAATCATATTTCTAAAAAAAAAAGAAAATTAGGGGATAGGGCCTTGAAATTAAAAAATAAAATCGATGGGCACCTTAATGTACATATATGTTTATTTAGCCCAGTTTTTCATTGATAAGTATCTATATTCTTGCTATATAATAGCGATAACAACTGAGAAATATGCTGAAATAAAGAAGCCAAAAAGTAGAGATATTTCTTAAACAAACTACAGACACATATATGTACATACGATATACATACGTAGTGCTTATCTAAACTTTACGACCCTCACATATTGACAAAATTTCGTTACTTATTTTACTACTTTTTTATAATTTTAATTATCTGCTTATAAAAATATAGTTTATTCTTTAGCAAAAAAAATGAATACAAACTTCAATCTTCGTGCAACATTAAAAAAAAAAAAAAAATATTCAACAAACTTTCGTAAAAATGTTGCGCTTTTTAATTCGGAATTTATAAATATTTTGAGTATGCAGTAGTTGGGATTTTTGGCATACTTCGTGTGGAAGAAAATGACTGAAATCGTAAAAAAAAAAATCCAAAAATCAACGGCGTTTCTCAGTTGCAAACTTGCGCTTTTATACTAAAAGTGAATGGGCTGAATAATTGCATACTCAAGATATTTCTCAGAAATCTAATTAGAAACCTCGAAATTTTTACAAAAGTTTGTTGATTTTTTTTTTAAATGTTGCACGAAGATTAATACGGTTTTTATTGAAGAATACTCACATATGCATGGAAAAGTTGTTGCAGAATACGTTAGCATATTTAACTCAATTCTTCCTTAAGTCGACTTAGGCGGTTATAGCTTATGACCGCCGATATTATACTTAAATTATTTGGTGACATATGAAGTTAAGCGTCTGGACATTCTAAAATTCGGGGGATGAGGTACGATTTCATCTCGGATGACACGGATCCTTGCGTTTCTGAAATATCTTTCAATACATTTTTGCAAAGGATGATTGAGGGCGAGGCGCCTGGAGGGAGCTAGCAGTGAACCTCTTCCCTGATGGATCGCAGTTCTATAGAAGGATTGTCAGTGGGGCTCTTCTGACATGAGCTCTCCATCAACGTCAAGTCAGACTTCTGACTGTAGCGCTTTTCAGGTCACTCAAAGAAGCAGTAGATTACTTCATTAAGAACGTATCGTCAATAAGGGAGGTAAGGTATGGTGCACTTAAAATTGGTGAGGGTTTGTATCCGACCTCCCTTTAATTGCAACGGAATATTTTATAATTATACTTATGCATATGGCTACTAGGCAATAGTGACTGCAAAGATAATGAGTTGGCGAGAAAAGGGGGCTTTCAACCATTTCCATCCGATGGCAGTCATATGGCTACGAAACTTTATGAATGTATTTACATGTTGAAAATTTGGGGCTATATTATTATACTTATTTGACGTCAATCATAAAAATACCTTAAAACTGTAAACCAAGGCATGGTGGAATTATACAAGGTGTTGTACGTAGTGACAGCTCATGTCGACAGCTCCCTTACAAAAGGTTGTAATATGGAAGCACGAGAGAAACGGGAAGAAAAAAAGCCCGCTTTGCGAAGTAGTACGAAATTTGGTACTATTTTTCATATAAAATTTTGCATATACATAAATAGTTACAAACGGTATATTATGATAAGCTAAATTCGCGAAAGTAGTATATATAACGTAGTACTTATGCAATAAATGGTAATTTAGTTTGTTAAACACAATGTCCTATAATTATAGTCAAACTTCCAAAACCAAAAAATTAGTGGTGACCCCGAGTCGTTACAATATGACGGAATCGACAAAAGGGCGAATCGACGGATGGGGAGAATATTTCATCGAACAAAATGCCAACTAAAGATGTGGAGCTTGCATCGCAATGCAAGCTGCGACTGTTCTGAACTGAGATGACAGACAAATGGTTTCTACAAATTGAGGCCACCTTTCAGTCGTACAAGACCACATCTTATGTCGGTAAATACAATCTGGTTTTCTCAGCAATTAGCAGCGATGCTTTAAAGGAAGCTGCGGATTTTTTAAAAACCTTACCAACTCAAGACCGATATATTAACCTCAAAAGTCAACTACTGTCACGTTTTACTGATTCAGCCGACCCACATAGGGTATTTGGCTGATTTAGGCATATTTTTATCGCTACAAACATCAAATATAGTTTTAGTTATCGAATAAAACATTCACTATAACTACCCTGTTACTAATAGAAAATTCAATCGTAGTGAAATCTTATTTATTGTCAATATTATTGTGGCTTATTAACATTTGTTTCCATATTGTTATTGAGCTTTGTAGCACTATTATGTTTTTAGGGAAAAGGGAAAAAGCAACAAAGTCTTAGCGGTAGAAGTTACCAAAAAAACAGTTATATCGTTGGAAAAGCAGGGCCAGAGGCAGTGAACCACAGACGGGATTGCAGCAGCAAAAATCACTGGGGAATAGATGCATAGTTAAATACGTAGTTCTTGTTTAAATCTTCCATCTAAACTTACCAAGAAAACAGTTATATCGTTGAAAAAGCAAGGCCAGTGGCAGTGAACCACAGACGGAATTGCAGCGGAAGGAAGCACCGACCAAAATAACTACAAATCCTTGGGGAGAACTCTAAACCGATGTTTTTTTTTGCCGAATTAATGTTGAAATTTCTAATTTAATTTTCAGTTGCCAACGATAAGAATAGAGTAAATGTCAAAGAATTGTTCAGTGATTGCAAATCGGTTTTGGAATAGGGAATGAGGTAGTTTAGTACTTTTTTAAAGGCGATAAAATGTAGTTTTTTCAAGAGGGAAACACTGATATAGCTAAGGGAGCCAAGATGGCGGATTAGAGCGAGAACGCTGTCAATATCCAACACCTTGTATTATTCCACCATGAACCAAGGCACATAAATACAGGTAGAAGCCAAAATGACGTTGCTCTCATGAGAACCAAACCTTTAAACTTCAACTTGATTTTATTTTATTTCCTATATTTCGTTACGCTTTGAATGTCATATCGTTGTTTTTTTTTTGAATGTTCGTTAATAACAAATTTAAATTTGCATTTGAATTTTTGTAGTGTTGTGCGGTTTATACTTAGTGTATGTGTTAAAAATGCAACACCTGAAGCGTTGTGTTTTATGTGGTGTTAAATATAAGCAGATACCACAAATTTTTTAACGTGCCTCAATGTCCTTCGCGTAAGGAACGTTGCGAAAGCAGCTGTGGGCAGAGCTGCAGTGAAATGCCTTGCTGTGCGTTAAACATTTTAAAGAAGTAGATTCCACAAATACACCGGGAGGTACAGGAAAGGCACGTTTGAAGCCAAGTGCTGTTCCTATGACCCTTATGCCGAAAAGTCCCTCCAACAACACTGCAACTCATAAAACAAAAACAGAAAACAACATACACGTTTTTTCAAATTTTAACTAAAGAAAATAAATAAATAAGAATAAACTTCAAATATACTTAAAAACGTCAACCAGTGAAATGTATTTTTTTATTTTTCCTTACACACGCTCATTTTTATTTTTACTCTCCCGAAAACTTTGACTTTTGTAGGGTTTGATGTCAATTTGGCTTCTACCTGTTTTTATTGTACCATGACTGTAAACGTTGAAGAATATTTGACATCAAAATCAAAATATTTGTTCTACGTCAAAAAAATTTGGTAAGGAAGGTTCACTCTTGCACAGAAGGTCACGAAAATGTTTCCGCTAATTGGCAAAACTGAATTATGATGTTGAGAAAGTAGCTACTACATAATTGTTCTTTTCATAAGACCTAGTTAATTCGTTGATATTTAAAGTTTATGAAGCTAATAACTAAGACCAGATTCGGCACATTTAATTATTTCTATTACTGTCATTACTGCAGCTATTTATTAAGTATTCATTTTGAACCGAATTTTAATATTCGTATGCATGGAAACATTTATACATACAATGGTAAATGCTATTAGGAAATCAACAAATAAAGCAACGATTACAAAAAATTTAGATATATTTAGATGTGAGTAATGGCAAAACTTGTAACTGAATTTGTAACAACTGGCAAATTGATTTGTCTGTCTGTCTGACTGGTTGAACCAAAATATGTGAACTACATTTTGAAGCAAATCTGCCATGTATGCAGCTAAACGCTTTTGCATGTGCACTCATACATGTGTCAGTATGTATGATAATATAGTAATAGAAAGACGAAAGAAGAAGCATAAGAAATAAAAAAAGTCAAAACATGTTGACAACATTAAAAAAAGGAAAATCGCAACACTTTTCTCGATGACGAAGCTCCCAATGCCAAGCGGCAAAGAAAACAACAAATGCGAGAAAATGCAGCAAACTTTTTTGTTTTAATCGACATTTGTTCCAACGACTAAAGCAAAAACAACCACTTTGGATTTTGCTATCAAATGCACTGCTTAGCAAGTATGCTTTGTGCGCTTCATTTAACGATTTGAAATTTGACTTTTCGTTTTTATTGTTTTTGTTGACAGTTTTTAATTACTTGGTGTGTTTTTTTATTATTTCAAAACTCGGCTGTGGCAAACAAGTGGCGCATGCAAAATACATACATAACACATTTTTAAGTGACTTAAATGGTAATTAATGTTTATTTTTTATTTTTTTGTTGGCTGTTAAATATTTGCGCGCCTAATGTGTTGGCAAATGAAAGATGTAGCGCTTTGGGTTTTTACTTAGAGGTGCAAGTGTGCTGATTATGCAGGTATGTGATTAAATATGTACATTAGGGTGTTTCAAAGAAAATAAAGTCGTAATTTTATGGCTCCGCCAATCCCAAAAAAATGCAAATTAAACAATTGAATTTGAAGTCTTCTGAAGAGAAACAGAGTTTGCCGATTGAAAAATACTGATTTTCAAGATGCCATTTCAAAGAGAAATAGTTTTTCCTCATTTAAAATATATGAGAAGCTTTGGGCGATTTGAGCGACTTCATTATATTTTTTGATAAATAAACAGTAAAATATTTTTCCGACTTTACTTTTCTCACATGCATTTTCTTGGACAACCCTAATGTACATGCATACATACATACATATGTATGTACATTAGAGTGCCTTACCGAAAAAAGTTGCAGTTTTTGCGTCGGGATTATAAAATTTATTATAATTTAAGACTTTTACTAAAATATATCGGAAAAATATTAAGATTTACATGAACTGGGGCGATTGGAAAATACCTCCAAAGATTGGGTTTTTTATGAATAAAAATATTTGTTTAAAGTATTTTTTAGGAAAAATCCCCTCAGATGACAAAACACTTTAAGCTTTAAAAATTTACATAAAAGTATTCAAACAATTTTTCAACGAAATGATAATGAGATTTTTGATGCTGTTTTTTAACATTTTTAAAAGACTTGTTTAAGAAAAACTTGAATATCTGGGGCAAAACTATACCGATATAGACTTGTAAGGTACCAGTTGGAAGGCGTTTTCTCACCCTTTTTATTTCTTTGTAAAAAACTAATTCACGTTCCAATTTTTTCTTTATCAAATACCAACATATCTTTATTCAATATGTAATGAGGATCGTTTGTCTTATCTTTCTTTTTCATGTTTTGAGTGAGCTTAGTTGCAAAAAAATGAAAAGGGTGAGAAAATTCCTTCCCAACAATACCTCATAAGTCTGAATCGGTAAAGTTTAGACTGAGTTATTCAAGTTTTTTTAAACCAGTCTTTGAAAAATGTTCAAAACAGCATCAAAAACCTCCGTTAAAATTTGTATTTTTATTTTTATGCAAATTTTTTAAGCTTAAAATGTTTTGTCATTTAAAGTGATTTTTTGCAAAAAATACTTAAAATAACTGTTTTTGTCCACAAAAAACTAAATTTTTGGAGGTATTTTCAAATCGGTGGAGCTCACGCAAATGGTGGTTTAGATTTGCTAAAATTTTTTACTTGTTAGAGAAGTAAAATGTTTACATTATTAAAAAATTTATTTTAACACGTCTATTCTGATTTGACGAAAAAAAAGACTATAAATAAATAATAAATTTCCTGTAAATTTTTAAAATTTTCCGCATTCCAGATACAAGACGATAACAGCAATATTTCCCCGTGAAATATGCAATAATGCAAAGCTCAATATATATATTTCCAGCGTCGCCCACTGTCACCCGTAGCGTGCAGAGTAGTAGAAGTATCGGTAATGGTTGTAGCTACTATTAGATACGATGCAATTTAAAATAATGGTATTGGTAATGGAATGGTAATTATAATGGCGGTGGCATAGCAATGGTTGCGGTTATGGTAATGGTAATCGAATTTTGTTGTAAAAACTAATATTAAAGGTAATGGTTATGGTAGCGGTTATGGCTATGACAATGATAACGGTAAGAGTAATGTTAATGGTAAAGGTAGTGAAAATGGTAACTTTAAGGTATTGGCCATAGCAGTGGTAATGGCAAATGTAATGGCAGTGGTAATGATAGTCGTAATGGTTCTGGTAACGGTAATGGTTGTGGTAATGCTAAATGCAATGGCAACGGTAATGTTGGCGTTAATGACAATTGCATTGGTTATGGTAATAGTAATGGTGATGGTGATAATAGTGTTAATGGTAATGGTAACGATAATAGTAATGATAATAGCAATGTACATGTAATGGTAATGATAACGGTAATGGTAAGAGTAACTGTGTCGATAATGTAATGGTAATTGCGATGGTAAAGGTAATCTGAATAAATAATAACGGTACGAAAATGTAACTTCGAAAACGAGTTATTCTCGTTGAAGAACTCTTTAAACCAGTCCTCATAACCAGGCAGTTGTGAAGAACCACGATGTAAGATGCTAAGAACTAATGCGGTTATGTCCATATTGTGTGCATACAAATATACACATGTAGTATGTATGTATATACTTATACTTAATAACAAAGAAACTACCTAACAAGCTGCGAAACCTTTGCACGGCCACTTGATTGATTGCTGTTGTTGTCGTCTTCGAGTTAGTCTTTGACACCTTCTCCGCTTTCATTAAGCTCCTGAACTCTAGCACCTCAACGGAATTGTTTTTCATTCTGCAACTTTTCTTTTTACCTTACCGTTTTGTTGCGCTCGGTTCGCCTGCCACTTTTTAAGTGTTAAAAAGTTTTTTGTAAGCACTTATGTATTTACATATGCATGGTCGGTTGTGAGTATGCGCTGTGGCTCAAATTACTTTGATATGTGTGCACATGGGACACAATAGGGGTATTCACGATCCGGTGCATACTGTATAGCATGGTGCATAGATAGCATAAATAGCATGATTGTTCTTGGTTCATGTGTTCAAGCAACAACAGAATTAGCCAATCATTATTTATGCTTTCTATGCACCCTGCTGGACAGTATGCACCGGATCGTGAATACCCTTAATGTATTTTTGTTGTTATTGCCTTTGTTGTTGTTGGTTCTTTATAACTCTTTCTCAAAACCAGTGCTTCAGTGCTTTTTTTCTTCTAGCCTTGTTTGTTGGTAATTTTTCATAATTTGTAGGTATGTATGTATAAAGTAGTTACATACTTCCAGCGTGCGGGTGGTTTGTAGTGTTTGTCCAACACTTTCACACATTCTTCTTAATTTCTGTGCCATCATTTACAGAGTGGATACCAGAAAGTAATTTCAATTTGATTGTTTTTGTATAAGTTGTTGCTGTTATTGTATTTTAGTTGTAGGTGTTGGCTTACGAGGCGCTTATAATTTGCATTTTTTTCTATTTTGACTTTCACGTTAATGCATTTTTTTCAAAGAACAAAGCAACAGATATGTAAATAAGTATGTTTGCATGGAAATATAGAGGAGTAGATAATAATGAAAAATGAAAAAGAAATAGCGAACGCATGCAGCATGAGTTTCAAATTCACAGCAATGTCTTCCTTTCTGTGACCTTGCAACATGGTTCCCTTGAAATTCTCTACCAACTCTAGACGTAGTACACATGTATGCATTTTTTAAGTTTGGTTTGCTTTTGTTGTTTTGTTTTCTCAAGCTACTGAAATTAGCTTCATTAAACAATACTTACTTATGGGAAAATCATAAAAAATGAATACGTAGCGAACAGCATTAAATTATGCATAAAATTGCAGTCTTACATATGTATGTATATATATATGTATTAGTGACCGTAGTTCTTTTGCTGTAAATCAATATGCGTGCTTCATATGAAATATTCATATTTATGCTCCTATGATTAAGTATCTGTATGTATAAAATATATAGCGCAGAAGCGTCTAAAAGATGTGTGAATTTTTCTGGGACAATGCTTAGCAGAGCTCCCATACTTAAATAACAACGTACAATTTATACTCTCGAAAGGTTCTTTGGGAAAAATTCTTTTACTATTTAGAACAAACACATACACTCTTATGTTAGTACTATATGTATATAAATAGGGTTCCTTGTGCAGAGTTTGCAAGTAAATATAATAGGGGAATTCGAGATTTATTGCAGGTATATGCCCTTGTATTCTGTATTCTGTATTCCAATTCCAATTTAGTTAATTCAGTCTATGATTACAATCTTACAGACTATATTACAGATAAGGCAGTAAAATTTAAAACTAAATAAATTCATATACTATGTATATAATTAGTTACAAGAAACATGAATCAATAGAAAAATCAAAATTTAGACTCTTTGAGATTCTTTTAAATTAAGTAAGGGCGGTACAATAATCTTCTCAAGAAGTACTGAAAAATCCAAAGAACCAACAACGAGACAAAGACAAACAAGAGCAACTGGAAAATTCTTCTAGTTTCAAGAGTTTGTAAGTTTATAAATCTTCAACGGCGATCGTAAGATGGCATTGGGCCATCAAAATTAAGGAAACTTAAAGCAAAACAAATGAATTTCCTCTGCATTCTTTTGATTCTCACGGCGTGACAGCCTGAATATAAGGTTTCAAAGAGATAAATAATGAATTTAGTGTAGGAATCCTTAAAGTCATACGCATATTTACGTAGGAAAGCCAGGTTACTATAAGATTTTGTAAGCTTATAAAAGACATGATTAACAAATGTAAAATTCGCATCAAAAACGACATCAATCAACTTATTATTTAACAGAGGCCATCGGATTGCTTTAGATTTTGTAGTCAGAGAAAATAATGTTTGAGGATTTGTAGAAGAAAATATGAAAACATTGCGCTGATGCGACACCAATTGACAAGATTATTCAAGTCGTTATGCAGAGAGGACAGATCTGACAAGGCATTTATTCTACGAAAGAGTTTGCTGGCATAGAGTCAAAATCTGGAAAATTTGAAGAGGAGCTGATGTCTTCAATAAAAAGAAGAAATTTTACTGCATTATCTACCAGAAATCATCAATATCACAAACACAGAATACATGGGAATGTACAACGAATCGCGAATCCTATGACTTCAAAGCATAGTAAAATGGAAAAACTAACCGTTTCAATTATGTTTTGATCTCGAATAGTACTGTATGGAGGACACTTTTAAGAAAACTAGAAAAGAAACGTTGAGAACTAAATAAAAAAGGGAAAAAAGCAGAAAACGCACAAAACCGACGGAAGAATGTTTTTAGAAACAAATAAGCACTGACATGTGAACACATTCAAAATATGGAAATGACAAGTCCATTACCTAATGTGTATGCTTTTTACTTTTCACTTCTGTACTTATAAAGTACAAATGACAATTTGTCAAAAAATTCCTCTAAAAACGATTTACTCGTCTTATGAGATCTACTTAATTCAAAGCTTCAAAGTAAAATCTGGGTACCCAGCTCCGATGAAAGCTATTGTGACTCCCGAGTTCACTTTTCAGCCCTCGTCTTCTTATAGTTTTAAGTTATTTTTATAGATGAAGAAACAAGTAGGTGAAAAACGAGCGATGGATCGAGTTTTTACAATGGACAAAATATATTGACAAATAATATTCGATCGTACCAAATTAAAGATGAGACTTACAGCTTTTTAACAATGCGACAAAAAACCAAAATTATAATTGTACGGCTCATCGTGTTTCGTCCGTTGTAAAACCAAATGGAGCACATGTGAGCAAATTGTTTTTGTTTTAATTGCTCAACGATAAACGTGATTACAAAGCCTTGACAAAGCTTGACAAGTAAAAAATACCAATACTTAAAAATTTTTTATAAAAAAAATATTACGACAGCCAGATTTTAACTACTTTAAACGAAGGCCATATTAGAAGCAGTTCATTTAAGTTTACTTGATTATAGACATGATCTTCTTATTCCATATTTAAAAGGTTCTTTTTTGAAAAAGGTATTCAATAAAACACAATTACCGAAGAAGCAAGTGGGACGACTGAACGCGTGGAGAACAAAAATAAAAGCGATCACAACATTGACTGCTTTCAGGTTGACCCATGGCATAACAAGGTAGAAGTGATTTCGACATTTCTCTCTTTTGAATTGCGACAAAAATGTAACCCTATACCATTAAAAATTTTAATTTTTTTAATATAAATTTTCAATTTTGAGCTGTGCGACTGATTTTAAATACATAATAAAATGAAAAGGAATTACGGGCGGTATGTTGTGTTTGACAAGAACCAGGACAACAAACTTGTGCGCTATTTTAAAACTCCGAAGTATCAATACTTCATTAGGAGACTCTTCACGTGTGCGCGAAGACCATTTTAGTGCCAGTGACTTTATTTGTTGCCCATCGCAGCCGGATATTTCTAAGCGGACGCGTTTGCTCCCAGGTGCAGGAATTATTATACCGAATATGAAGAGAAAATCTTCCACTCATATATATGGATGGACCAAATTTCAAATGGTGGTCTAATAAAACCTAAACCGGCATTAATTGTTGACATAAAGAAACTGAAATTAACTTTTAATAAATTTAATGGAAAGGAAATTTCGAATTGCAAAATTTAATAGCTGAATTATTGAAGTTAAGTTCTGATGTAACTTTAGAATAATCATACCTTTTTTAAATGTCTAATTGGGCTAGTAAAAGCAAGAAAATTGCCAAAATGGGTTTGTAAATGAGTGTGTTTCACTAAGTGTGTAATTTTGTGTAAGTATGCATTTCCACATTTACATTAAAACGAAAATGCAATACCTAGAATGAAGCTGATTCTAATGAGATTTTAGAAATTTTCATATCTACAAAAGCTTTCATTTCAAAGATATTATCCCGCAGTTATAGTCAAAATAAAGTCGAATCTAAAGTTTAAAGCCGCTTTTTTTGACAGACATCCCATTGAAAGTTATGTCAAAAAGCTGCTTTTAACTTTAGGAGTCGACTTTATTTTGACTATAGCTACGGTAAATGCATAACAAAGTGTTAATTTCTTTGTTTACATTTTTTGACATTACAGTCAGCTATGAGAGAGCTCGACTGAATTGTCACTTCTGCCTTTTTGAATATGCCTTGGGTTGACCTATGTCAAGGTCAAGGGAATAAGTTAGCATTTTTTCGATATGATCATTTCGACCACGATTCAATAATACAAGGTTAGATAATTATTGACAGCCGCAGTTTGACACTCCCTTACAAAAGGTTGCATATACGAAGGACGGAGAAAGGGGAAGAATAAAATCCCTTGGTGCGAAAATGGTACTAGAAAAGTACGCAAAGTAGGCAGTTAGTAGTGAAATTCCTTTTGTAAATTCTAATGTATTTGCAGGAAATCTGGAATTTTAAACAAAATATTGAACGAATTATTAATATATCTACGTGAATTACGTAATTTATGTGCTATTTAGCTGAATAAAAACTGCAAAAGGACTCACAATTAAAATAAAACTACTATGAGATTTATGTAAACAATCAATTTAAAAACAATTTATGTTTTCCTCAGTTAAATGTGTTTGATATGCATATACAAATAAACATTTTGCACAAAAGCTTATACTTCTATTTCACACCAAAGCTACACTTTTTTCAAGTAAATTTGCAAAGAAGCAACACGGTGCCGATGCTAAGGGAGCGGTGCGGGAAGACAACTGTCAGTTTATCGAACCTTGTATTAGGTGCGTTCGTTTAAAATATCCAGTTAAAACCAACCAACTGCCAAATTCCGGCGAAATGTCATCTGTTCTCTCACAAGAGAAAAATATCCCAAATAGTACGCGAGGAGAAAATTTGCAGAAACTTGCAAGTTAGACGAACAGACGATATAATTTTTGTTTACATTCAAAAGGGTAAAATTTAAAACGTACGAAAATTAGTCGCATTTTGTAATTTTTAACTTCCAAACCATCAAATTCAATTTTGTGATTTGCGTAAATGCCAACCAGTTGTTTTTGATCAGCTCTTTTCCTGTTGGTAAATTGCTGTTGGCAAAAATTTTTCCAGCAGAAACCAGCAGCTTCCCCCCAAAATGAAATGTCTCTTTGCTCTCTCAATTTCCGCTACTTTGTAAGTTTTTTGGGTACACGAACGCAAAAACTTGTAAGTTTTGGTTAAACATGAGCAATTAACAGCTACGCGAACGCAACTATTATTGAATCATGATTCGACGTCATTGTCAAAGTTCGGAATTTCCCAGAACGTAAACCGTAATATGACGCTTGAACCAAATATGATTTCTTGTACACGTCGAATTTTAACAATGGGTTTTTGGGTTACAGTTTTAAGTGTGTTGTATGAAAACGTTTCCGGTTATTTCAAGATTCGTTCGATAACCTGGGTAAAAGCCAGGTTTATAATTTTTTCTGTAGATTTATACCACTGCCTGTGCTAATGATGTCAAGATTCGGTGCAGTTGGTTTAGAGCACTTGATCAAGCAAGACGACGGTAGTACTTACTTAAAGAGTCTACTTCGAAATGAATTTTAATTCTTAATTGATGATTTTTGGGAGTAAATGACGTTCTTTTAAACTTAGTGGGATATTTTGTTATGACCTTGGCAACATTGTGTGTATGTACGTATTTTGTAGTGAGATATGCCTCCAATTAAGGAAAAAAAGGTTATGAACCATAAACATTTTATAGATTTCGATTTAATAAATTTACGGGTCATTGGTTTACTTTAAACATCTTATTGTAACGAATGATGACGGAATCGTGTTGGTTCTTCGGCTTTCTTTGGTGTAACTATTCATGTGCTCAACTCGTGACATCATAGATATTTTTGGCAGGAAATGTGAGACATTCTTCGCATTTTGAAGTTTTGAGTTATAATTGCTATGCATTTTTTATACTTTAGTACTACTCGTATAAGGCGTGTCCGTGTATAATTTCATTAATTTCCCGTAGGACAAGGCCGCTGCTCCCTTTTCAAAATCAATGAATTTCCATTAGCGAAAGAGTTTAATGATTTTATTTACATTAATTTCACAGATCATTAAACAAATGAAAATAAAAAATAGTTGCGTTGGGCTTGTAATAGTAATTGAAAATATTGTAAATGATTTTCTTTTTCAAGCAGAGTTCAATTTGGTTAATGACTTTGTAAAAACTGTATCACAACGAATTTTTGGAAAGTTACGAGTATATTATTTAATGAATTGGCTTGCAATAGTTGAGTTTTGGGAAGCAAAGGTTAGTGTTCGGCACTCATCTGAAGAAAATGCATCTAAACATACATATATATGTATGCATGTATGTAGATTAGGAATGTTAATCCCGGGATCCCGGGACCCCGGTCTTTTTTAAGTCCCGAAAATCACGGGATTGTTTGCCTAGAATCCCGGGACTTTCGGGATTTGTAATTTGCACTGGTGGCAATAATAGAAACGCTTTATGTTGACCAGTTTTGGCTATATTTCTTTTGTTTATTTAAATTTAAAATTTTTTTCTATAAATGTGTAGCTCAATACACATACTTCGTTTAAAGTACAAACCCCGCGTATCGTAATTCTGCAAAACCGCGTAACTGACATTTGCTGCCAAAAATTGGATTTGCTCACACAAGCTCTTGGCTCAATCCTCATCCTTTCGTCCTGAAATATACCAGCCTGAAATGCGATTGCTTTATAAAAAAGAGAATTATTTTGAAACATGAATGCTTTTACTCTCGAGAAAAGGATTTATGCAACCTCACATACGCGGTTTTGTACTTTAAACGGCGATATAATACCTTGCGACAGGCAATTTTGCACACAAAAAAATCAATATAGGGCCAATTATACTAAAATTGCGTTCTTAATTTTTCTCTCGGACGTCAGGATTTTTATAAGAACTTTGAAATTTGAAAGGTATGATTATTTCAAGAAATGATGCAATGGTGCAATATACTTAAAAAAATAGTATGGGTATAAAATGAGAGAAAAGATTCTGTAGAGTTAAAGCACATTACATTTTTTGGTGCGTAAGGGACGGGTAGGTTTTGAAAATACCCGGAAACGGGTGTAATGCCAGCAGGAGCGCCTTAAGATTCGGCAATGACAATGATAAATTCTACCCTACTGTACGCAGTGCGAATCGTAAACTCTGCAGTTCTCTGCTACGTGGTTGATCCCAGGATGGATCCGTAGGCGTAATAAGATGGAGATCAGTGTTGCCAGAGAAAGTCCCCTAAAAATCTTAATTTTTCCAACAAAACTCTTCAAAAGAAGGTTTAAAAGCTAAAAAAAATCTTTTCCATCCCAAGAAATATTCATTTAAAAACACCTACAAAGAAACACGTAATGCTATATTGGCTTTACGGCTGTAAATAGCCTTTAATATGTTGACTCAAAAAATAACCAATTTAAAGTTATAAAATCCTTTTTATATAATCTTAAACTAAAGCTTAATAATGCCTTCGTGGCATCACAAAATTTGAAGCACAGTTTGTTTTCTAAGTCGAACATGAGTTTACAAATAGTAGACCAACGCATAAAATACTCGTGTACATGGAAAAACGCGTGTATATTCTAGAAATGCCGTTTTTAAATCGATTAAATCGAAGATCGATAATCGAGCCCATCCGATTCGATTTTCTGTCGATTTTTTAGTTCCGATTCGTTCCGTGAATCGATAAAAAAAATTCGAGAACCGACATTAGATTTTTCCATGTATGCATGTACAAAATTAAATCTTTGTAGAAAGGTTAAGAAAATTCGACAAAGTTTCATAACAATTTCGAGCTTTTTATTTAGATTTTTTAGAAAGATTTGGATTATGCAGTTTTGGTGACCATGCAATTTCAGTACGAAAAAGTTCTAGGCAAAAATAGCTAGGACTAGAGACATTTTAGCGTGTCACCGCAATCCGCATTTGAAAATGGAGAGCCTCTGAACCGTGTTAAATGTTCGTATATATACGATCTACATCGAAAACTTCACTTTCTATCTCTTCACTAGAGCATTTGTTTTACTGTGCGAGAGAAGAAGGCAGATAATAGCGGGGTATTTCATACGTTTAACGTATTTATCATAAACAACATTTTTCTCCTTCCTTCATTTGCTGGCTACTATGATGTAACAAAGGTTAACATCTAAAAGTTAACAATTTTAACTTAAACTTTAAAAATCTTACATCTTACACAAAAATCTTCATTTTGAAGATATTTTCAGTATAAAATTTTGCTTCTTAAAAAATTTTTTTTAAGATTTTTAATAAAAAACAGCATAAAAAATATTCACTTTTGAAAATAAATCTTCACTTATGGCAACGCTGCTGGAGATATCTTCTTCGTTTTTCTTTTGTAATACTTCTTCGACTGAAAAAAACCCGTAAAGATGATCACTTCTTTAGGGATTACATTTTTCTCTGTGGACCCTTTGTTCGTCTATTGGAAAATACTCGTAAACTTAAACTTTTGTGGCATGAGTTGGACAAAGCTACTTGAGAAAATGACACTAAGTAAACTTTTTTATTCAGGAACAGCTAGATGAGGACGTCCTTTTTTCTTTGACCGATTGTATCAAAAGCCAGCGTGTGACATATTTAAAAACATGGTGATTTTATAGAACGGAGTTTGGTATACACATGAAAATAAATAACTTTTTTTTTCAATGATTCATAAAAATTCCACTTCTCATTTAAGTGCACGGTGATTTCATAAAAGGAATTTGCTTTATATTTAAAACCTACTCATTGTTCAAGATAAGCTTATTATTTTGTGAAGGCCCTTCTTTCGATAATTCTACATCTTATTGCAAAATGCATTTGTGTATGTACATACATATGTATGTATGTATAAAGTAGTGACCAGATAAAGGTTACCAACACAATTATATTCTGAGAATAAAGAATGAGAATGTAGTGTACAAATATGCAAAAATACGAAAAAAGAAATACCATAATCAACGCAATATACGATTATCTGTATAAAAAATGTTTTGACTCAGTACAAAATCTCAAAAAGGATATTTGTGCAACATGGCTATGAGTAACACATGTTTTTTTTTGGTTTTTTAAGAATATTATCGCGCCCAAAAATCATACAAAACTCTCTAAAAATAAAAAATAAAATTTCCGCTATCAAAATTTCTTAAATTCTCAAGAAGAAAATGCTCTTAATTTATACAAGCGACAAAAAAATGAAATTAAACAATTTAAAGTAAACTTAAGATTTTTGTCAATATCTAGTGTGCCATCACGCATAGCAACTTATATCCTTGCTGCCAAAGAGTTTGGTAGTATTGAACCATTATTTTAATATTTTTAGTAATATTGCTACTATTTAAACAATCTTTGCTCTATGCCATGTCGCAGATATAGCTTGAAAAATGGAACTAACAGCGAAAGCAAATAGGGCATCTAACGGAGGCTTAAAATAGATCTATTTGATATCAAAGCATTCAGAAATTTCATTTTGGTTGATGGTGTTTACGACTGGGTAGGTACGTGACGTATTTGTCGTGCAAACTAAATATGACAAGTGATGATGGAAAATCGTTCCACAATACAATCTTCAGTAGCATTTAGATTTCCGTTAATAAATGACAACTCACTTACACCAAAGTATGTAATTCCACCCCAAACACTATGGCTCGGTAGAAACTTGTTACGAAACTAATCCGAATCCACTCAATTTTAATAATGGTAACTTTTATCTGACCCCTACTGTATATGTATGAGTTATAATATATTTTGGTTTGATGACAGAATGCTTCTCAGTCATAATTTCCCTACAACTCTATTCAGAAGCAAAAGTATAAATTTCATTAAAATATTGAATATTAAAAACTAGAGCTCTTGAAATTGTTCGAATAATTCGATTATTCGAATATTC
>NW_023458560.1:14134423-14137671 GCF_013731165.1 Rhagoletis pomonella
GGGTATAAAAATAAAAAGTTTAGTTAAATAAGTTTCTAAAAATTAAATGAAACTAAAAATATATATATTTTTCTTTTTACGACAATGTAATCTAACAATTAGAAGAAAATTAAATAAAAACAAGTAAGAGCAGCGCTGTCTTCGGCTATGCCGAAGGCTTCATACCTTTCATGAACATCTGCAAATTTTACTTTGACAGATTACTGCTTTTGAATACATCTGCATACATCGATAGAGGAGTTACATACTTATATAAAAAATCGCATCTAAACAATCAGAGGTATGGAAGATATACTTTATATGACACTAATCTAAGTGATTTTCACCGCTATGTGATCGGTATGTAAACCGGTAACACAATTTATTGGGTTTAGTTTCGTACATAAAGGAGATATATGGCAAAAACTGGTATCTGAACAATCAGTGCTATAGGAGATAAAGCTTATACAGCATAGATTTTGACGATTTTCTCAGTAGACTTTGTATTATTATTTATAAAATATCTTACGAAATTTATCGGTTTTAGCTGTTCAAATAAAGGAGTTTTACAGTAAAATCCCGTATCTGAACAATCAGATGTATGGAAGATATATGTTGTAGTCATCCGATCCTTGTTATTTCCCCTGTAAGTATTCTGTTAATAATGAGTGAAAATGGTGCGGAATTTCATGTTCCTAGCTGCATAAATGGAGGAGTTATGATAAAAGACCTCATATCTGAACAATCAGTTGTATGGGGGCTGCAGGTTATAGTGACCCGATCTTTGTTATTTTCGCTGTAAGTCTTCTGTTGATAATGAGTGAAAACAGCGCGAAATTTCATGGTCCTAGCTACATAAATGGATGAATTATAACGAAAAATCTCATATCTGAACAATCAGTTGTATGGGAGCTATAGGTTATAGTTACCCGATCTTTTTAATTTTCACTGTAAGTTTTTTGTTGATAATTATTGAAAACAGTGCGGAATTTCATGTTCCTAGCTATATAAATGGAGGAGTTATAACGCAAAATTTTATATCTGAACAATCAGTTGTATGGGAGCTATAGGTTATAGTGACCCGATCTTTGTAATTTTCACTGTAAGTATTCTGTTGATAATAGGTGCAAGTATTGCAAAATTTCATGTTCGTAGTCGTAGCTGCATAAATGGAGAAGTTATAATGAAAAATCTCATATCTGAACAATCAGTTGTATGGGAGCTATATGTTATAGTGGTCCGATTCTTCCGGTTCCGACAAATGATTAATACATTATAAAAATACACCCACCTACCAAATTTGATCCGGATATCTCGAAAACTGAGAGACTAGATTGCATACAAACAGACAGACAGACGGACAGACGGACAGACGGACAGACGGACATGGCTAAATCAACTCAGCTCGACGTTCTGATCATATAAGTATACATTTTCATGGGTCTATCTCTTTTTGTTCTGGTACTTACAAACATCGGACCAAAGTTATAATACCATTTCATGCTCATGAAAGGTATAAAAATATACTAAAGAAAAAAATTCGGCGCCGAAGGTTTCGAGGTAAAATTTTTTCAAAATTTAGTTTTTTTATCACTAAACAGAAAAGGTTTATGATTTACTTCAAAACTAACCGCTGACCCAACGTAAGTTTTAGATCGCCAGGAAACTCAATGTTGTAGCTTACTCTACTTCTCTTCTTCTTGATTGGCGCTGTAAAGAGCTAGGCTCTTTTGGCTAAGTCTTCTGACTCAAGCAATTTCCGTTACAGTCCACACTGTATCCACTGTAGATCTCTTTTCATTGAAATTTCCGCGGATTTGTCTTGTTGGACAACTTGCGGATTCCACAGCTTATTACCGCTTACCTATTCGTCAAAGCTAATCTGTGTCGATTTTAACATATTTGATGTCTTTTACTGTTCTTTATATTATATTTTCTATTACTAGCTTATATTTATTTGTTTTTTTTTTTTATTTTTTATCAAAAACTTTCCGGCAATTAAGAGTCTGTTTTCATTATTCGTTCGCTTAAAAATGCATATTTACTCCATTACGTATTATTATTTGCAGAATAAAGTAGCAAGTTTAATTTTTTTACAAAAAACAATCTGTTTTATGCCCCTAATAAACGTCCTTGTGTGTGTGACCTTAACAATGAAAAATTTAGCGACAATTGTTTGCGCTGACATCTGGCACCTAAAAGACAATACATGTCATATTTTTCCAGCATTTTTTTCCTCTTTCATTTTTTAATGAACAACTGCAACGCTTATACCGCCACACACAAAGCTTTTTATTGAATAATTGCTAATAAAATCCAGCAAATATGGACAAGTGAGTTTCAATTGAAACAAAAGTGCTTTTGGCACCGTTTATTGCTTTGGTGGTCCAAAGTTGGTTGGCTCATGGGGCAGTTTTGCTTCAGTTTCTTAGTTCCTCTTTGCTTTGCTGTCGCGCGGTGGCAAGTGCGCAATAGTTCAATTACCTGCCCCATTAAGTCATACTGTGAATTGGCGTGTGTGAGAATGTGTTAAGACTGAGAAAAGCTACTGGCGTTGGTGTTCCACGCGCCGCTGCTCACCCAGCAAAAAAGTGCTTGCTGACTCTTAGTCCACAACTAATCGCTGTTAGTTTTCATATCAGCTTTTGCTTTTGTCACCACAATCAGCCACTCGTATTTCCAGGCTGAAATTTGAGACTTTGTTGTTGTGTTGCTTGTACATTGAAACTCAACATTAATAGAACAATAAAAGGGAAATGCATTGAATAAATATTCACCGCATAAAAGTGTTCTTGGCTTTGAAAAGGTTTACAATAGGGGTATTCACGATCCGGTGCATACTGTCTAGCATGGTGTATAGATAGTATAAATAGCATGATTGGCTAATTTTGTTGTTGCTTGAACACTTGAAACAACAACAATTCATTTATGCTATATATATACACCATGCTAGGCAGTATGCGCCGGATCGTGTATACCCCTAATATGAAAATATTGTATGTATTAGCTTTTGCAACCAGTATATACATACATATATAGTCTGCTTGCTTTAATTATTTCATTTTCAACTCTATTGTTGCTTTCAACTAAGTACACTGCGTGACAAGCATCGTTACAATAACATCAGCACTCAGCTGAGAGTTGTTGGCATGCAATTACAATTAGAACAACTTTTTGTTTTCGTGGCACATTTTACAATATTCTACACCAATGAATGTGTGAGTTTAAACATATCTATTAGGATGGTCCAATCAAATGCATGTGAAAAA
>NW_023458560.1:14137771-14143400 GCF_013731165.1 Rhagoletis pomonella
AATCGCGTTAATTTTTAATGAATTTTTTTCCGACGGTTTTCCGGTTTTATGCATATAACAGGTGTAATTTATAAAATATAGTGTTTATTTTTTTATTTCGTTTGCAAACGGTCTTGCGCATTTTATTCTACAAGAAATTCGCTTTTATGTATATGGTAAAAAGTACAAGCCGTCCGCAATAAAAAATCATTAAAAATCTACGCGATTTTTTAGCCGCTTAAGACTTGCACTTGCTTTTCTACCGATCTATCATTCTAAAAACTCAGATTAAAAAGTTCAAAATTTAGACGAAAATTTGTTGAATTTTTCTAAGTTTTGTATAAAGTTTGACTTATGTGGTTTTGATTAAAGCATTAACCATATTTTTATACAAAAAAATAACGAAAAAATTTTAACCGCGCGCAGCATTTGTTTATTTGCATATGTGCATACATATAAATGCATCTACATAGGTACTATGTATATGTGTTTACAAACATTTTTATGCGCTTGCCTTTTAATGAAGAATTTACTAATTGTTGACGAAAATATGGTTTACAAAATTTTCGCAAATTTATATTAGTTAATTGGAATTTTTATGAAAATAACGTTTTCCCAAAATTTATCCAGAAATTTTTTGTAATAATTAAAAAAGGTTTTCGATTTTTAATTCAATGAAAGGGGCATTAAAATAACTATCAAAAGTCATTTTTGTTGATAGATAAAAACGTGCACAAAAATAACATTTCACAATTGCTAATTTATTCAAATTCTGTTATTTTGTGCCGCTCTGCGCTCACGCTGTTAAAAAATGGTGAGCTTCTAGAGCTATCGATGTTAAAAATTTAACGTGGTGAGCTTCTAGCCGATTTCTGATCTATTACAAAATACCAACGAGTAGCGTGTTGCTGCTTCTCTGTTTTAAACGTTCTCTGCGGCTTCGCTTCGCCAACGGCGAGACAAGAGGTGGAAAATCATAGCAGCGGAAAATGCATCAGGCGCCTTTGCACTGTCGGCGTATTTTCCAAATTCAATGAGTGGAAGCGAACAGCAGGCGCAGATGAGGTTCACCTCACCCAATGGCTCTATTGTGCGCCACCTGACCACTGCTTACTGCTTCGCTGCACTTAAGGTGGATACTATTTAACTCTTTAAAGTATGCTTATATTTATTTTCATAATCGTAGGTGGCCACCAACATACACACGGCCGTGCACATTTGACAAGCAGCTGCTTCGATATTTCTTTCGCGCACCTGTCGTTCAAAGACTGGCGCTTAAACGTCCGCAGGTTAAAAAAAAATCCAATTTCCCCGCATTCTACCATTTGTATTTCTTGGCATGCTTTTATCGCCGTACTCCTTAGCCACTAAGTAAAACTTTACTCGCTACTGTAAAAATGTTCACAAGGCGGGGCACAACACTGCATATTGACTTTGACGTTTAATAGCTTTTAATTGCCACCAATCATTCATGCCACAAAATACGAACAGCAAGCAATTAACAAAATTAATTATGTCTGCTAAGTTGTTAAATTAATTCGTTTAAATTATTAAAAAAAAACGTATACATGCATGTTGAAAAATTGCAAAAATGAATCTTTTATAATATAATTTACCTTGCTCACTTATACATTTATTAATTTTTTGTCTAATTTGCGTTGAAAGTAGTTTCCGGGTCAGACGTCAGCCATTAGCGTAGTGGAAATGGCAGATTAGCTAAACTCAATTTCATATTTACTTGTTTTTTTATAAGCAAATGTGGACTTAAATGCTTTGGCTTCAAAAATTTTATGACTCTCAAGAAACAAATGAACGAGTTTCTCACGCATTTGAAGTTATTCATCTACTTTCTTTATTTATTGCCCTACAATTAAGGGGAAATAACAAAAAAGAGTGCAATTAACAAATTTCTTAATTGGTGGCATGCATGGACGGATGAAAGAAAGTGTGGATAAGGTGGTTGTAGAAAATTTCTGAGGGCCATCTTTGGAAACGTTACTATTTAGCTATTTGTAAAAACTGGCTAAGCGCTTGTTCTGATTTTAAACCGAAATACTAAAAAGGATGCAGTAACCCCAAAATGTTTATCGTTTACAATATAGACCTGGAAGTGAAGGGAATAAAAGTGCACAGTACAGGTATTGAGTTATAGAAACAACAAAATATATATAATAGGAAGGTCGAATTTGAAATGATATAAAACACACCGATTTGGGGTATATACTAAGTTGTTTTTAATTTAAAATACCTGTTTATATATTTATTTATTTGTCTACAGAAAATTTTATTCTTACAGTTGTACACACAATTGAAAAGATTATGAATTAAGTAACTACTAAAATGCTTAATAGTAAGTAAAAGGTATTTTGGCGCAATCGCTTCAAAATTTTTTGGTAAAACCTTCTTCTAATGTAATAAAGGATATCCTATCCAACAAAACCACAGAGCTCTTAATCCAAGCGATCTCCCTCTTCAATTGAAACGCGATTAGTACCATCAAGGACGCCAGTATGTGTGCATAGTTGAAGTTTTTTCGTGACAAATTCTAATATCTCTAGAACGAGAAAAGCTAGCGTAAAAAATTCAATTGCGTTTTATGGCTTTTAAGATGGAGAATTCAGGAAAATTAGTTTCGTTGGATAAAAAAACGTTCGTGACTTTTCAAAGTTAAGGACTTTTTATTTTATTTCCCTTTTTGACCTGAACTTTTTAGAAAGTTTTAAACACATATTTTTCTCTTCTTGCGTAAAGGAATCTATTACCATGGTCGCAGGAACCGAAATACGCTTTTACAAGTTCGTTGTATTGCGGAACGATTTTCCGTCATCTCTTTTCGGAAACACAAACAACCAAAAAGAAGTCTAAAAGTTCATTACATCCATATTTATGCCAAAAAATCAAAAATTTAACTTTCAGAGGTCATTTTGAAGGTCACATTGAATAAAAACTTACCTTGGCCTTCAGCAGGGAAAATTTGATTTTTTGTATTTTTTCGCCTAAAAACAGCATGTAATGAATTCATAAAAAAAATTAAAAGCGTTTTTTTGGTCCTGCGACCATAGAAATGGATTCCTTGACGCAAGAGCAGCAAAAATGTGTGCTTGGAACTTTTTTAAAAGTTCACTTCATACTATTTTCAGGTCAAGAAAAAAAAAATGAAAACCTCCTCCGTTTGAAGGTCATTTCAAAGGTAGAAGAAATTTGTTTATCCAACCAAGCTATTTTTACTGAATTCTGCCTCTCAAAAGCCTTTATTGCATTTTATTGAATCTATTTGATTTGATTTTCGCAGCACCGTGTCCACTTCTACTCCTTCTCTGGTTGCTAGCATGTGTACCATTCGTGCCGTCATTTAATCGCTTCAAAAGTGATCGGCATCTACTCCAAGATTGATCCGTCAAAAACTAAGCAAGTCGAGCTTTCCGACGATTTCCCGACATTGCCCGTGTGCAGCCCAATAGCTTTTTTATGCCCATGAAGATTTACTTTGCCCGCTCTTCTACATTGAGCTTATACAACTATTTGCTATCCATTACAATAGCAAGGTATTTCATATTTGTTGCAGTAGCAGGTTAACCCCGCAAGCTTGGGTTGAATCCAGTCCGAAATTGAATATTTTATGGTAAATAAATAGATCTGTTTTCTCGGTTTTTACGCTAAATCTTTTCTCAACAAAACAAATTTTTGGTAAAAAAAGCTGGGGTTTTATTAATATCTTAGTACATATCTTTTGTACTGCCCATAGATAGATATTATATAGAGGTATGCGCTGTAAGCAAGGGGTATATTGCGCCTTCAACCACTCACAGTACCTTATCTAACCCTAGAAATCTCATAAATTTTAAAAGAACTCGATTGTATGAATTTAAGACTCACATCTCTTCGATCGACTCACAGAAGCGACAGAGGTCTGCAGTTACCCATCATAATACCTGTTATGATCCGCAGCCTCTCTTTGGGTAGGTTTATAATTGTCATGTACCTTGTAAGGTTGTAGCCCCACAGTAAGCATTTATACTGGCGTAAATCAAGTAGCATTGTTCTCTGAGTTTGTTCCTCTACTTCCTGAGATTTCCTTGATTGTGCTAAGTCCGATCACAAGGACGGGCTCGGGCCCTATAGGAGACGAGGTGGCCGTCACCGTTCTAGCTAGATGGTCTGCGTTCTTGTTTCACTCAATCCCTCTGTGACCAGCGTATTTCGGAATAGGGTTGCCATTTCCATTTTTTATTTTGTAATATTTTCTTTATTATTCATATGTGGTAATATGTGTATGTAAATAAGCTTCAAAGTTGCTTGTGCTCATTTCTTAATGTCTGCATTTAATCTGTACAGACCTTCTAACACAATTCAACTTACAAATTAACTATGCAAGAAGAACTTAAAGGTCTAAGTCCATAATAAAGCAACAACACTATTGCCTAAGTTTGTGCATACATAAGTACTTATTAAAATATGTATGTAGGTAGGTAATATTTCTGCAAAATTTAATCTTAAAGCTGGCCCGGTTCAGGTGGAAAAATTGAAACGCCCTCCTTTTATGTTAACTGTGATAAAATTTAATTGTTGTTACGCAGTTACACATGCAACTACATACATATGTGTACATATGTGAAATTTAGTAAAATTCTTTGACATTGTATACTGTACGGCTAAATTGTTAAAAATGTCTACTTAATTATTTTCGAACTGGATCAACCAATGGTTTAACTAAAATTTAGTTAAATGACAGTTTACGTTTTTCTTGCATTACTTACTCCGGTATGTTCATACGCAAGTATGTATGTATGTATGTATGTATAGTATACATTGTATACATGTTTTCATTCAAATTAACGCAAACCTTTCTAGCGAAGTGGAGTAACCGGCCATGTGCAAATTTCAATGTCGAGCATTCAATGTCCCCATCGTTTTCGTATGCAAAATTTACGCACATAAAACTTAATTAATCTACAAAGTGAATAATGTAGTTGCACAAACTTAGGCGCAGACAAAAGAACCGAACAATTGTGGTATTCATATGATGTCATTTGCATTTGTGAATTATTACCATTTTTTTTTGTGTTTCTTTTATAAAAAAATTCTATGAAAAACACTACATATACTTTTGTAATTTAATATGCTGAAATGCAAACAAAAACAAATTACAAAAACCCTGAAAGCTTAGCTCCGGTGGCCGGTGCAACAAGCTGAGAAAGTTCGTTCGTGTGGCCAATAGCTGCCTGCGCTACTGCAATTTTATGAATGAACTCAGCTGGACGACTATACAATAAGTACTCGTAGCTGTTGGCCTCGAAGTCGCTCAAGCACCGCCACGCAGCTGTTAATTCAAAGTTTGAGATTCCCCAGCGCTGACATAGAAACATGTGTGGATTTTCTAATTCAATTAAATGTTTTTGTGTCTTTTATTTATACATAAACGAGCATGTACACTAGACTGGGTCGAAAAAAAAAGTTGCTAATGTCCGCCCCTAAATTTAAAGATTATGTTGAGAGGGTTCTGGAAAAATTTTTTTTTTTTTTTAACCCTCCGAAATACAGCCGAAATGGTTTTTTCGTTGTAACTTGGTTATTTGACGGCCGATTTTTAAAATTGATATGTCATTATTTTTGTCTTGAGAAGCTTCACTTTTCGTTCTTATGTCTTTTT
>NW_023458560.1:14143500-14195824 GCF_013731165.1 Rhagoletis pomonella
GTTGTTGTTAGTATTAATCGTCTACTCGTTAGCCTTTGATTGGTAATTGGCATTGTTGGTATGTACTGGCGGTTAGGTGCATTGTTGTTGCTAGGCACTAGTCAATCGCTCGACTCCAAACACTCCAACGATGTCTGACCGCTGCCGATAGTTGAGTTGAGTTGAGTTGTCGATTGACTGCTTAGCCAGCTGTTGTCCAGTTGTTTGCCAATAATGCTAACTGACTGCTGGCAGACCCCGCCCGACAGTCTCGCAATTTGGCGCTTTATGTGCCGTTAGGCACGCGCACACTATTGCACGCCATAAACTATATCTATCTATAAACCCCGTATAATAATAACCCGCCCAATGCAGTTTTTAATTTGCCATTATTATTGTGGGACGCCGTATTGCTGCTGTCGCTGCTGCCGCTGCTGCTGGTGGGCTCTCTGAGGCCAAAGCAAGCCAAACAATGCATATGTATGAGAATTGGCAAAAAGAAGACCACTCGAATGTTAATCATCGAATTCACTGGAAAAACTCTGCAAAGCGGCTTCGCTTCGCCAACGGCGAGACAACAGGTGGAAAATCATAGCAGCGGAAAATGCATCAGGCACTGTCGGCGTATTTTCCAAATTCAATGAGTGGAAGCGAACAGCAGGCGCAGATGAGGTTCACCTCGCCCAATGGCTCTATTGTGCGCCACCTGACCACTGCTTACTGCTTCGCTGCATTTGAGGTGGATACTATTTAACTCTTTAAAGTATGCTTATATTTATTTTCATAATCGTAGGTGGCCACCAACATACACACGGCCGTGTATATTTGACAAGCAGCTGCTTCGATATTTCTTTCGCTCACCTGCCGTTCAAAGACTGGCGCTTAAACGTCCACAGGTTAAAAAAAAAAATCCCAATTTCCCCGCATTCTACCTATCTATCTATCGCCATACTCCTTAGCCACTAAGTAAAACTTTACTCGCTACTGTAAAAATGTTCACAAGGCGGGGCGCAACACTGCATATTGACTTTGACGTTTAATAGCTTTTAATTGCCACCAATCATTCATGCCGCAACATACGAACAGCAAGCAGTTAACAAAATTAATTATGTCTGCTAAGTTGTTAAATTAATTCGTTTAAATTATAAAAAAAAAAAAAAACGTATACATGCATGTTGAAAAATTGCAAAAATTAATCTTTTATAATATAATTTACCTTGCTCACTTATACATTTATTAATTTTTTGTCTAATTTGCGTTGAAAGTGGTTTCCGGGTCAGACGTCAGCCATTAGCGTAGTGGAAATGGCAGATTAGCTAAACTCAATTTCATATTTACTTGTTTTTTTTTTTATATGCAAATGTAGACTTAAATGCTTTGGCTTCAAAAATTTTATGACTCTCAAGAAACAAATGAACAAGTTTCTCACGCATTTGAAGTTATTCATCTACTTTCTTTATTTATTGCCCTACAATTAAGGGGAAATAACAAAAAAGAGTACAATTGTGCTTTAAATTGGCTGCTTGGCTAAAATTAACAAATTTCTTAATTGGTGGCATGCATGGACGGATGAAAGAAAGTGTGGATAAGGTGGGTGTAGAAAATTTCTGAGGGCCATCTTTGGAAACGTTACTATTTAGCTATTTGTAAAAACTGGCTAAGCGCTTGTTCTGATTTTAAACCGAAATACTAAAAAGGATGCAGTACCTCTAAAATGTTTATCGTTTAAAATATAGACCTGGAAGTGAAAGGAATAAAAGTGCACAGTACAGGTATTGAGTTACAGAAAACAACAAAATATGTATGATAGGAAGGTCGAATTTGAAATGGTATAAAACACCCCGATTTGGGGTATTTACTAAGTTGTTTTTAATTTAAAATACCTATTTATATATTTATTTATTTGTCTACAGAAAATTTTATTCTTACGAAATTTTATATTGCAATAAACACATGTGTACACACAATTGAAAAGATTATGAATTAAGTAACTACTAAAATGCTTAATAGTAAGTAAAAGTAATTTTGGCGCAATCGCTTCAAAATTTTTTGGTAAAACCTTCTTCTAATGTAGTAATGGATATCCTATCCAACAAAACTACAGAGCTCTTAATCCAAGCGATCTCCCTCTTGAATTGAAACGCGAGATACCATTAGTACCATTAAGAACGCCAGTATGTGCGCATAGTTGAACCTTTTTCGTGATGAATTCTAATATCTCGAAAACGAGAATAGCTAGCGAAAAAAATTCAATTGCGTTTTTTGGCGTTTAAGATGGAGAATTCAGGAAAATTAGTTTCGTTGGATAAAAAAATGTTCCTGACCCTTCAAAGTTAAGGACTTTTCATTTTATTTCCTTTTTTGACCTGAACTTTTTAGAAAGTTTTAAACACATACTTTTGCTCTCCTTGCGTAAAGGAATCCATTACCATGGTCGCAGGAACCGAAATACGCTTTTACAAGTTCGTTGTATTGTGGAACGATTTTCCGTCATCTCTTTTCGGAAACACAAACAAACAAAAAGAAGTGTAAAAGTTCATAACATCCATATTTAGGCCAAAAAATCAAAAATTTAACTTTCAGAGGTCATTTTGAAGGTCACATGGAATAAAAACTTACCTTGACCTTCAGCAGGGAAAATTTGATTTTTTGTCGTTTTTCACCTAAAAACAGCATGTAATGAATTCATAAAAAAAATTAAATGCGTTTTTTTGGTCCTGCGACCATAGAAATGGTTTCCTTGACGCAAGAGCAGCAAAAATGTGTGCTTGGAACTCTTTTAAAAGTTCACTGCATACTATTTTCAGGTCAAGAAAAAAAAAAGGTGAAAACCTCCTCCGTTTGAAGGTCATTTCAAAGGTAGAAGAAATTTGTTTATCCAACCAAGCTATTTTTACTGAATTCTGCTTCCTTTTAAAAGCCTTTATTGCATTTTATTGAATCTTTTTCGCTAGCGGTTCTCATGCTCGAGATATTAGAATCTGTCACGAAAAAGGTTCTATTTCCACATTGTGGGGCGCGACACTCTCGAAACGGTTGCTTACGTTCCATTTCTCTCACAGCACTGTTCTGTCAGCATATCTGCTAGGGTCTTAAGTGCTATGTTGAAAGCTATTTTAGTATTTGTATTTGATTTTCGCAGCACCGTGTCCACTTTTACTCCTTCTCTGGTTGCTAGCATGTGTACCATTGGTGCCGTCATTTAATCGCTTCAAAAGTGATCGGCATCTACTCCAAGATTGATCAAAAACTAAACATGTCGAGCTTTCCGACGATTTCCCGACATTGCCCCGTGTGCAGCCCAATAGCTTTTTTATGCCCTTGAAGATTTACTTTGCTATCCATTATAATAGCAAGGTATTTCATATTTGTTGCAGTAGCAGGTTAACCCCGCAAGCTTGGGTTGAATCCAGTCCGAAATTTAATATTTTATGGTAAATAAATAGATCTGTTTTCTCGGTTTTTACGCTAAATCTGTTCTCAACAAAACAAATTTTTGGTAAAAAAAAGCTGGGGTTTTATTATTATTTTAGTACATATCTTTTGCACTGCCCATAGATAGATATTATATAGAGGTATGCGCTGTAAGCAAGGGGTATTTTGCGCCCTTAACCACTCACAGTACCTTATCTAACCCTAGAAATCTCATAAATTTTAAGAGAACTCGATTGTATAAATTTAAGACTCACATTCGCAAAGCAGGTGCAATGGAATCTCTTCGATCGACTCACAGAAGCGACAGAGGTCTACAGTTACCCATCATAATACCTGTTATGATCCGCATCCTCTCTTTGGGTAGGTTTATAATTGTCACGTACCTTGTAAGGTTGTAGCCCCACAGAAGCATTTATACTGGCGTAAATCAAGTAGCATTGTTCTCTGAGTTTGTTCCTCTGCTTCCTGAGATTTCCTTGATTGTGCTAAGTCCGATCACAAGGACGGGCTCAGGCCTTATAGGAGACGAGGTGGCCGTCACCGTTCTAGCTACATGGTCTGCGTTCTTGTTTCACTCAATCCCTCTGTGTCCAGCGTATTTCGGAATAGGGTTGCCACCTAAATTTTGTATTAAGAAATTTACTTAAAAGATATCAAAATCCAAATTTTTATTTCAAAAATATTTTTAAAGCTATCCAAATGCCCAGTTTTTTATATCCAAACCTTAAAAACTTTAAAAAGTATATGCACTCCGGGCAAAACTCGGCCAACCTGTTACTTGATATTAAAATATAAAACCTATTTTTAAAGTATGCACTCTAAATTGAATTGCTTCACTCAAACTCTTACTTGCCTTTCTCACAGTGTTTTTACACTTTATCTCACGGTTAAGAAGATCCGTTTTTTATTTTGTAATATTTTCTTTATTATTCATATGTGGTAATATGTGTATGTAAATAAGCTTCAAAGTTGCTTGTGCTCATTTCTTAATGTCTGCATTTAATCTGTAGAGACCTTCTAACACAATTCAACTTACAAATTAACTATGCAAGAAGAACTTTAAGGTCTAAGTCCATAATAAAGCAACAACACTATTGCCTAAGTTAGTTATTAAAATATGTATGTAGGTAGGTAATATTTCTGCAAAATTTTATCTTAAAGCTGGCCCGGTTCAGGGGGAAAAATTAAAACGCCCTCCTTTTATGTTAACTGTGATAAAATTTAATTGCTGTTACGCAGTTACACATGCAACTACATACATATGTGTACATAAAAATACATACATATGTGTTAAAAATTTCTACTCAATTATTTTCGAACTGGACCAACCAATGGTTTAACTAAAATTTAGTTAAATGACAGTTTACGTTTTTCTTGCATTACTTACTCCGGTATGTTCATACGCAAGTATGTATGTATGTATGTATAGTATACATTGTATACATGTTTTCATTCAAATTAACGCAAACCTTTCTAGCGAAGTGGAGTAACCGGCCATGTGCAAATTTCAATGTCGAACATTCGCTTTACGCACATAAAACTTAATTAATCTACAAAGTGAATAATGTAGCTGCACAAACTTAGGCGCAGACAAAAGAACCGAACAATTGTGGTATTTATATGATGTCATTTGCATTTGTGAATTATTACCATTTTTTTTGTGTTTCTTTTAAAAAAAAAATTCTATAGAAAACACTGCATGTGCTTTTGTAATTCAATATGCTGAAACAAAAACAAATTAATAAAACCCTGAAAGCTTAGCTCCGGTGACCAGTGCAACAAGCTGAGAAAGTTCGTTCGTGTGGCCAATAGCTGCCTGCGCTACTGCAATTTTATGAATGAACTCAAATGCACGACTATACAATAAGTACTCGTAGCTTTTGGCCTCGAACTCGCTCAAGCACCGCCACGCAGCTGTTAATTCAAAATTTGAGATTCCCCAGCGCTGACATAGAAACATGTGTTGATTTTCTAATTCAATTAAATATTTTTGTGTCTTTTATTTATACATAAACGAGCATGTACACATAGCAACTCACAAACATATGTATGTATGTAGGTACATATCTTTCGATGTTTTTTGGTATTATTAAGAATTCGCATATCTTGTGGCACACGCAACTGAAATTTAATTTGCTAAAATATTTATTTAATTGACAGTTAACGGTCATTTTATATTGATGTCGTACGTTGCTGTACACAGTAGCTAATAATTTAACTTATTTATGTACATTAGGGCGGGCCAACTTTTTTGACTTTGCGCGTATAGCATAGGGGGATTCTACGTGTAATTCTAAAATCAATTTGGAGTGTGCCGAATTGCCAAAATAGGTTTCGAAAAAAAAGTGTGAAAATTTTCACTGTTGCGCCCTCTGGTGGAAGTTTTAAGAAAAAGATAAAAGGATTCCCAACCCCTTATAGCATGTTTCATAAAAACTTTAAGCATTTCTTTACGACACTACAGCAAAATGCTAAGAAACCTATTTTCGCAATTTGGTAAACTTCAAATTCATTTTAGACCCATGGTTTCTTCGGCAAATTTGCATAGAATTACAAGTAAAATCCTTCTGTGCTATACGCGTATAGTTTAAAAAATCTCCCACAAAAATTTACCCACCCTAATATGCATACATATTTATGGCTGATGACCGCTACTTTAATAATAATTTGATGATGTTAGAGCGGCTGGCTGTGCCAAAAGCCCATAAATTGGGTGGCTTAATTTGCCATGCCGAAGTATTATGGCATTTTTTTTCTGTAGCGCTTTTGATTTATATGTTTTTGGGGTAAATTTTTAGGCAATTTGGCACATCAATTGACCGCAAGCTGATGTCATCCTCTTGCTTAGCGCTCAGTAACTTGAATTTTAACGGACACTTTATTATGGCAAATTATAAACATATGAAAGCATAAAACAGAAGTCAACAACATTGGAGTTGTCAATTAAATATTTGTGTCTAATAATTTTTGAAGTTGATCATCATTTTCATACTTTTTGACTCTTTGAGGATTTATTGCCAATATTTATACATAGATGCATATACTATGTGTAATTACTTAGGGTTGTGGGCACTGCGGAATTTTAAAAATCTATAATTTCATCACAGCCTTAACCGGCCATGGCACACCGATGCTGGGTCCGACTGTTCTTTCATCACTAATATTGCTTAAAAGAGATATTGCGCGTAGTGCAATCTTGGAATTCAGAGCGCACTGAACTTATACACGGATGTATCGAAGTAATGTAGAATCATGAATGTAGTGGCCTTTTGCGAGCAACTCTCCATCACATTCAAATTTAAGCTCCCAAATCACTGTCATACTGTCCAAACGGGGGAAGCCGCCACAAAAGAAGCAGCGGATTGGATGCTTACGAATGTAATACCAGTCCAGGATTTGAAAATATATATCGTTAGCTAGTGATCTTGAAAAATGTTGGGCTGTGCATGACATTCCTCTCTACCGCAACAGAATACTTTGCACTCAAACTCATATGCGGTCCAGGTCGTAGCAATAATGCAGGAAACTGTAGGGCTTATGGATTTAGCAAGACGGAACACTCTTGAGGAGTTTTCAAGAAAAGTCTAGCTTCAAAAAAGAAAATCTTATAATACATCTACCGGCCCAGGGCTTTAATTTGACATTTATTTTTTGAAATTCGAAGTAACGGTGAAAATCTGATGACCTACACAAAAAAAATGCTGTTAACTATTACTTTTCAAACTAAAGTTTTCTTAAAACTCTTACGTTTGGCATTCATATTTTAACATTTAATTTAACTTGTTCATAAGTTAAATAAATTCGACTTTTCATACAGGTGGCAACCCTCTTTTTAAATCTCTTCTGTCTGGCATTGTGATACATATTGCAATTAACTCATGAATTAAGTTAAATTTGATTTTTTAAACACGTGGCAACTCTCCTAAAAACAGTTCGGATATAATTCCTTTTCAAACCCATTTCGCTTAATACCCAACATTTAACAATTAATTTATCTTATTAAATAATTTGAATCTAACTTTTTCAACAGATGGCAACCCTCTTCAACCACCTCAAAAATTCCTATATGGTCAAACTAAAGACTTCTTAACACTCGTTTGTTTGACACCCATATTTAATTACTTCATATAACTTGTGTATAATTTAACTAAATTCGACTTTTAAAACATTTGGCAACCCTCTACCAAATATTTTTACCTACTACCTCCTTTAACCTATTTCGTCTGGCACCCATTGTGTGATAGATACGTATTTCAATTACCTTAATTCAAATTGAAATTTATTTTTTAAAAAGTGGCAACCCTCGTATATTTAAATTATAAATAAAGCCGTTTCAAAACCATCTCGACTAATACCCTTGATATCTTGGTTTAAATTTTGTTAAATTGCCCTTTTCGAAAAAATAAAACCTTACTGCAGACTACAGACCAAGCCCTTTAATTTGACATCTCTAACGAACGGTGCGGATCTAAAGGCATGGGTTATTAAATAATTTCGATCAATTTTTTTAATAGGCGATAACCCTTTTCGAAGAACTAAGTATTGCACTTCTACAACCCAAGCCCTTTAACTTGCACCTCATTTTTGAAAATCGAACGCACGCTGCAGATCTGATGACCTGGACAAAAAATCCCTTCGCATATTTTATATGTATATAGATTATATACATATATAGATGAGGCAATCGTGTGACCGGGCAGAATTTGATTGGGACAATTTCGTTATTGCGCGCCAATTCAGCTCAATAAAAATGTGTCAGATTGGTGCATTTGAGGCAATCGTATGATTCCAGCTTAAGATTTTTTTCAATCTGAAATTTCGTCCCCCGTCATCCATTTTCGTGATCTTCATGAGACTACTAATAATAATTGAAATATTCACAAACGACGAAAAAATCTACGCTTTTGACACTCTGTCAGCTCTTTCGTAATACAATGTGAAATCATAAGTTTTATAAAATCTTGGCAAATAAGCAAAAAAAAAATTCAATCTTCCCGTAGTATTTACTCAAAAAAGTCACTACGCGCTAATCGACTTGTTGAACATTTCAATTACCAGCGCACTACAAATCGGCAACGATTTATGGCCCTCATCCAATGCACACCAGAGTGCTTTGACTGACTTTTAAAGGTGACGGCTTTAAGCATTAGCATTGCATATTTGAAACATTTTTATATACATAGTTTATTTGAAGCCAACGCAACAACAACGCCACTATACTGCACTATCGGCAGTGCAAAATTATTAAACGCTTGAATGGTTCAGCGAACTCGGAAATCCAATACGATTACCTATACTTCATTACTCCACCATAGCTGGCAACACATACATACTGTACGTGTTCTTGTATAAATGTGCTAATGAATTAAGCACCTTTTTGCCAGCTCATTTGCAACTTGAGAAATGTAGGCCACATACAGTACAGCACAAAAATACAGCTAATAGGCGAAATAAAGCGCCACTACCTCTACTCTACCTTTCGCGCCTTCGCCATTTATGAATATAAAGTACGCGCATACTTTTATGAACGTACTTACAAATATATGTACATACGAAATGCATATACATACATACTTCTTTTTCTTCCTGCATAACATCACGCTTTGCTCTTTTGTCGTGATCTCGTAAATGTCATTGGGCAACTGATTAATCTTATAAAAATTTTAATAATATTTTCATTGTTGACTCTTGAGGCGGCAAAGCATCATTTCAGCTGGCGTTCATGCTCCTGTTGTTGTTGCTGCTGCTGCTGCTGATGATGATGGCGCACTTTGCATTTGCTTTTCGAAGGCTGTCTTAGAGCAGTGTGATTGCTTTGCTGATGACTGATTTTGCAACCAAATATTTACTTTTGCTGTTTAATTTTTAAGATGATAATCTCTTGAAAGTCTATATTAATTTTTTCACTTTTCTTGCTTTTATTGCAGGTGATGATAATCATGCGCTTCTTGTGGCTTCCCATAAAAAGGTGAGTACAAAAATAAACGTGGGATAAATTCAAAGAAGTTATTTATGACTATATATTTTATGGATTCAAGTATCTTGAAAGGTATATTAGTTCGCGTAAACCGGTAGTTGTAAATAATCCAAAAGATTTTTAAAGAAAAATTTGATGCAGTGTTGCTGAAAGTAAGGCCGATTGTGTTACTATTTTTTTTTTTTAAATTTAAAGTTAAGGTTTTATAAATAAATTTCCAAATATCACACATCAGCCCCATGCCAAATCACTTTTAAAAATTATTTGAGCTCACACTTTTCCCTTCGCCGAGAATTCTCGTTTTGACTGACAATTTAAGTACTTAGAATTGGTGTAATCCTTGAAAATCAATACTTTTCAACCGGTAAACTATTTCTCTTTAGTAGATTTCAAAAAATAATATCGAATTTTTTATTTAGTCATTTTTTAATAACTAGTTTTATGGGTCCCACATTGCAGTTTTTGAGGATTTTTGGGGACCCATACAAAATAATTAAAATTAAAAATGGTTTATTGAACAACTGGGTATCGTTTTTTTTTTTATACATAGAACAAACCTAGGAATGGAGCATTAAAATTTAGACTTTACTTTGTTTGGACTACCCTAATGTACATATACAATATAAAATCCATCTTAAAAACCGTATATACTCAAAGCGTGGAGGAAATAATATAACATGATGTGGCGAGGCAGAAGCAAAAAAAATACCCCGCCGTCTCATCTTCTCCAAGATAAGATGAGCCAATAAGGTTGGAATGTGTGTCATCATTCCAAGTGTTTGTGCCACGAAAAGTGACCACTCAATCCTTCAAGTTGTCTGCTGTCAGATCAACTCCATGAAAACAAATGCCTTGTAAGATCTACTGAGATTGAGGACAACGAACTCCTGACCTCTTGCCCAAATGCTACATTATCAGGTACTCCGGCGCCTGAGACTGGCATTGCCGAACTAGTTAGAGGGCTGTCCAATGTATTGAGTTTAGCTTAGCAGTCACTTAAAATTTCCTATATCTTTTCCCCCCTTTGTAGTCCATCTTCTTGCAAACATCTCAGCCTGAAATACTTAAGCATGTCCTCAAGAGAGGAGTGGAGGCTAACCTCTTTACCTTTTGAAAAATGTATGGAGGTTTTGGTTTTAATTTTAGTTTAATTTATTTAAAATATTTGTATCGATTTATTTTACAAGGCAATTCTGGTAACTGTCTTTCAACTTATCACAGAAGTCTTTCGTAAGAAAATTGGCAATTCTGGCAACTATCTTGAAAGCTCTCTACTGTCTCTCGAAAGACTAATTGAAAGATTATGAAAGATGTTCGCATTACATATGTACATGTAATATATATATATATATTTTTAAACAAAAAATCTAATATATAAGAGAAATTTTAATTAAAAAAGGAAAAATAAATAAAAGGCAAATAAAGCAAAAATAAATAAAAATATTCTTAAGAATTAAATTAAATTAAAAAATATATTTTTTAAGGCAATAAAATCTAAAAATTAATAGAAAATTTAATTACAGAAAGAAAAAAGTTAAATCAAAAAAGAAGAATATTGTACTTAAAAACTAAATGAAATTTAAAAAAATATTTTTATTTTTAAAAAGAAATTAAAAATAAAGAGAAAATTAAATTAAATATACGAAAAAAATGGGATGAAAAAGTAAAATAAGATCCTAAAAATTAATTCCCATAAACAAAAAAATTTGTTTTCTTCTTAAAACAATAAAATTTAGGACCAGAAAGAAATTTAAATATAAAAATAAAAAATATTTAATTAAAAAAAGAAAAATGGAATTATATGTTTTTCTTTTCATAACAATAAAATATTAAAAAAATAAAAAGTTTATTTAAATAAGTTTCTAAAAATTAAATGAAACTAAAAATATATATATTTTTCTTTTTACGACAATGTAATCTAACAATTAGAAGAAAATTAAATAAAAACAAGTAAGAGCAGCGCTGTCTTCGGCTATGCCGAAGGCTTCATACCTTTCATGAACATCTGCAAATTTTAGTTTGACAGATTACTGATTTTGAATACATCTGCATACACCGATAGAGGAGTTACATACTTATATAAAAAATCGCATCTAAACAATCAGAGGTATGGAAGATATACTTTATATGGCACCAATCTAAGTGATTTTCACTGTTATGTGATCGGTATGTAAACCGGTAACACAATTTATTGGGTTTAGTTTCCTACATAAAGGAGATATATCGCAAAAACTGGTATCTGAACAATCAGTGCTATGGGAGATAAAGCTTATACAGCATAGATTTTGACGATTTTCTCAGTAGACTTTGAATTATTATTTATAAAATATTTTACGAAATTTATCGGTTTTAGTTGTTCAAATAAAGGAGTTTTACAGTAAAATCCCATATCTGAACAATCAGATATATGTTGTAGTCACCCGATCCTTGTTATTTTCACTGTAAGTATTCTGTTAATAATGAGTGAAAATTGTCCGAAATTTCATGTTCCTAGCTGCATAAATGGAGGAGATATGATAAAAGACCTCATATCTGAACAATCAGTTGTATGGGGGCTGCAGGTTATAGTGACCCGATCTTCGTTATTTTCACTGTAAGTCTTCTGCTGATAATGAGTGAAAACAGCGCGTAATTTCATGGTCCTAGCTACATGAATGGATGAATTATAACGAAAAATCTCATATCTGAACAATCAGTTGTATGGGAGCTATAGGTTATAGTTATCCGATCTTTTTAATTTTCACTGTAAGTTTTCTGTTGATAATTATTGAAAACAGTGCGGAATTTCCTGTTCCCAGCTATATAAATGGAGGAGTTATAACGAAAAATTTTATATCTGAACAATCAGTTGTATGGGAGCTATAGGTTATAGTGACCCGATCTTTGTAATTTTCACTGTAAGCATTCTGTTGATAATGGGTGCAAGTGCTGCAAAATTTCATGTTCGTAGCTGCATAAATGGAGAAGTTATAACGAAAAATCTCATATCTGAACAATCAGTTGTATAGGAGCTATATGTTATAGTGGTCCGATTCTTCCGGTTCCGACAAATGATTAATACATTATTAAAATACACCCACCTACCAAATTTGATCCGGATATCTCGAAAACTGAGAGACTAGATTGCATACAAACAGACAGACAGACAGACAGACAGACAGACGGACAGACGGACATGGATAAATCAACTCAGCTCGACGTTCTGATCATATAAGTATACATTTTAATGGGTCTATCTCTTTTTGTTCTGGTACTTACAAACATCGGACCAAAGTTATAATACTATTTCATGCTCATGAAAGGTATAAAAATATACTAAAGAAAAAAATTCGCCGCCGAAGGTTTCGAGGTTTTTTCAAAATTTAGTTTTATCACTAAACAGAAAAGGTTTATGATTTACTTCAAAACTAACCGCTGACCCAACGTAAGTTTTAGATCGCCAGGAAACTCAATGTTGTAGCTTACTCTACTTCTCTTCTTCTTGATTGGCGCTATAACGAGCTAGGCTCTTTTGGCTAAGTCTACTGACTCAAGCAATTTCCGTTATAGTCCACACTGTATCCACTGTAGATCTCTTTTCATTGAAATTTCCCCGGATTTGTCTTGTTGGACAACTTGCGGATTCCACAGCTTATTAGCGCTTACCTCTTCGTCAAAGCTAATCTGTGTCGATTTTAACATATTTCATGTCTTGTACTGTTCATTATATTATATTTTCTATTGCTAGCTTATATTTATTTGTTTTTTTTTTTTATTTTTTATCAAAAATTTTCCGGCAATTAAGAGTCTGTTTTCATTATTCGTTCGCTTAAAAATGCATATTTACTCCATTACGTATTATTATTTGCAGAATAAATTAGCAAGTTTATTTTTTTTACAAAAATAATCTGTTTTATGACCCTAATAAACGTCCTTGTGTGTGTGACCTTAACAATGAAAATTTAGCGACAATTGTTGTTTGCGCTGACATCTGGCACCTAAAAGACAATACATGCCATATTTTTCCAGCATTTTTTTCCTCTTTCATTTTTTAATGAACAACTGCAACGCTTATACCGCCACACACAAAGCTTTTTATTGAATAATTGCTAATAAAATCCAGCAAATATGGACAAGTGAGTTTCAATTGAAACAAAAGTTCATTTGGCACCGTTTATTGCTTTGGTGGTCCAAAGCTGGTTGCCTCATGGGGCAGTTTTGCTTCAGTTTCTTAGTTCCTCTTTGCTTTGCTGTCGCGCGGTGGCAAGTGCGCAATAGTTCAATTACCTGTCCCATTAAGTCATACTGTGAATTGGCGTGTGTGAGTATGTGTTTAATACAGACTGAGAAAAGCTACTGGCGTTGGTGTTCCACGCGCCGCTGCGCACCCAGCAAAAAAAGTGCTTGCTGACTCTAAGTCCACAACTAATCGCTGTTAGTTTTCATATCAGCTTTTGCTTTTGTCACCACAATCAGCCACTCGTATTTCCAGGCTTGAAATTTGAGACTTTGTTGTTGTGTTGCTTGTACATTGAAACTCAACATTAATAGAACAATAAAAGGGAAATGCATTGAATAAATATTCACCGCAAAAAAGTGTTCTTGGCTTTGAAAAGGTTTACAATAGGGGTATTCACGATCCGGTGCATACTGTCTAGCATGGTGCATAGATAGTATAAATAGCATGATTGGCTAATTTTGTTGTTGCTTGAACACTTGAAACAACAACAATCATGCTTTTTATGCTATATTTATGTACCATGCTAGGCAGTATGCACCGGATCGTGTATACCCCTAATATGAAAATATTGTATGTATTAGCTTTTGCAACCAGTATATACATACATACATACATATGTATATAGTCTGCTTGCTTTAATTATTTCATTTTCAACTCTATTGTTGCTTTCAACTAAGTACACTGCGTGACAAGCATCAGCACTCAGCTGAGAGTTGTTGGCATGCAATTACAATTAGAACAACTTTTTGTTTTCGTGGCACATTTTACAATATTCCAAAAAAATGCATGTGAAAAAGTAAATTCGGAATTTATATGCTCTCAACCTCTAGGATTGTTCTATGTATACCGAAAAGAGTATACCCCTACTTTTTTTTTTTAAATCAAAAAATATTTAGAGGTCGCTCAAAGGGCTGAAATGAAAAAATGAAAGTGAAATGAAAGCTATGTTTATCTTCAGGAGATTCCCAATAATAATACCCAATTATATATTTAACCATTTAACCTCCATAAAATGCCACAAAATTCAATGGGGGATAAATGAAAAATCTTTCGTATAAAAAAATGGTTAAATAAACAATTGGGTATTGTTATTGGAAGTCTCCTGAAGAAAACCAGAGTTTCCGATCGAAAAATATTGATTTTTAAGAATTATATTCCATTTCTACGAAAAGTTGGTTTTTCCCATATAAAATATATGGAAAACTTTAATCACTTTGAAATACTTTTAGTTTTAAAAAAAACTGAGGTATATTATATATACATATTTTTTTTTTGGTATAGAACAATCCTAGGGGTGAGAGCAATAAAACTCCGATTTTACTTATTTTGGACCACCCTAATAAACATACTTATTCCGGTAATATGCACTTTATGTGCAATTAATGCTGTAAGTAAAATGCCACCGGACTCGGTACAACGACTGTTTTAATGAAATGTTTGCATTATCTAATAAATGCCAATTAGCTAGTTTTAATTTAATGTCTTCAATTCCTTGCATTGCATTTATGTACTTCTGACATTCACCTTTACTCTTGCAAAATGGAGCCGAACAACTTGAAATATGCTTAAGTTTATAACTCCATAGCCCAGAAATCGAAAGTTCTTGTCACTATGAAAGATGAATTAATCCGCTAGGTGGCGCAAGTGTTGAGAGATTTATTTATGGTGAGATATGGTTCATATTTGAAATGTAAAGTAAGAACTCAACAAAAATGTTGCCCGTTACGTAGCGCATGAGTCTAGATCAATGCTGGGCACACCAATACAGTCTCATTTCGTCGTGGTATTAGTAGGTTCTTTCCTTAACAATCCGGACCGGATCCGGTAATTAGAGAATAAGCGAAAAGCTTGCTTTCAAAAATGGAACATAATCCAGAAGTACGGGAACGCAAAAAACCACATTTCGTGCCCAGAATTTGTGAAACAGCTAGTGATGTGCTGAATTTCCGGTACCCAATACTTACAAAAGATTTTGGTACCCAATACTTCCTTTTCGGTACCCGATACCGATTCTTTAAACATTAAACTTTCGCCATTATATACATTTCAAGTTTAGAGAAAACTTTAATTACTAATTTATATGATATCGGCTAAAACACTTGAACTTATCACAACAGAGAAATATTATTTTATCAGTTTTAATCTCAGTCGATCCAAGGTTCAAAAAAATGCTTTGGCGGATGAAGAAGCCTTTCAGGGGGGAGATTCTGTAACCAGTTAGCGACAAGTTTCGGATCGATATCGCACTTGTTGACGTAAAAATATTTCATATCATACGTAAACAAAACCAATGCCGATTCGAAAATTGACGCTAACTGGTTACAGAATCTGCCCCCAGGCCTACAAAAATTATACCGTCCGATTCAGCTGGAACAAAAATGCTTTAAACAAGTAAGAGTTTCTCTGCATTATGGCATCGAACCGACATATATACATCTTTCATTTGAATCAGTATTAAAAGCTCTATTGGCTCCTACATTCGGGTTTTGATAGGCGAGTCTCCCCTGAACTGTTTTTTCCATATTTTTGGCCTATGTGCACTTTTATTCGAAACCTAAATGTTTCGGTACCGAGTATCGAGAGTTTTGGATACTTTTTAAATCGGTACCGAATATCGATCAAAACTTTAATTTTTGTTTCACAAATTTGATTTTTAGAATATAAAGATTGAAAATACATTCACTATCCTTTAAAAGCACCAAGTAAATGCAGGCAACATGTAAACCCAAAACAGCTGATATGCACTATGACGCTTTATCCATTTTTACCCGGAGAAAAAGTCCGGGCTGTTTCAGGCTGGAAGAAGAAGACACGATCCAATACGTTCCAATTTTCGCTCTCTATTACCCATTTTGTTGAGTACGGGAATGATTTCTGGGCTATTTTGGGCACCCGTGGGATCCCGCGTTGCGTACGGGAAAGAACCTAATGTAGCTGTGGCCAGATTGGATCTATTTCTATTTTTCTAGCGACAGATAAGATTCTTCCTCTTCTTTTATGTCAAACTCAAACAAATGCATGTGTCGCTGCGGCGTTCAAAAAAACCATGTCGCCGTCGACAAGGCGTTTAGATTATGTAGATAAAACTTTAATGTCGTGTCGTGTGGTGATGTCGTTTTCGATGTGTTCAGAGCTTTATGGTTCGATTTATTTCATACTGAAAACCTATATTACTTAAACGTCAAAATGGGTTATATTTGATGAAATTTGGTGTACCATGCTAGTTTACTCCATACATTTCTAATTTTGAAGATAACGAAGGCTTGCTCACTATGACGTCCACGTCCTATAAAACTTTTTTGGCTCTAGACCCAACATTTTATGAATTTGGGGGTAAATTAACAAACATATTTGTTTAGATATTCTGTTATTGTTATTGATTTATTTCTGTTATGCAGGCCGATCAGTCTCTTAAGGGTACTAAATAGGAAGGTCTGGAACTCTTTGGAGACACGTGGGAACTTTTTCCTGACTTGGAAATAAACATTTGCCCTCACAGATAAATATTAAATAATAAACAAAATTAATTAATACACTTCAAGAACATCAGAAAATTTTACCTCAACCGATTACTGCAGTTCAATTTAGTAATTTGGGAGCATACATAGATAGAAGAGTTATATAAAAAAAACTCATATCTGAACAATCAGTGGGATAAAAGATATAAAATTTATATGATTTTAACTACTGCGTATGATCGATATGTGAACCGGTCACACAATTTAATGGATGTATCTTCCCACATAAAGGAGTTATGTATATTGCAAAACCGTGTATCTGATTAATCAGATTTATGGGAGATAGCTTATACAGCATCCAAATGAAGGAGTTTACAAAGCAAACCCCCATATCTTAACAATCAGTTGCATGGGGGCTATAAATTATAGTGACCCGATCTTTGCCATTTTCACTGTAAGCTTTCTCTTAATAATGAGTGAATATAGCGCGGAATTTCATGTTCCTACTTCATAAATTGGGAAGTAATAACAAAAAACCCAATATCTGAACAATCAGTTGTATGGGGACAATAGGTTATAGAAATGACTAATGCATTATAAAAATACACCCGCTTACCAAAGATTTTAATTGTTTTTACTACCAAATATGTAATTATCTTGCAATTTAGTTCAAAGGGGAAATGGTAAATTCGTTGCATCGTATTTAGAAAACTGTCCGAAAACTGCATCGGAATTATAGCCATTTGCATAGAACGAGTTAAGACAGTCTTGGAAATTAACTTCAGCATTTTTTTTGAAAATTGATTATTAACTTCCGCACGGGAGTTAATTTTCAATTGGGAAAACGGCTCTAAATATTTGAATCGGATTCTGACTCTTTCAACGAAATTTTATTTAAAAAAAGAAACAGCTGTACTTGTTTGCGCTACATGGCGTTGGTTGAAAGTGTAAATATCTGCAACTAACTAACTAGCTAACTAAATATAACCATGTATACATATTTATTAATTTCATTTCATTTTATTTATTCTCCAGTAAATAGAATAATAAATTCTAATCAGACACTAAAATAATAAACAAATAAATTTCAGAGTTAAACTGCAAATGAATATGACCTTTGTGATCATCACAGAATATTTTGTCGGCAGTCGGCTGCAACAGACATTTGTCAACAAATGGAAGAATCGCGAAAACTAGTGGATAAATATGGTATTACATAGGGGCATGTGCATTTATTTGTGGGAAGGTGTGCAATATGTGTATATGTAATATGTACATATATGCACATTTGCATGTATGTATGTATGTAAATATCGAGCAGACGCGGAATTAAATCAACAAAGCAAATTATCAATGCAACATTGCATTTCTAGCGCGCCGGCGGCAGTGGTGTACCGCGGCGTGGCATGCAACATATGACGACGACGACAATGGTATGATGAGTAGGTTTCGATAATCGTGCGTCAGTGCGTTGTCGTCACTGCTCTTACGTAATCTGCAAAAGTGATGATGGCATGCAGTAAATATGTACATACATACTATGTACGTAAAATCCAAGCTCAGCTCAGCTTAACTGCGTCTACCACCCGACATCTGGGCATTCAGCCTAGCTAGCTACCTACCTACTTATCTGCCCACAAGCAATCAGTCAATCAATCAGTCACTCAGTCAACACACTCGCAGCTGAGATGGTCGTGAAGACACGGAACTAACCGCAGCAATGCGTATTCGTGCCAATGCATGCAGGCATTTATGTGTGTGTGTGTGTACCTATGGGGGGGGTATCAAATGATTTTTCCATAATTATTTTCCCTTCCTAATCCATTATTATGTAATTCCAAATATCAGCGAAAAAATTTAAATTGAAATCTCAGCACGCATTAAATGGCAGCAAACAATTGCCTGCAACAGCAACAACAACAACAGCTGCAAGTTGCTGTGGCGTGTGGTAGCTCCGCCAACCACCAACTCTGCCCTGTCCTCCTTTGAGATAAAATTCAAAGAGATTTTTCTTGCAATTTCCTTTTCGATGCTGCTGATCTGTTGTCGATTTGTGGCAATGCGGCTAGCAAAAGTATTTTCCATTGCATTTGTGCCATTTGTTTGAGTTAGGAATATTTTTTTTATATTTTTTTTTTATGTGACTTTAATGCACTGGCTTTGAGGAAATGAAACTGAGTCATTTAGTTAGTATTTGAACGTTTACTCAGTACAAATGCATATAATATGTATTTATATACATATGTTGAAATGTATGTGGTATGGCAGCGAATTGGTAAAAGGAGATTTGCAAAAATTACTAGTCCAACGAGTGGTATTTTTTTTCAGCAGATAGTAACCAACCTGAAAGTGACTTCAATTTTATTAGTAGAAAAGTTACGCTCTAATAGCATAAAAAGGGAAATATATGAGACGTGTTGAAGTCCACTAAGCTTTACTTATTCCTGTTGATTTGCTTTTGAAACTCAATCCAAAATTTTCAATATTTTACTTCAGATCGCATTTTTCATACTATCAAGAAAATTGTTCAACCCTGTGTTTGTATCACTTCCATAAGAATAAAATAAAACCAACTAGACATGTTTCAGAACCACTAAATTACTCTACTGGGTACTTTTATGCGGATAATGAAAGTGCATGCATATGGATTTGTAATGATACTGCATTGACAAACAGACGCCATTTGCGGTTTTTAATATTCAATATTTTAATGAAATTTATACTTTTGCTTCAGAATAGAGTTGTAGGGAAATTATGACTGAGAAGCATTCTGTCATCAAACCAAAATATATTATTACTCATACATATACCGTAGGGGTCAGATAAAAGTTACCATTATTAAAATTGAGTGGATTCGGATTAGTTTCGTAACAAGTTTCTACCAAGCCATAGGGTTTGAGGTGGAATTTCTTTCATTCATTTCAGAAATCTAGATACTCCTGAAGGCTGTATTGTTTAACGATTTTCCGTCATACCTTGTCATATTTAGTTTGGACGACAAATACGTCACATACCTACCAAGCGGAAACACCATCAACCAAAACTAAATTTCTGAATGCTTTGATATCAAATAGATCTAATTGATGCCCTCGTTAGATGCCCTCTTTGATTTCGCTGTTGCATGCAGGCAAATTACTAAAAATATTAAAATAATGGTTAAATACTACCAAACTCTTTGGCAGCAAGGATATAAGCTGCTATAAAAGGGCGTAAGGGCACACTAGATATTGACTAAAATCTTAAGTTTACTTTAAATTGTTTAATTTCATTTTTTTGTCGCTTGAATAAATTACGAGCATTTTCTTTTTGTGAATTTAAGAATTTTTGATAGCGGAAATCCAAATGAAGGCATTATTATTTTTAGAGAGTTTTGTGTGATTTTTGGGCGCGATAATATTCTTAAAAAAACAAAAAAAAACATGTGTTACTCATAGCCATGTGGCACAAATATCCTTTTTGAGATTTTGTACTGAGTCAAAACATTTTTTATACAGATAATCGTATATTGGGTTAATTATGGTATTTATTTTTTCGTATTTTTGCATATTTGTAAACCACATTCTCATTCTTTATTCTCAGAAAATAATTGTTTGGTAACCTTTATCTGGTCACTACTGTATACATATGTACATATGTATGTACATACATAAATGCATTTTGCAATAAGATGTAGAATTATTGAAAGTGGGGCCTTCACAAAATAATAAGCTTATCTTGAACAATGAGTAGGTTTTAAATATAAAGCAAATTCCTTTTATGAAATCACCATGCACTTAAATGAGAAGTGGAACTTTTATGAATCATTGAAAAAAATAAGTTAATTATTTTCATATGTATACCAAACTCCATTCTATAAAATCGCCATGTTTTTAAATATGTCACACGCTGGCTTTTGATACAATCGGTCAAAGAAAAAAGGACGTCCTCATCTAGCTGTTCCTGAATAAAAAAAGTTTACTTAGTGTCATTTTCTCAAGTAGCTTTGTCCGACTCATGCCACAAAAATTTAAGTTTACGAGAATTTTCCAATAGACGAACAAAAGGTCCACAGAGAAAAATGTAATCCCCAAAGAAGTGATTATCTTTACGGGATGTTTTCAGTCGAAGAAATATTAAAAAAGAAAAACGAAGAAGATATCTCCAGCAGCGTTGCCATAAGTGAAGATTTATTTTCAAAAGTGAGTATTTTTTATGCTGTTTTTTATTAAAAATCTTAAAAAAAAAATTTTAAAGAAGCAAAATTTTATACTGAAAATATCTTCAAAATGAAGATTTTTATGTAAGATGTAAGATTTTTAAAGTTTAAGTTAAAATTGTTAACTTTTAGATGTTAACCTTTGTTACATCATAGTAGCCAGCAAATGAAGGAAGGAGAAAAATGTTGTTTATGATAAATACGTTAAGCGTATGAAATACCCCGCTATTATCTGCCTTCTTCTCTCGCACAGTAAAACAAATGCTCTAGTGAAGAGATAGAAAGTGAAGTTTTCGAAGTAGATCGTATATATACGAACATTTAACACGGTTCAGAGGGTCTCCATTTTCAAATGCGGATTGCGGTGACACGCTAAAATGTCTCGGTGCATGTTAAGTGTGCGTTTATAAATGCGTATCAAAATGATTTAAGTTAACACGAATTAATGCATCGTATAAACACGGTAAATTAAACTTTTTATGCCCACAGCAGCCCAAAGAAAAGCGTTAAGCATTTTTCCACGGACCTTTTGACTTGCACCTTATTATACCGAAATTGCATGGTCACCAAAACTACATAATCAAAATCTTTCTAAAAAATCTAATTAAAAAGCTCGCAATTGTTATAAAACTTTGTCGAATTTTCTTAACCTTTGTACAAAGATTTAATTTTGTACATGCATACATGGGTTTTGATAGATAACGAGATATGCTTTCATAAAAAATAAAAAACATTAAATAAACAAAAGAAAACTTGCTGAAATATCACGCTTCTATTTATATACATATGTTTTCGCCTAGTATACTAGAGATGCCAGATCGAAGTAAAAAAAATCGATTAGAATCGAAATAAAAATAATCGATAAACATTTTAAAAATGCCATGTGGAAACAAACACAATTACCCGGTTAATATTTTTTTATTTAATGCCTTGTGAAAACTGTTAATTTTTTGCGAAATATTGTTGTTTTTTTTTTAACACAAATGAGAAAAAAATTAACATTTTACTCCAAAATTAACCACTATTTTAAGAAGTGTAATGGTGCTTACATACATATATTTTTTTGCAATGCGGAGTTTTTTTTTGTTTTCGCTGACTATATTTCACTTCTTAATTACCCTTTTTTAAACAAATATGAAAAGAGTAATTAAGGGGTTAGTATTTTTTATGATAATTCGCATAAAGTTTGGAATTACAATTTTTGGAGTTTTTGTTGTAGTATTGGCCATAATTTTATTAAGAGTTATTTACAAGAGGCTTCCCTGAGGAGCCTTATAGTCGGAGGAGAAAGGTCATTGAATTCTTTGATCTTTGCTCTCTTATGTTATATTTTTATTTTGTACCAGCCCCAAATTAAAATTTCTTTAAATTTTTATAGATTTTCTGGGCAAACTGTAGTTCAATATGCATAAATTGAGGAAAAATCTAATGTCGGTTCTTGAATTTTTTTAATCGATTCACGGAACGAATCGGAACTAAAAAATCGACAGAAAATCGAATCGGATGAGCTCGATTATCGATCTTCGATTTAATCGATTTAAAAACGGCATCTCTAGTATATACACGCGTTTTTCTATGTACACGAGTACACTCATGTGTGACTTAGAAAACAAACTGTGCCACGACGGCATTATTAATTTTTAGCTTAAGATTATATAAAAAGGAGTTTATAACTTGAAATTGTTTATTTTTTGAGTCAACATAATAAAAGCTATTTGCAGCCGTAAAGTCAAAATACAATTACGTGTTTCTTTGGAGGTATTTTTAAAAGAAGATTTCTTGAGATCGAAAAGATTTTTTTTAACTTTAAAATCTTATTTTGAAGAATTTTGTTGAAAAAACTTAGATTTTTAGGGGACTTTCTCTGGCAACACTGATCTCCATCTTATTATGTCGCCTACGGATCCATCCTGGGATCATCCACGTAGCAGATAACTGTAGAGTTTACGATTCGCACTGCGTACAGTAGAGTAGAATTTATCACTCTTGTAAGCACAACATTTTGGAAGCATTTGTCATTCAGCGTGCGCTCCACGCTCTTTGTGCCTTCCCACTGTAAAGGTTGCTGATTCGAACTTTTTGCGGCGGCTTTTCGGAGCTGCTTCCGTTTTCTCTTCGGCTAGAGAAAGGTTCATTCCTTTCAACCAATCTATTATGTTGCCAATTGCAATGTTTGCTTTACTCTCTACCTGGGTGATGTGTTTAGCTACGATCACCAGCGCTATGTCATTTCCGAATCTTAAGGCGCTCCTGCTGACATTACACACGTTTTCCCCCCCTTCCACCATATCATGCAAAAGAACCCGTCCGACCGTATATTGATTTTTTTTTTGTGTGCAAAATTGCCTGTCGCAAGGTATTATATCGCCGTTTAAAGTACAAAACCGCGTATCAACAAAATGCAAAACCGCGTATGTGAGGTTGCATAAATCCTTTTCTCGAGAGTAAAAGCATTCATGTTTCAAAATAATTCTCTTTTTTATAAAGCAATCGCATTTCAGGCTGGTATATTTCAGGACGAATGGATGAGGATTGAGCCAAGAGTTTGTGTGAGCAAATCCAATTTTTGGCAGCAAATGTCAGTTACGCGGTTTTGCAGAATGACGATACGCGGTTTTGTACTTTAAACGACGTATGTAGATTGAGCTACACATTTATAAAAAAAATTAAATTTAAATAAACAAAAGAAATATAGCCAAAACTGGTCAACATAAAGCGTTTCTATTATTGCCACCAGTGCAAATTACAAATCCTGAAAGTCCCAGGATTCTAGGCAAATAATCCCGGGATTTTCGGGAATTAAAAAAGACCGGGGTCCCGGGATCCCGGGATTAACATTCCTAGTCTACATACATGCATACATATATATGTAATGTTTACATGCATTTTCTTCAGATGAGTGCCGAACACTAACCTTTGCTTCCCAAAACTCAACTATTGCAATCCAATTCATTAAATAGTACTTTCCAAAAATTCGTTGTGATACAGTTTTTACAAAGTCATTAACCAAATTGAACTCTGCTAAATTGGAAAAAGGAAAATCATTTACAATATTTTCAATTACTATTACAAGCCCAACGCAACTATTTTTTATTTTCATTTGTTTAATGATCTGTGAAATTAATGTAAATAAAATCATTAAACTCTTTCGCTAATGGAAATTCATTGATTTTGAAAAGGGAGCAGCGGCCTTGCCCTACGGGAAATGAATGAAATTATACGCGGACACGCCTTATACGAGTAGTACTAAAGTGTAAAAAATTCATAGCAATTATAACTCAAAACTTCAAAATGCGAAGAATGTCTCACATTTCCTGCCAAAAATATCTATGATGTCACGAGTTGAGCACATGAATAGTTACACCAAAGAGGGCCGAAGAACCAACACGATTCCGTCATCATTCGTTACAATAAGATTTTTAAAGTAAACCAATGACCGGTAAATTTATTAAATCGTAATCTATAAAATGTTTATGGTTCATAAACTTTTTTTTCCTTAATTGGAGGCATATCTCACCACAAAATACGTACATACACACAATGTTGCCAAGGTCATAACAAAATATCCCACTTAGTTTAAAAGAACGTCATTTACTCCCAAAAATCATCAATTAAGAATTAAAATTCATTTGGAAGTAGACTCTTTAAGTAAGTGCAACACTACCGTCGTCGTGATTGATCAAGTGCTCTAAACCAACTGCACCGAATCTTGACATCATTAGCACATGCAGTGGTATTAATCTACAATAAAAATTACAAACCTGGCTTTTACCCGGGTTGTCGAACGAATCTTGAAATAACCGGAAACGTTTTCATACAACATACTTAAAACTGTCACCCAAACACCCATTGTTAAAATTCGACGTGTACAAGAATTCATATTTGATTCAAACGTCATATTACGGTTTACGTTTGGGTCAGATATGACGTTCTGGGAAAATTCGAACTTCGACAATGACGTCGAAATGATCATATCGAAAAAATTCTAATTTATTCCATTTGGTAATTAACCGATTTGTATGGAAAAGCCGATAAGAAGTCAAATTTTCCCAACATTGGCAAAAGTCCAGTTAAAAATACTTTCCTTTAAACTAAATAACCGATTTATTGAAAACTCCCCCGCTGCTTTACCTTTGACATAGGTCAACCTGAAAGCAGCCAATGTTGTGATCGCTTTTGTTTTTGTTTTGCACGCGTTCAGTCGTCCCACTTGCTTCTTCGGTAATTGTGTTTTAGTGAATACCTTTGTCAAAAAAGAACGTTTTAAATATGGAATAAGAAGATCGTGTCTATCATCAAGTAAACTTAAATGAACTGCTTCTAATATGGCCTTCGTTTAAAGTAGTTGAAAGCTGGCCATCGTAATATTTTTTTTAATATAAAATTTTTAAGTATTGGTATAAGGTATAAGGCTTTATAACCACTTTATCGTTGAGCAATTAAAACAAAAACAATTTGCTCACATGTGCTCTATTTTGTTTTTCAAGGGACGAAACGCGATGAGCCGTACGATTATAATTTTGGATTTTATTTGCAGAAATGTTCATTGTCTAGTTATAAGGAGATCCGATTGTTGCATTGTTAAAAAGTTGTAAGTCACATCTTTAATTTGATACAATCGAATATTATTTGTCAAGGATCCATTGTAAAAACTCGATCCATCGCTCGTTTTTCCCCTACTTTTTTCTTCATCTATAAAAATAACTTAAAACTATAAGAAGACGAAGGCTGGAAAGTGTACTCGGGAGTCACAATAGCTTTCATGGGAGCTGGGTACCCAGATTTTACTTTGAAGCAGTGTTGGCAAAATGTTAATCTGATTAACGATTAAAATGTTAACCGCGATTAACGATTAAAGTTTATTAATCGTAATCATCCGTACGATTAATGATTAAATTTTTTTAATCGTTAATCATTGGTTGTGATTACGATTCATTAATTTTAATCATTAATCGTTAATCAAATACAAAAAATTTAAAACCAAACACGGGTTATAGTTATTTTTTTGTGTTTCGCGCTTATAAAAAACGCATAATATATAAAAAAAAATAATTATTATTATTATTAGTAATACATAAATTGGGAATTTTTATAACCCATCGCACATGTGCAGGGGGATATTAAATCCTAGTTTGCTTAGCATCTGTTAAAATAGATCTTTATGAAAATGCACACCAAATTGCTTAGATTTATGAGGAAAACCGAATTTGCCATACCCGAAATGAAATTCCAGCATAAATTAATTAATCACAAAACCTACTTAATCAAATTAAGGGTTTATGATTAAAAATTAATTTTTTTAATCGCGGTTACGATTAACTGTTAAATCAGATTAAAAAAAAATCATGATTAACTATAATCGGATTGAATTTAATCGAATTAACTAATTGATTAAAAAATCAATCGATTACTGCCAACACTGCTTTGAAGCTTTCAATTAAGTAGATCTCTTAAGACGATTAAATCGTTTTTAGAGGAATTTTTTGGCAAATTGTCATTTGGTAAACAAAAAGTGAAAAATACTTGATAAGTACAGAAGTGTAAAGTAAAAAGCATACACATTAGGTAATGGACTTGTCATTTCCATATTTTGAATGTGTTCACATGCCAGTTCTTATTTCTTTCTAAAAACATTCTTCCGTCGGTTTTGTGCGTTTTTTCTTTCTTATTTGCTTCTCAACGTTTCTTTTCTAGTTTTCTTAAAAGCGTCCTCCATACAGTACTATTCGAGATCAAAATATAATTGAAACGGTCAGTTTTTCCATTTTACTAAGCTTAAGAAGTATTGATGATTTCTGGTAGATAATGCAGTAGAACTTCAATTAGCAATGCAAGTAAAATATTACTGCATTATCTACCAAAAACCATAAATACCATAGATTTTCCCCAAATTAGCATCCTGGAGCAACATTTGTTCGTTCTTCATCAGCTCCTCTTCGAATTGTCCAGATTTTTACTCTATGCCGATGATGGCAAACTCTTTCGTAGAATAAATGCCTTGTCAGATCTGTCCTCTCTGCATAACGACTTGAATAATCTTGTCAATTGGTGTCGCATCAGCGCAATGTTTTCATATGTTCTTCTACAAATCCTCAAACATTATTTTCTCTGACTACAAAATCTAAAGCAATCCGATAGCCTCTGTTAAATAATAAGTTGATTCATGTCGTTTTTGATGCGAATTTTACGTTTTTTAATCATGTCTCTTATAAGCTTACAAAATTCTATAGTAGCCTGGCTTTCCTACGTAGATATGCTTATGACTTTAAGAAGTCCTACACTGAATTCATTATTTATCTCTTTGAAACCTTATATTCAGCTGTCATGCCGTCAGAATCAAAAGAATGCAAAGGAAATTCATTTGTTTTGCTTTAAGTTTCCTTGATTTTGATGCCCAATACCATCTTACGATCGCCGTTGAAAATTTATAAACTTACAAACTCTTGAAACTAGAAGAATTTTCCAGTTGCTCTTGTTTGTCTTTGTCTCGTTGTTGGTGCTTTGGATTTTTCAGTACTTCTTGAGAAGATTATTGTACCGCCCTTACTTAACTTAAAAGGATCTCAAAGAGTCTAAACTTTGATTTTTCTGTTGATTCATGTTTCTTGTAACTAATTATATACATAGGATATGAATTTATTTAGTTTTAAATTTTACTGCCCAAGCTGTAATATAGTCTGTAAGATTGTAATCATAGACTGAATTAACTAAATTGGAATTGGAATACAGAATACAAGGGCATATACCTGCAATAAATCTCGAATTCCCCTATTATATTTACTTGCAAACTCTGCACAAGGAACCCTATTTATATACATATAGTATTAACATAAGAGTGTATGTCTTTGTTCTAAATAGTAAAAGAATTTTTCCCAAAGAACCTTTCGAGAGTATAAATTATACGTTGTTATTTAAGTATGGGAGCTCTGCTAAGCATTGTCCCAGAAAAATTCACACATCTTTTAGACGCTTCTGCGCTATATATTTTATACATACAGATAATCATAGGAGCATAAATATGAATATTTCAGTTGTTTAACTAACATGTTTTTACGCTGAAGCACGCATACTGATTTACAGCAAAAGAACTACGGTCACTAATACATACAGTATTGGCCAATACAATAGCACCCCCATTTCAAAGTGATACTGTTTGCCACTCATGTTTATTTATTTATTTTTAAGAATTTTCAATTAAAATACAGTTCATTCTCTCACAAAACTCACATAAACTCAAGTTTAAAACTTTTTAAAAGACCGCAAAAAAGTGCAACAAATTTTCACCCAAATTTCAAACTTTTTTCTCAGAAGCGGTAGAATTTTTTTGAATACATAGTTTTATAGCCCATTCAATTTTAGTCTAATAATGTGTAAGTTTCGTGTGGCAAAAAATTACCGTTGATGTTTTAGAATTTTTTTCGCCGAGGATGTTGCGGGTTTCTGTCATATAAAAATAAATCGTGTTTAGTCGTTATATGGAAGCAAATGAGACAAAAAAAATTCTAAAAAATCAACAGTAATCTTTAGCGACTTGAAACTTGCACATTATTGGACAAAATTGAATGCGCTATAAAACTGTGTACTCAAAAAAATTCTAGAGCTTCTGAGAAAAAAGTTTGAAATTTAAGGGAAAGTTTGTTGCACTTTTTTGCGGTCTTTTAAAAAGTTTAAAACATTGGTTTATATGGAGTTTGTTGGAAAATGAACTGTATTTTAATTGAATATTCTTAAAAACGAATAATTAAACATAAGTGGCAAACAATATCGCTCTGAAAGGGGGGTGCTATAGATATATCCAATACTGTATATATACATACATATGTAAGACTGCAATTTTATGCATAATTTAATGCTGTTCGCTACGTATTCATTTTTTATGATTTTCCCATAAGTAAGTATTGTTTAATGAAGCTAATTTCAGTAGCTTGAGAAAACAAAACAACAAAAGCAAACCAAACTTAAAAAATGCATACATGTGTACTACGTGCAGAGTTGGTAGAGAATTTCAAGGGAACCATGTTGCAAAGGTCACAGAAAGGAAGCCATTGCTGTGAATTTGAAACTCATGCTGCATGTCTTCGCTATTCTTTTTTTTCATTTTTCATTATTATCTACTCCTCTATATTTCCATGCAAACATACTTATTTACATATCTGTTGCTTGGTTCTTTGAAAAAAATGCATTAACGTGAAAGTCAAAATAGAAAAAAATTCAAATTATAAGCGCCTCGTAAGCCAACACCTACAACTAAAATACAATAACAGCAACAACTTATACAAAAACAAACAAATTGAAATTACTTTCTGGTATCCACTTTGTAAATGATGGCACAGAAATTAAGAAGAATGTGTGAAAGTGTTGGACAAACATTACAAGCCACCCGCACGCTGGAAGTAACTACTTTATACATACACACATACAAATTATGAAAAATTACCAACAAACAAGGCTAGAAGAAGAAAGGTACTGAAGCACTGGTTTTGAGAAAGAGTTATAAAGAACCAAAGTATTGAGAATAATGCATGCTCATTTACAATAACAACAACGAAGGCAATAGCAACAAAAATCCATTAAGGGTATTCACGATCCGGTGCATACTGTCTAGCAGGGTGCATAGAAAGCATAAATAGCATGATTGGCTAATTTTGTTGTTGTTTGAACAAATGAAACAAGAACAATCATGCTATTTATGATATCTATGCACCATGCTAGACAGTATGCACCGGATCGTGAATACCCCTATTGTGTCCCATTTGCATACATATCAAAGTAATTTGAGCCACAGCGCATACTCACAACCGACTATGCATATGTATTTACATAAGTGCTTACAAAAAACTTTTTAACACTTAAAAAATGGCAGACGAACCGAGCGCAACAAAACGGTAAGGTAAAAAGAAAAATAAAAGCTGCAGAATGAAAAACAATTCCGTTGAGGTGCTAGAGTTCAGGAGCTTAATGAAAGCGGAGAAGGTGTCAAAGACTAACTCGAAGACGACAACAACAGCAATCAATCAAGTGGCCGTGCAAAGGTTTCGCAGCTTGTTAGGTAGTTTGTTATTAAGTATAAGTTTGTACATACATACATGTGTATATTTGTATGCACACAATATGGACATAACCGCATTAGTTCTTAGCATTTTACATCGTGGTTCTTCACAACTGCCTGGTTATGAAAACTGGTTTAAAGAGTTCTTCAACGAGAATAACTCGTTTTCGAAGTTACATTTACGTACCGTTATTATTTATTCAGATTACCTTTACCATCGCAATTACCATTACATTATCGACACAGTTACTCTTACCACTACCGTTATCATTACCATTACCATTACTATTACTATAACCAACCATTGTCATTACCGTTGTCATTGCATTTAGCATTACCACCACCATTACCGTTACCAGAACCATTACGACTATCATTACCACTGCCATTACATTTGCCATTACCACTGCTATAAGCAATACCTTAAAATTACCATTTTCACTGCCTTTACCATTAGCATTACTCTTACCGTTATCATTGTCATAGCCATAACCGCTACCATAACCATTACCTTTAATATTAGTTTTTACATCAAAATTCGATTACCATTACCATTACCGCAACCATTGCTATACCAGCGCCATTGAAATTACCATTCCATTACCAATACCATTATTTTAAATTTCATGATATCTAATAGTAGCCACAACCATTACCGATACTTCTACTACTCTTCACGTAACGGGTGATAGTGGGCGACGCTGGAAATATATTCAGCTGTGCATTATTGCATATTTCACGGGGAAATATTGATGTTATCGTCTTGTATCTGGAAGCGAAATGCGGGAAAAGTTTAAAAATTTACAGGAAATTTATATACTATATATATATATATATAGACTATAAACACTTTTTTTTTGTCAAATCAGAATAGACCTGTTAAAATTATTTTTTTAATAATGTAAACATTTTACTTCTCTAACAAGTAAAAATGTTTAGCAAATCTAAACCACCATTAGACGTATAAATAAAATAACCTATGTTGTAAGTAAACATACTCACTTGAACAACTCAGTATGATGCAGTGAAATATAAATGTATGTACTTTCATTAGACCGCATCACTCCCCATACAAAAAACAAAATCGCTACTGCTTTTCCACCGGAATTATAAAATCGTTTATATTTGAGATTTTCACCGAAATATTTCGGAAAAATATTAAGATTTACGTGAGCTCCACCGATTTGAAAATACCTCCAAAAATTTAGTTTTTTGTGAATAAAAACAGTCATTTTAAGTATTTTTTGCAAAAAATCACTTTAAATGACAAAACAGTTTAAGCTTAAAAAATTTGCTTAAAAATAATAAATAAAAATTTTAACGGAGGCACAATAATGAGGTTTTTGATGCTGTTTTGAACTTTTTTGAAAGACTGGTTTAAAAAAACTTTAATAACTCAGACTAAACGTTACCGATTCAGACTTATGAGGTATCGTTGGGAAGGAATTTTCTCACCCTTTTTATTTGTTTGCAACTAAGCTCACTCAAAGCATGAAAAAGAAAGATAAGACAAACGATCCTTATTACATGTTGAATTAAGATGTGTTGGTATTTGATAAAGGAAAAATTGGGACGTTATTGAGTGAGAAAATACCTTTCAAATGATAACTTACAAGTCTATATCGGTATAGTTTTGGGCCAGATATTCAAGTTTTTCTTAAACATATCTTTTAAAAATGTTTTAAATTTTTTTTTTTAATTTAGACTGTTTTGTCATCTGAGGGGATTTTTCCTAAAATTCCTTTAAACAAATATTTTAATATATTCATAAAAAACCCAATTTTTGGAGGTATTTTCCAAGTGGAAAGTCTTAAATTATAATACATTTTATAATCCCGACGGAAACCGCAACTTTTTTTGGTGATGCACTCTAATGTACATACTAGGGCTGTGCGATTATTCGATTACTCGAGCAAGTTGGTTAATCAATTATTCGGTTAATCAATTACTCGAGTAATCAAGATTTTGATTACTCAAAACGATGATTAATCGAGTTACTTGAAATATGATTACGCAAAAAAATAATTTTGCTCGTTAAAAGAGTTTGCTTTGGAAAATGCTTATTTTCTTTTTTACATTCTGTATATGAAAAAAATTTTCGTTTTAATTTTTGAAAACAGAAACGTTGTTTTCAAAGTATCAAGGAACTTTAACTACTTTATATATATGTAAAGAATTGAAATGTTGATTACTCATTTTACTCGAAATGTTGATTAATCATAAAGCAAATTACTCAAATATTTTTGTTTTTGGTTAATCAAAAATCTTGATTACTCGAGTAACTGAACTTTTGAGTAATCATAACTTCTAATTAATCGAATAACTGAGTTATTTACTTTATGATTAATTAAAATTTTGAGTAATCAATTAATCGCACAGCCCTAGTACATACGTATGTATGTATATATGCATGTACATTAGGGTTGTCCAAGAAAATGCATGTGAGAAAAGTGAAGTCGGAAAAATATTTTACTGTTTTTTATCAAAAAATATAATGAAGTCGCTCAAATCGCTCAAAGCTTCCCATATATTTTAAATGCGGAAAAACTATTTCTCTTAGAAATGGCATAGAAATCTTGAAAATCAATATTTTTCAGTTGGCAAACTCTGTTTTTGTTCAGAAGACCTCAAATTCAATGGTTTAATTTAAACAATTTTGTATGGGTCCTCCATTGCATTTTTTTTTGGGATTGGGGGAGCCATAAAATTACGACTTTATTTTCTTTCGAACACCCTAATGTACATATTCAATCACATACCTGCATAATCAGCACACTTGCACCTCTAAGTAAAAACCCAAAGCGCTACATCTTTCATTTGCCAACACATTAGGCGCGCAAATATTTAACAGCCAACAAAAAAATAAAAAATAAACATTAATTACCATTTAAGTCACTTAAAAATGTGTTATGTGTTTTGCATGCGCCACTTGTTTGCCACAGCCGAGTTTTGAAATAATAAAAAAAAAACACACCAAGTAATTAAAAACTGTCAACAAAAACAATAAAAACGAAAAGTCAAATTTCAAATCGTTAAATGAAGCACACAAAGCATACTTGCTAAGCAGTGCATTTGATAGCAAAATCCAAAGTGGTTGTTGTTGTTTTTGCTTTTGTCGTTGGCACAAATGTCGATTAAAACAAAAAAGTTTGCTGCATTTTCTCGCATTTGTTGTTTTCTTTGCCGGTTGGCATTGGGAGCTTCGTCATCGAGAAAAGTGTTGCGATTTTCCTTTTTTTAATGTTGTCAACATGTTTTTCCTTTTTTTATTTCTTATGCTTCTTCTTTCGTATTTCTATTACAATATTATCATACATACTGACACATGTATGAGTGCACATGCAAAAGCGTTTAGCTGCATACACTCAGCGCTTGTTGTTAAATGGGTCATGGCAGATTTGCTTCAAAATGTAGTTCACATAATTTGGTTCAACCAGTCAGACAGACGGTTGACAGCAAAACAATTTGCCAGTTGTTACAAATTCAGTTACAAGTTTTGCCATTACTCACATCTATATCTAAATTGTTTGTAATCGTTGCTTTATTTGTTGATTTGCTAATAGCATTTACCATTATATGTATGTATACATGTTTCGATGCATACGAATATTAAAATTCGGTTCAAAATGAATACTTAATAAATAGCTGCAGTAATGACAGTAATAGAAATAATTAAATGTGCCGAATCTGGTCTTAGTTATTAGCTTCATAAACTTTAAATATCAACGAATTAACTAGGTCTTATGAAAAGAACAATTATGTAGTTACTTTCTCAACATCATAATACAGTTTTGCCAATTAGCGGAAACATTTTCGTGACCTTCTGTGCAAGAGTGAACCTTCCTTACCAAATTTTTTTGACGTAGAACAAATATTTTGATTTTGATGTCAAATATTCTTCAACGTTTACAGTTTTAAGGTATTTTTATGATTGACGTGAAATAAGTATACAATATAGCCCCAAATTTTCAACATGTAAATACATACATAAAGTTTCGTAGCCATATGACTGCCATCGGATGGAAATGGTTGAAAGCCCCCATTTCTCGCCAACTCATCATCTTTGCAGTCACTATTGCCTAGTAGCCATATGCATAAGTATAATTATAAAATATTCCGTTGCATTTAAAGGGAGGTCGGATACAAACCCTCACCAATTTTAAGCGCACCATACCTTACCTCCCTTATTGACGATACGTTCTTAATGAAGTATATCTACTGCTTCTTTGAGTGACCTGAAAAGCGCTACAGTCAGAAGTCTGACTTGACGTTGGCGGACAATCCTTCTATAGAACTGCGATCCATCAGGGAAGAGGTTCACATCTAGCTCCCTCCAGGCGCCTCGCCCTCAATCATCCTTTGCAAAAATGTATTGAAAGATATTTCAGAAACGCAAGGATCCGTGTCATCCGAGATGAAATCGTACCCCATGCCCCGAATTTTAGAATGTCCAGACGCTTAACCAATTAATTTAAGTATAATATCGGCGGTCATAAGCTACAACCGCCTAAGTCGACTTAAGGAAGAATTGAGTTAAATATGCTAACGTATTCTGCAACAACTTTTCCATGCATATGTGAGTATTCTTCATTAAAAACCGTATTAATCTTCGTGCAACATTTAAAAAAAAAAATCAACAAACTTTTGTAAAAATTTCGAGGTTTCTAATTAGATTTCTTAGAAATATCTTGAGTACGCAATTATGCAGCCCATTTAATTTTAGTATAAAAGCGCAAGTTTGCAACTGAGAAACGCCGTTGATTTTTGAAATTTTTTTTTTACGTTTTCAGTCATTTTCTTCCACACGAAGTATGCCAAAAATCCCAACTACTGCATACTCAAATTATTTCTAAAAATCCGAATTAAAAAGCGCAACATTTTTACGAAAGTTTGTTGAATATTTTTTTTTGAATGTTGCACGAAGATTGAAGTTTGTATTAATTGTTTTTGCTAAAGAATAAACTATATTTTTATAAACAGATAATTAAAGTTATAAAAAAGTAGTAAAATAAGTAACCAAATTTTGTCAATATGTGAGGGTCGTAAAGTTATGATAAGCACTACGTATGTATATCGTATGTACATATATGTGTCTGTAGTTTGTTTAAGAAATATCTCTACTTTTTGGCTACTTTATTTCAGCATATTTCTCAGTTGTTATCACTATTATATAGCAAGAATATAGATACTTATCAATGAAAAACTGGGCTAAATAAACATATATGTACATTAAGGTGCCCATCGATTTTTTTTTAATTTCAAGGCCCTATCCCCTAATTTTCTTTTTTTTTTTTAGAAATATGATTACCTATTTTTACAGATTTTTTAAAAATCATTTAGAGGGTGCGACTTGTCATATTAGGTCAGAAAATACGATTTTATAATTTATCAGTTTTTGAATGACTATTTTTATTATTTTCATTAATTTTTAAAGATCGAACATGTTGTGAGAAGAGGATTTATAGGCCTTTAAAATTATGTATAACAATCTATTGTCAGACTTGGAAATTCAGCAGAAAAATAAAAAAAAAACATTTTTGCTTATTTTTTTAAATTGTGACCATCACTAATTTCCACAATTTCAAAATATGCAGCAATATCTAAAATTGAATTTATTTTCAAATAAACTGATCCCTCATTTATTGCAATCACATAAAAATTGTTCAAGTTAGGCAACTTTACTTAAATACGGCCTTGAATTTATATGTGTGTACGTACCGGACTTTCAGATTTTTTGAGCAGTGTTCATCAATATTTATTCAAAATTGATATATACAATCGCTCTTTAGAAAAAAACAAATGGTTTTTCAAAAAAGTCTAGGATAATGGGGGTGGCCCACTTATGTCATATATGTGTATCTCAATAACTATTTGACCGATCTCGACCAAATTTGGTATACACATCGCGCTTAGGCTCCTTAAGCACCAACGTGAAAACTTTTGAAATCGGACGAAAACCACTCTCCCTAAAATATAGCTACGTGGGGGGAGCCCGTGGTTTTTGTCCGATTTCAGTTTATCTATTATTATTATTATTCTGACCTAAAGTGACAAGTTGCGACCTCTAAATGATTTTTAAAAAATCTATAAAAATAGGTAATAATATTTCTCATAAAAAGGAAGGAAATTAGGGGGAAGGGTCTTGTAATTTCAAAAAAAAAAATACTTTTGCTGGGCACCCTAATGTATATGTATCTCAAGCGAAAGCATCATTAAGCTATGAACAATCTAAGAGGCATATCTTTTTTCGTACACTAAATAAAGGTTTCTCAAATGTACATGCATACGTACTTATGTACATATCTATGGTTAGTTTAAATGGATGGTCACCCTGATAACAAATTTTTGTAGACTGATGTTGCAACATTTTGAAAGGGATATAAACATTGTAATCTTTTATGTTTTTATAATCCACTCATAATTTTCAACAGTGGTTGGTTGTAAGGTAATACGTATGAGGAAAAGACTTACAACCTTAATCAAACTTTAAACAAAAGGTTTATGTAGGTAGTATTACCAGAATACAGCAATAAATCTTATCGGCTTTTGTGAGATGCGCTAAGGCAAACTATGTTAAGAATGCTAATAAAGAATTCCGATTGTATATTAGCGATGATTCAAACAATTTCGGGCTTTGTCTACAAATCAGCATTTTTTTATAAATAGGAGAAGAGTCAGCTTTTTAAAATACAGTTGTGTGGATAAGAAATCTACGAAATCTTGCTCATATATAAATCAATTAGCCTTCCATCTGTGTGTTGATTTTACTTAAATAGTTTCTGCTGTGATAGTACGAGCATATATGTATGTATGTATGTATGTATGTTTAATAGGGCGTATATGAGTTTTTGGAAGGTTAGGTTAGATTTGGAAGGCGTGTGTGGAATATTCCATACTCCGAGACAAAAGTGCCCTCTTTTAAGAGGAGACACATATCCATACTCAAGAGCGTAGCTTCAGCTCATTATTCTACTAAACCAGTTACTTACCCTAATGAAGCCGATGAGATCCAACAGTTCCACCTCCGCTATCTCGCCTAGACTGTTGAAGAGGCGTAAACCCAATAGCTCGAGGCGCTTCTTCTGTAGACCACCTGGACATTGGTGCTATGGCACAGTATCCTGTGATGACGCCGGAGAGGACTCTTACTGCAGATCTATTGATATTCAGTATGTACCTTGTCTTTTTTCTACTAAGCCGAGGCCTTAGTATTCTTGTGATCTCACAGTCTTCCCGTTTGTTCCACAAGTCATTAGTCGCGGCCGCGGTGTATTCTTCCATTTTCCTAACGTGATCACTAAACGGTGGTTGTACGGAGCTATCCGCTTCTTGTATGAGCATATCTGAGCCGCATCTGGACATCGGATCAGCCGACTCATTCCCTTCAATATTGCTATGTCCTGGGACCCAGCATAGAGTGGCGTGGATACGTCTCAGTGACGCCAGTGTGGTGCGTCATTCCATACAACTCCCGATTGCACAATTTTAAATCCTAATGCCTTCAGTGCTGCTTGACTGTCGACAAAAATAGTGGATTTGTCTTCTGGAACTCTACTACTAAATGAAAAACTAGCCGCCCTCGCTATAGCGTAGATCTCTGCTTGGAAGACATTGCAATCGTTCGGTAGATGAAAGGACCGGTTGATCTGCACTTTCGAATAAACTCAGGATCCGGTTCCTTGTTCCATCTTTAAACATCAATGCGTCTGTTACTGGCGGTCCTGCATCCCACTCTTCTCTGGGCGGAAACCTAATGAGTACCTTCGTATTGAAGTTCCAAAAAGAAATTTTACTCATTAAGGTAAATGGATATTTTTTCAGTTCTTATACGCCTGGGGTAGAAAACTTCCCTGCTACACAGACGGTGGGTTAAATCGCAAAATAATTAGTTTAGTTCAATGTTCTGTTAGTGATTCACAGGTTTATATTCTTTTGATTGTTGCTTTTAATTCAATTGGAAATTAATTTGTGTTCACCTTAAGATGCGTCCTGGTTTCTTTTAAACGGCAGCCCTTAGAATAGCAAACGTACCGAGAGATTCTCCAGCATTAGAGAACAGCTTTTCTTGCACATATATATGTATATAAATATAAATATGTCCACATGCAGTCAGCCAGTAGAACTCCTCAATGACATGCAATCGTGTCAAGTTTATTGACTCAGCCGCATGAAATCCAAATGCAATGCACTCAGCTGTGAAATAAATGGAAATGTAAATAGGAAAGCAACGTCATGTTTATGGCATCAATCGTATATAAACAATCCAATCTGGATGTCAGCGAGAGCGGAAGCAATCATCACTTAGAAGACAAAACAGAACAACAAAGACAATTGTGAATAAACCAAAGAAAAAGCAAAGAATAGTCAAAAAACTATACACTGGCTAAGCGATCGAATGCTCTGCAACTTACAGCAAAAAAGTTACCGGAATATTGAACAATTGTATTGGTATATTTGTAAATAGAACCCTCTTACAAAGAAATTGCACTCCACTTTGTAAGGATGCCATAAAACTCAAAGCATTAATGATATTCCCATGTTTTGTGTTTGCCTTTGATTTACTGAATAAAAGTACTTTCAGGCTTTGCCGGCAAGGTGCTTTCACTATGCCCGTGAACGCAAGAATTTTCAAAAGTATGACAATGTGAATTTAAAAGAATTTTTCAAGAACAAATTCTGGATATTACATTGCAAGTTTTCACCAAAAATGTTTTGAATATTACATTACAGTTGTGTGATTTGATTAAGAAAATAAAAAAATTTGCTGCATGCATACCAGTTTAGTTGAAAAATTATCTAAAAAAGCATTCTAGCCAACTCTGAAGAAGATATTTAAGAGCTATAGGTGATCATTACTTCCAAAAGTTTTTATCTTCGCCAAGCTTTGCGGAATGTCTCCTACTTTTGCGAGGTGCCACCAGTTAGTCACACCAAGTGTACGAAATATACGAAATTATAGCATTTTTAATTGGTAACACGTCGAGTGCCTACCCCTGTAAAGCCGACAAAATAAGTCTATATACACATGCAGGTCTCCGCGCTAGTATTTCCTCAAATAATATTAGTAATGTTTAAACATTTTTGCTTCTTCCCCGCTATCAGTGCAATTTTAGTTGGATGAAGACTTTCACAAAATCAGATGACTTTATTATGACTAAAGTCGAATTTAAAAATTTCATTTGGCTATTTGCGTCATCCGCTTGTGGGTGGGTCGGGACCAACAACCTGCTGCTTCGCCTCTATATTGATACCATCTACTCTAGAGTTCAATATTTATGTACACGAACAAACGAAATGTTAACCTCTTCTCCTTGAATCAGTTAAAAATAAAGAACAAACGAATTTAATTCGCAACAAAAGTGCATTTTGTGCGCCAGTCATCGACCCACAGCCACCACCAATCGTTCAAATGCCAAATTGTTTGTATGAACTGCCATTCAACTGCACCTAGAGCCCATAAAAGCTGCTGCTGCATATAAAAAAGAATTCTAGTGGCTTTCCCCTCCTTCGCTCACTTGACGATTTCCGTCTGAGTTTGTTGATATTGAAACGGCTCACTGATCGAACGATCAACTTACCAACTCTGCGACTGCCAAGACTACTTTAGCTCTACGAGTGGCAGTTAATGGTTAATAGCTTGGCTGCACAGCTGTTGGCAAACTTGAGTAAGTGCGCAGTGTTGCCACAATCGCGCATGCGCAACGCTTTTGCCGCATTGCAGCTCAAGCATGCAATTGAAATTCCATTGTGCCTTGTGGTAAGAATCAAGAATTGAGAATAGAAGCCAAGTAATGGGATTGAAGTGAGGAGTATTGGAAATAATTGTAGAAAATGGAAAAGCAATTGAAATTAGAGAAGCTTTGAGGAATTACCCATACTTACAAGAGGGGTGCTCTTTATACATACATATTTAAAGCCACAAATCGACAATGCAAAGCGATTGCTGGATGTATTTTGTGAAATCAATGAATTCGAAGCGTTAAGTGTCGATCATTTTGAATGATCAGTAAAATACGGCAGAGCAGCCAATACGATATTTTCAGTAGACAATAGATCCACTTTTAGCTTTGAAAAAGTGAGCAAGTGTCGGTAAATATTTTCAAATGATTGAATATGTATGATCGAAAATAGAAGCCAAGTCATTTAGCACTTTTTCAAGCATAGTTATAAGTTTCTAAAGAAAACATTTGAAAAAATCGATGTCGATGTCAGTTCAATCTTTCAACTTTTCAGTCGTCTAACAAAGATTGCAATTGGCAGTTTGACACCCAAAGTAGCGCAAAAGGCAGGCGTTGATTGAATGCGGTGGATCTGCGCTGGTACTGGCTGCCACATAAATCACTTTAGATTCTCACGCTTCGCCCCAAGCATTTGCAGCAGAATTTTGCTCAAAACATACATAAATATTTTTTGGTTGTTTTGGTCGTTCAATCACTTTGATAGCGAAAAAGAAAAATAATTGTTGATTTATGAGGGTATATTCATATGTAGGCATAAGTAAACAAAATACTCGTAGAACAAATACAAGAAATTAAAGTAAAAGCTATACTGTTTGTATTTAAAAATTTTGCTGCCTGTGTCAATGTAAACATTGTGAAGATTACAAAGCTAAACTCATCTTCCATCTTTACTTTTACTTGATAAAATATTTTCTAAATAAATATTTATACGAACGATGGAAATAAGCTAAACAATATTTTTGGGAACTTTTTATGGCCATAGTAAACATTATTTATGCGCAAGTATATGTATTTAATTTTTATAAACAATCGCATTTTAGGTGGCACCCTTTTGACCGGTGTAGGAACTCTTTTATTAAAACTAATGGTCAGCCCAGACGAGAGTAAGGTGAATCGGTGTTGGAACCGGGCTTTTACTAAAACCCGAAAAACAATGTTAGGCAGACAAGCAAAAAGCCGCTTTTAAAAGCAAGACTTTCATTTTGAAATCGAAAAATTGAAAAATTCCAGTGAATAGGAGGCCCAGTATTTTTCCACTGTCATGTGCGCTGTTGGTAGTATAAACGTCGTCTCAGGGCAGAAAATGATAAATTCCCGAAAGTACATACGAGTAATTCTGCCGCGAAAAATCTCATAAAAACCGACAGATCTTCAGAGAGAGGGAGAGAGTTAACTCATATTCGGCAGTTAATGTGTCCATGAATGGGATGAAGAGGCGCAGAATTCCATCATATGTACATAATTATCTACAGCAACGGTCCCCTGATGTACTCCAATCATAGGTATGTACATGGTTCTTAGAGCAAGTTTTACTAGAATGGCTGGTAGGTATTGCAGAACCTTCAAGGATCTTGGATGTGTAATTTCTTTCCAGCTAGTCCTGTGAAGCGCATGCCTCACAACTGGGGAGAAAGTATGTTTTTCTTGCCTTCAATTGACTTTTCTGCTGTGTTTTTGCTAAATCGATCGACCTAAAACTGGCTGTTTGGCTTGCCTAATCTTCAAATTATTTTTATGCCAGTTCATGTAGCAAATAGTTTTCAAAAGTTATCACAAACATAAAATTGGGGGATATAAAATAAAATACGAAATACTGTTTTGTTAGGAAATTGTTGCGAGATTAGGACAGGTTAAACTGGACGGCGTTGAGCCGCACATAGACCAGTGGGTTCTTAGCGTTGCCAGTTGGAGCTCATTTTTTGCGTTAAAATAGCAACGCTATCTGCGAATTTAAGTAGAATTTGCAGCTATACTTTTGAGAAGTCCTCTAACTTATCCCAAACATTTTATTTTTATTTTTTTTTTGACAGTGCAGGGCATCGGCAGAAAAGATGCTCTAAGGTTTCCCTGGTCTCCCGTTCACGACACTTATTGCACCTGTCCATGTTGTGATTAAACAACAAATGTATCAACGTTTCATGAAACGTGCAAACTGTTAGTGGTTTTGCGTTCACGTACTTTTTTGGAAATTTTTTCTATGAGAGCGATTTTTCAGAAATTAAGTTACTGGAGAGTTGGTGGAAAGTTACTGGACAATTTTTATATGAACAAACCTTTTAATTATCTGCTCAAATACTTTTCACTTAGATTCAAGCGTATTGTACTGTTTTTGTTACTGATGCGATCTGTTAACCAGTTGGTTTCGATCAAATGACTAAGCACACTATAGTCATGTTTCGCCACGGGAATTTTCTTCGAAAATAGGTCGCTTTGGATGTGTATGCTTGAATACGACAATTATGATCCAACTTTCAAGGAACGCACTAAATCTGATGAAGAGACATAGTTATATGGGCTTTACACGCAAACAAGTCAGCAGTCCGATTATTGGATCATGGATGTCGTCGATGCCTTTGCAAAATCGCTCAACAACCGTTCTGGAAAAAATGAGATTTGGTAACGCTGAACTCCCGGCATCGATATTTGTGCGTAAGAATCGTAAAATATTTATTAAAACAACAGATTTGTAAAATAATAGCTACAAAACTACCGCCTATCAAGTCAATGCCTTCAAAGAGAATAGTTTTTTAGCTCTTCTGAGTACCGTAAGATATTTAGGCCGTTTTGCAATTGGTCGATGGGCGGTTTGGCAAAGGCATCGACATTTTATGTTTATTATTTTCTTCGATATTCGAAAACGGACAGACGCTAAATTACTAAATTAATAATTAGAGAATATTACAAAATAGACGCCATGAGGCGTTTGCGCAAGAAAATCCGTAAAAAATAGCCGACGTCATGGAAGGTCAAGTCGTAGATAATACAACTCCTAATCGAGCTATTATTTTCGCGGAATTTAAAGTCAAAAAGCGGAACGTTTTTATACCGAACACCTTTGGAAATTTCATGTTTAAAATTTATTACTTAAAGCTGTGTGTATTATCTCTGATGAGCAATATGTTTGCAGCACCGCTGTGTAAAAGTGATCATTGGTAAAACAGTACGTTCCCCGATCAACTGCACCTATTTATTTTGCCCGAAACCTAGTTGGTAGGATTGATGGAGTGCTACTTCAAGGATATCAAATGGTTAGGGGATTTTGAATAAATAACCGAAATTTGACAATGCTGGCTTTAAAAATATATACAAAGCTGCTCAATTGCGCAAATAGGAAATCCTCTTCTTCCGTCTTATATCCTCTTTTACGAGGCATGTTAATATTATAGTTTCTTGTGAAGAAAGGATAGAAAGCCCGTTTCACTGAAAATTACCTAAGCACTATCCACTTTTTTTAGTTCTAGCAAAAATTATAGTTTGTTACCTATTTGTATTTAAATACTAGCCGGCCTGAATATTTAGATATTAAATAAGGTGCGATGGACAACTAAACAGGTTGCAACCCTACTAAAAAGAATAATATATAATTGCGCATCTGGAGCCCAAGCCATTTCATTTTCAGCCTACATTTTTTAAATTTTCGCACAGGTTGCAACCCGCTTCGAAAAATAAAACCTCCAACCGAACCTTTTCATTTGACACCTCATTTTTTTAAATTGAGTGAACTATGCAAATCTAAAGTCATTAACAAAAAATGCTCTCGCGTATGATACATACATTATTTGTAAATAGGTGGCAACCCCAATTAAACAAAAAATAAAAACTTATTTCATATTCAGAGACCACATCCTTTCACTTGGTACCTAAGTTTTTAGTCCAACAAACGTTGAAGATCTTATAATTTTTAAAAAGTGGCAACCCCGCTCAAAAAGTAATACATTACTGAACATCTAAACGCCGAGTATTTTTATTAAACACCTCATTTCTTGTAATCCAACGAACGTTGCGGATCTTATAATATTTTAGGCAGGTGGCATCCCTATAGGAATTTAAATTACAAAAGATAATATTCCTATCGAAACAGATTATACCTAAAAAATCTCGTCTAAATCCGGTCAGTAGTTTTTGAGATTAGCGTATTTAAAGAATCTCGATTTTCTTTTAAACTATGTATAGAAGATAGTAAGTTATAAGTAGTTGGTAACCCTACTCAAAAAAATTTAAGTGTTTGTACATGCGAAGGCCATGCCTTTTCATTTTATATCTCATTTTGTAATCCAATGAACGGTAAAAATCTTTTTACTTTTCATTAGGTGGCAACCCTACTCAGAAAAATTATCCATTATTGCACATCTAGGAGCCAAGTCTTTACGTTTGACTGCGACGGTGCAGAACTGATGCCTACGCTTATGATGATTGTATATAGTAATTTCATCAACAGGTGGCAACCCTATTCAAAAAATAAAACATTTTTGCTACAGGTCCATCCCTTTCATTTGACACCTCAACTTTTGTAATCCATTGAACGGTGCGGATCTTATAGTTTTTCGACAGGTGGCAACCCTAACAAAGTTCAAATTGAAAAAGGTCACTCTCCTACCGATATAAAGTATATTGGAAAAAATCTTGTCAAAATCCGCTTAGATTATCGCGTACAAAGAATCACGACTTTCCTTTATACTATGTATAGAAGATGTGGTTAAGCTGAGCCGTTGCAAAGACGATTATTTATCTGAAAAGCTTTGACTACAAGTGTTATTCTCTAGTCCTAGTCGTGCAACACCAGTACCCAGAGCCAAATATGGTACAGTTAGTCGACACAACACTTTCCTATCCAATTAGAGGATAACTGAAGTATGTTTTGCGTAGTAGCTTGTGACTCCTACAGATTCAAAGGGTTATAGGTATTTCCATTTGCGTTTCGAGTTAGTCGAGTTTCCGGGTTGTCGGCCATTTCGTTGCCATGAATACTACTTTTCTCCGGCACCCAGATCTGTGTAAAGATATTCCCACCAGCCAAAGCCAATTAATTATTGGCTATATTTGTGTAGTATTATACAGCAGTTTAGCGGATAGGTGTCCAATCGGCAACGTCCTCAATTCAACTTCAACAACAAAAGGCATGAAAATCGTCACCTAGATTGCAGCATATTTCTTTGGTTTCATATGCCTTCTAATTCTTGTATACCGAAATTTGAGCTGCTAAGAAGGTTTGATATACATAGAAAAACTAAATAGGGGTGAATACCTTGTACCATCGGAACTAAACCAAAGATATTCTATAATCTTAGCGGACGGATGTAAAGCAGTAGTTGGTTGTTGTGCAAAAATATTTACTGCGGGGATATCTACTTGTTAGTAGTTAGCCGGGCATAATTCGTTTGCTAAGTCAATGTATAGGTTACGTTTATCAGCTGACGGCATCTGACTTATGCCCTACGTTTCGTAAGGAGTTCTCCAGCGTTCTTTAGGCCTCGGGTTGAGAGTCATGTTGAAAACTGGCGTTGCCTCATTCCTGTATTAAGTAAATTGAGGTCCTTAATTTGGAAAATATTGTGTTCGTGACAATAACGATTCTTTGAACAGAAAAGTGTATAAATCAGACCGGGGAACGGGCTAGCTATATCAGGAGATCTTACATTTCCAGAAATTTTCTATTGGTTATCTATTTATGCTGCAAATAAAAAGTGTAGCTTTTTGCAAAGAAATATTACAATAGCCGCCACTTTTGTTAAGTTGACCAACTCCTTAACTCATAAACAATTATTTATGGTTATAATCATTCGCGTCGTTTCAAGCTTATTTGTTGGATTTTCATTGCCATGGCATAATGACCGAATAAGTAAAATTTCCCTTTACAGCTTTAGCAGAAATTGATTGGAAATGAGGAAGCAATAAATACACGTTTGTGCGAACGTTTGCGCATACGCGTTTGAGAACACGATTATCAGCTCATAAACCTGTTTGCGCACACAGTTTGCATATACATACATATGTATGTTTATAAGTTGTCACTGCGAATAGATTGGCAACGGTACTTGCCACACTAACTCTTTTACTACAATCCTAGCCAAGAAACGGCCACAATTTTAAAACTTAAAAGACTCGCATTTGCCACACCAAAGAAGCTATTACCACCATACATAAATAACTTGGCGCAAAAGAGGTGGTAAAGAGCAATTTTTAATTGAAAAAGGCAAAGAGTCAACGCGAACTCGAACTCGCAAATATAAAAGTAGTGCTAGTGAAACACACACGCTCGCACTAGTAATGACATTTACTTGTAGAGAGACACAGTTCTTGTAAATATAGACATAAATAAATCGATTAAGACACGACAACACAACACAGCACAAGAGAAGAAGGGAGAAAGGGAACTGCACGGAGACCAACTAAGCCAAGCCAGCTTCTAGCAAGCTTGGTGAGCTGGTATACTGGAATGCTATGCCGCTGTAGAGCAAGTCTTTAGCGCGAATAAAGTCAAGTGAAAAATTGTGGCACATCGAGACAAGTTCTTTCACCAAGTAGCCAGATTTATGTGCTCTTAGAGCTTTACATAGTATGGGATTCACCTACCAGCTAGACTGCCAGCCTGCCAAGCAAGTCAGTACCACCGGGCGAGACTTGAAGACTCGCACCCGTCTAACGACACGCGACATGCCGCAGCGGTAGCTCAGATATTCACACTTACATACACACATGCACTCACACCGATGTGCATAATGTTGCACAAATAAATAACCAAAAGTTTCACCAAGGCGATGAGTTGCAAGCTGTTGAACTGTGGAAGCATCGAATTAATTGAAATTTCCATTAAAAACAGTGGAAATGTTGAATCGTAGAATGTGCAATAAAGAGGGAGTGTGGCTGGCATCTATTTACTTAGGTACTTTATGTGTTCACATATGTATGTATGTATGTACATATAGATATATTTAGTTGTTATACCTTATGTAAATATGTATGTACATATACAATACGTTGTAGCAGATGCCAGAATCGTGACTAGAAATATGGTAGAAAAACTACATTTTTATTAAAGCTGCAACATGAACGCGCCACAGCGGCAACATCAGCCACATAAATACATGCAGCTATATTTATGTGTATGTGCATATAAATTCACCATAAAAACTGCAATTACTGCATCATTTTCGAATTGATTTGGTGTGCCATTCACTAGCTAAACAACTCCACACACACGCGCGCGCGCATACAAACACATTTGTGGATATGTGCCACACGTTGTTGCATGCGCCCGAGAATCGGCGCATGCGCAGAACGGTCAAAGCAACGGTTCCTATTGGAATCGCTGTAAGAAATCTACAAAGTGGGCAAAATAAAAAAAAAGAAGAGTGGGAACAACACAAGAAAAATAGGCTAGGCGCATTTGAGCCGGTCCCACAGCAGCAGTCAACAATCGCCGCCTGGATGGGTGAGTTTGCTGATATCGCAGCGCAGCAAACGTCTCATTGTCTGACCAAGCGTGGTGTGGCAATTGGTGGTGGTGAACGCACAAATTCATGCAAATGACTAACAACAACAACAAACAGTTTAATAGCAAGTACATAGTTACCTGTTTCTGTACATATTCTTTCAACTGGATTGCTTTAAAATGTATGCTTCTTTGTCTTGTATTTCGCTGCAGATCAACCAGTGTTATAGAAAGCCGCGAAATGGCAAATATATGTGTATCCATTATGTTCCAAATTTCTAACTTAATTTTATTTTCATTAAAATACATAAACGGTTTTTATCCGTAAAAATTATTTAAATCCCAAACAAAAATATCCTCTCGGAGGAGCGACAGGCGACTTTAGAGAGGCCAGCCTTTAAGTTATGTAGTTACTCAGTAGTTACTCGGCTATACTCAATCCCGACTATTGCGACCTCGTTCGCGCACTCTGCGCAATCAGAGAGATGTGGTAACCAATCCGAGTGGAGAATTGGGTCGCGGCAGAAAAAGAGGTAGCTTCCATGCGGTCACTCCGACTTATTCGGTTTAAGGGCTCACTGAAGTCTGCAGTGTTCGTTCACCAGTAAGCGCGGCTACAAGCGGGCGTCAGTCTTCGAGTAAGTGGTTCGCTATATAAACGTGTATTCGGTTGAGAATCCACCATCTCCTGGTAATACAAAATAATACTTAAATCTCGGATGGGACCCCTCTTTTGATGATGACCACGGCAAACGTTTAAATGACTACGATTTGAGAGCATGCGCCTGGAAGGTCTGGGCCCTGGCTGGTTGATGTCCGCGTAAGGATAAAAGCTCGCATCACCGCCATCCAAGAAATGTGACGTCTACTACGGCTGCCATGTAAAGGAGCGCAAATTCGGTGTTGGATATGTAGTGGGAGAGAGTACTGTCGTTAACCCCATTAGACGGGCGTCTAGACACAATCCGCATCAAAGTAAGATTCTTCGACATCTCGCTAATGTGCGCCCAAGCCCCGATGGATGGGAAGGACAAAGCTTCAACGAAAACAAACGTCTGATAACGGACTACGTTACGGCTAATCGACTTGGCTGGGGCCCGTAGCATGGTAGCAAAAAATGTTAGGTTCAAGCCGAAATAGATTCACACAGCTTATTGGCATCTGCCAAAGTAAGGGGACTTACGAAAGGTTTTAAGACCATGGCGAGCTAATTTAAGGACAACCATGGCGACCCAGTCACCGATGTCGAGAATGTACTGAAATTATTGAGGGAACACTTTTCCACCCTACTGAATGGTAGCAGCACTGAAAGTTGTGGAGAAGACGAGCTTGAGCCCCCAGTTGATGAAGACTTAATCGATGTTCCACTGAACGCATGCTCGACGACTGGAACTTAAATGTGGTCTGCCCACTTCATAAGAAATGTGACCCCACCATTCGCGCCAACTACCACGGGATCAGTCTTCTAAGCATAGGTTGTATGAAAGGCTGAAACCCACCTTATCAGTTTGGCTTTAGAGCTGGCAATTCTACCATTGACCTGGTATTCACAATACTCCACATCTTACTAAAGATTCGCTAGAAAAGGATCGAGACACACCATATATTTGTTGACTGCATAGCCGCTTTCCACAGCTCGAAACGAGTGGCCTATACGCCGCCATGTCTGGATTTGGTATTCCTACGAAAATAATTCGGCTGTGTAAAATGATATTGAGAATTTATAAGTATCACCCAGAGCCGTTTGATACCAAATGTAGTTTCAGACAGGGCAACTTCCTTTCGTATGATTTCTTTAATCTGATGGTTTAGAAGATAATAAGATCCGCAGAACTTAACCGCTCAGGTAAAAGTTTTTAAAGAGGTATATGCCGACGACACGACATCAAGGACTAAGTCTGTTCTGGCTTCTCGGAATTAAAAAGAGAAGTAAAGCGCGTGGGTTTGATGATGAATGAAGACAAAGCGAAGTATCTTCTGACAAACACAAAGAGAGCATACGCGTCTCGGCACCCACATGACTGTTGACAGCCATATGTTCGAAAAGGTAGCAGCATCAACCACAATAGTCAGCCTTCAGATCCAACGGGGATCACTCTTGCCAACTTGTGCCACTTTGGACTGAGTAGGCAATTGATAAGTAAAGAACTCTCTCGTCGTACAAAAAACACACTCTCTTAGTCGCTCAATACGCTTGTGCTGGTGTATGGCGCGGAGGCATGGACAGTGGAAACATATTATGAAGTGGATCATGGAGTTTTCGAGAGAAAGATTTCGCGAAGGATTTGGATGCCTTGGCGATAGCGACGATTTAACGATAAGCTCTATGAGCTTTACAATGATATAGACAGTAGTTACGCTGGCTTGGTCATGTCGTTCGAATGGACAGAAACGCTCCAGCTCTGAAAGTGTTCAACTCGGAACCCGCTAGTGGTAGTAAAGAAAGACCTCCGCTGCGTTGGAAAGACCAGGTGGAGAAGGAATTGGCTTCACTTGGCATTTCCAATTGGCATTAGTTAGCACAGAAGAAAAACGGCTAGGTGTTTTGCTGGACTCGGCGAAAATTGCTTAGTCAGTTACAACCCTAAACAAGAGGAAGAAGACTTCACTATCGGTATAAAACTACTCGGACTACTAAAAATTCGTCTAACACAATAAGCCTACATGTAGCGATATGTTGGTCTGTCGATTTACCGACAATTTTACCGGCAATTTTACCGACAAAGATTCCATTTCTATTGCTGAAAAGCACATGCAAATTGCTAGGCTATACAGCGTTCTGAGCTTTGAATATATTATTCTCATACTACTTATTTGGAAAAAAATTCTTGTTTTGTCAGACATTTCCTCACTCATAACTTTTAGTGATTTCCTGCGATTTCCACCCAACTGATAATCCATGCAACTTGGATATCATCACCACCACCAGCATCACTTCCACAATTCGTTTCGTCGATAGCATCAGCCAATACAAAGAGTATTATCCATTCGTTCTACAAAAGAAAAAAAAAAGAACCACAATCACTTGTTATAGCTTCAACCGGCCTATGAACGGGAATGCCGCAGTCGATTTAATGCTTGAGTAACAGTTTCTTTCAGGATGCTCCCGCAAATACCCTCCACGTAGTGGCCGACTGCCGAGCAAGCGATCGAAAAGAACACCACCAGCCAAAAAGATTTTAAAAAAAGAGTCAACTCGTGTGGCAAGTTGTTTCGCGGTTGCAACGGTTTTGCCATTCAACCCGCTGCCACATTCAATAAGTCAACACACGGGCGGGCCACAGGCTATACAAATAATACACGTTCTAAAAATTGAAAAACTGGTTGTTTGTTGTTGATGCTGTTCTTGATGCCTAACGCGCCATTGCTGTGTGCACGCTAAAATCGTGCAACGTGCAACATGTATCGTCTTTTTGCTTGCAACACATATGCGATTTTTGTTTCTTTTGTTTTGGTAAATTCATTTGTATGTGGGTTTACGAACTCGTTCACTCGCCTGCCACATGTTGCACGTTGCATGTTCAATGTAAATAAATGAATGAATACTGGTGCACTTGCGGGTTACCGCCACCGCCACCGCCACTGCCGCCATAGTCACTACTCAACACACAGCTCCCTGAATGGCTCAATTGCTCGCGGCGTTGCGCTGCACAGTTCCTTTCCCACATTCATTGTGAGTTGCACATGCGCCATTGTATTTGCTTTTATTTGCCATACAATATATTTTACATGCTTTTTTTGTGTGTTAGCTCTTGTTCTTCGGTAGACTTTCGCGATTTTTTGTTTACTTATTTTTCATTTCTTCTACGAAATGTTGCGCCTTTGTGCCTCTTTATTGTTGCCTATTTGTCTTTCGCTGGCCTCCAGTGTTGGGAACAGGTTTCATTTCTCTGTCTATTTATATTGACAGCGGCAGCCAACATCAACACACAATACTAAGCATCACCATTCGAAGTGTTCTGTTGAAATGTTCTTGAAGTTTACCCTTCTTTTTTTTCCCACTGCCGACTTACGAGTATTTTTCCTCATTTCTCCTTATTATACTCGTCAACTACGGTACTTGAGCCAATTACCCAATTAAGATTCTGCGATATCATCTTTTGTGTGGCGACCCAGCAGCAATCGAAGCTGTCATGCGCTGTCCCAATGTTCTTTTTCATTCTTTCACTGGCGGAGTTAGTGTCAGTGTGAACCGCGTGGTGTCTTTTGGTTACACACTGAAGTTTCATATATATAAAAAAACAAGTAAGAAAGTCTAAGTTCGGGCGGAGCCGAACATTAAATACCCGGCGCAAGTATTAAAGATATGTTTTCCACCTTGCCGAAAGCTACCGCTACATGATAAGCCGGGGTGTATACATTTTAAGTAAATTAGCGTCCTTAAATTTCGACATATTGAAATTTCAAGCATTTCTGAAATTTATTGTTATATGAAAAGCGGCCATAATTTAAGACCGATTTCAACGATTTTCAACGGTTTGCTTTTATGTGGCAAGCATAATAATCATACCGAGTTTGGTACAAATTGCTAGAACGGTTAGCGAGATACATATATGTAATCACAAGTGGGCGGTGCCACGCCCCGTTTTCCAAAATTTTATCATAAACGTATTTCTTGGTAAAGAATTGTTGCAACCATCAATTTTGAATAAATTAGCTTTGATATTTACTGATTTATCGAAGATTTTGTATTTCTCGAAATTACCGTTATATGGAATGTGGGCGTGGTTATTGTCCGATTTTAAAAAGTTTCGGCCGTTTGGTATGTTGTACCAGGACCAATAACTGTGCCCAGTTTGGAAGAAATTGGTGCAGCGGTTACCAAGATATACACATGTAA
>NW_023458560.1:14195834-14204715 GCF_013731165.1 Rhagoletis pomonella
CTTATTTTTCGTCTAAAACTCATTGTAAATATCAATTTTGAGTGAATAATCTTTAGTAGTTACTAAAATATCGCAGTTTTCGTATTTCTGAAAATTACCGTTATATGGGAGGTAGGCGTGGTTATTGTCCGATTTCGCCCATTTTCAATACCATCTGTCCTACGCCCAAAAGAAGTTCACGTACCAAGTTTCATTAAGATATCTCAATTTTTACTCGAGTTATCGTGTGCACAGACGGACGGACGGACGGACGGACAGACAGTCACCGCTTAATCGATTTCTCTTTTCATTCTGATCATTTATGTATACATTTGTCTATATCTATCTCGATTCGTTTTGCCTGTTACAAACAACCGTTATGTGAACAAAGTTATAATACCCTTGTGCACAAGTGCGCTCGGGTATAAAAAAACTATTACAAGCATCTTTCTTATTGATTTTAGTGTCTCGCTTGAAATGTTGCATTGTATTGGCACCGAAGTTGTCTGGTTGCCGACCAATTGCTTAATTTGTTGTTATTAGTCCTTGGGTTTTGGTCAAAATTAACGGCACTGATGTTAAATTTGACTTCGCAATTGAAATGCCCTTCCATACTTTGGTCTTATTGTAAAAGTTCTTTCTCACCGAAGTACATTTGAAAGAAGAAATTGTGCAAATCATTGACGGCTCGTTCTGAAACGGGCAGTTCAATGTAGGCAATGTAAAGATGTAAAAAACATTCATAGAGTTTGGTTTTTAGTACAAAATTTTCTAAGTAATTTCTCTAATTTCTCATTCCAAATTTTAAGCGGAAAAAGCAGTTATGTAGATGATTGATTTTCACATTTTCCTTCTAAAATCGACCCAAGTTACGCATTAATTCATCTAATGACGTGGTAACTTATGGTTACAATTTCTTTATCCACCTTCAGTATACGGCGCACCTCTATGAAGACTTGCTCTCTACTAACTATATACCAAACTTATGCAACATTTTTTTTGTCGAATTCTAGAAAGAAATCGAATACTAAAAATCAACTAATTCGAATTGGTCAGTCATCTGTATAAACGCAATGATAAATCATCTATAGAAATGTAAACAAAAAACGTGGTTTGCTTGGTTAATTTGTGAATTTGTGAATTTCAGTACAGAGGGCTTCACAACCTTCATCAACGTCCATTTAATACACCAGATCTAATACCGTCAGATGTAATGAGAGCCTGTTCAAAATGAGGACCTGGGTTGTCTCGCCCAACTGCAGCGCTACTCGGCCCTCAGAGCCATGAAAGGGTTAGACGCGGCGGAATTCCTCGGTTTCTTAATTTTATTGGTCAGCAAGCCGCTGTCTTTTCGAAGCCTGCTTCTCAGGGTACGCAGTTTCTTTTTGGCACATTTTGGCGTTTTCCCCTCCGCATGCTGTTATGACGGCTTTGGTTGGCGGAAAGGACGTCATGCTCACATCCTAACAAGTCTGGTACTTAACCGGCAATTGTGTTCTTACTACTCACGGGTTTCTGAATCGTCTCTTCCGCTGCGTGGCTGGTACCCGCACTGGGTTTAGGTGTCCTCTTGACGTGCTTAGAATTGAAGAAGCTTGCCTTAATATTTAGAGTTGATGAGTTATATTGATTGGACGATTAGGGTTTAACTGCATTTTACACGTCAGGTTTTACGCACTCTAGACTATATTTACAACAAAAACCCCGATAATAGGTTGAGCGTTGCCTTTCTTAGCAAACATTGCGATCCTAAACCAGCAGAACCCTATGCTCTAGTAAGTCCAGCGGACAGGTATAGCGGAAAGTCCCCAAATTCAAAAAAAAAATCAATGACTTCAAACGACTAACGGAAAAAATGTGTACGGCAGTTTTTCGTAGTTAAAGTACCCATTTTTGCTAAGGGCGACGAAGTAAAATTTCGTGTACCACAACTTTTTGTAGTTCCATGTAAATATATAAATTGATTGCACCTCCTGTATTGCAACCATTCTGCTTCCTTGATATCACTAGCTACATATATGTATGTTATTCCTTTCTGCAATTGAATTAAATAACAATAGAATATTCTTCAGCTGACCTTAGTTTAGTGCGTATCAGGCGTTCGTTCTGCAAAGGCGGTGCAAAAGCACACACAGTGTTCTTATGCTCTGTATACCGATCACAGTGAAGTGTTGGTGCCACGAGAAGTAACCACTCAACAATCCCACAAACTGTCTAAAGTCCCATCTGTCAAATGGAAGCAAATAGTCACTGCTTAACAAAATATTAACCCAGTTCTGACGGTGGCGGTGGCACCTCTCTAGACAAAAGGTAAGATGTCTCAATAATTGGCTCTCGCGAGCGACCTGGCACGCAGAGTAAAACACGTTCGTTATGTTTTCCAACATAATTTAGCCAAGACTTGCATTGCCGAACCGGATTGAAAGTAGTTAAAGGGCGGGTCAATGTATTGAGTACAATTTGGATGTCATTACATGCACGTAAATCCCTCTCTCTTCACCTATTTTCCAGCATAACCAATAATCCTCCGAGGACCGGGGCTCATTCCCCAAGAGCAAATAGATTCCATATACTCTGGCAGTTTTGGAGCCATCAGTTATAATTCTACAATGTGTAAGACCGGCTTTGGTATTGCGGTTAAACCAGCAGTCAGCTTCAGAAACTTAACATTCTAATATCTCTTTCTTCTTCTTCCAATGAAGAGCACAGTACTTGTTTTGGTTGGATTATCGAGCAGCCCATTCTCACTACGCCAATTATATTCAGTGCTCTTTCATCTCAAAATTTTGAGTAGAACCGACTAAGACCACAAAATAGTTCCGGTTTCTCTAATCAACTCGTTAGAAACAAGTATTTCGTTTCAACAGTTTTCTCAAAAATGTACATGCCGACTGTTGTAGTTTATTGTGACGTATGTAGTAGGTTATGGAAGTCTTTTAAAAACTCAAGCATCACCAGCAAAGGGCCCTATATTCAAATTTTGTTGTGCGAGGAAAGTAAAATATTTTACTTGAAATTCTAAAAACTGTCGATTTTCTAGAGAACCAAACCACTCAAATCTTTTTAAAAAGTTATGATAGTTGTTTCCTTCTTGCTACCGCTTAAAATAATATCAAGACTGCTACATAAATGATGTATGTATGTGCATTCATACAGGGTTATATAAAGTCACCTGAAATGCAAAAGTCCTAACTAACAAACATTTTTTGTTTTTAGCAAAATGAAATTTTTGCATCATAATCAATCAATAAAATTTATTGGTATGAGTATGGATACAAATGACTAAAACCCACCTTAATTAAACATTTCAAAATTGGTTTCTTTGTATGGCCTTACCTTATTTTAGTTTTTGTTTGGGATTTTAGAACCTCATTCGTAGAAAAGTTCTACGAATAGTAACTTGTATGTACAAGTAAATAGCACAGCAGAATAATGACAATTGCAGCATACTATAGTGTGGTCCTTAAAAAATCAAATGAATGCTTTTCAGTGTCACCCTCTCAATACCACGATTTCACATATTGGAGACGGTTGAGGCGTGTCGCACAGGGGGCAAAGTACAGATTCCTTTATAGAGACTCAAAAAAATAACTAACAGACTATGGACTCTATGGACTCAAAAAATTAAAACTATTTTTTTTTTTCATTTAATACCCAAAATCGATACTACTAAAGTCAAGGATATCACATTTTGGTCCCGATTGGAGTCGTCTTCATAGGGTAATCTGTACTCTGACCCCTGTACGATACGCCTTAACCGACTGCAATCGGGACCAAAATTTATCTTTGATATCTTCGACTAAGGAAGTATCGATTTTGGGTATTAGACGAAAAAAAAATTCATTTTAAATTTTGAAACTCCATAGAAGAATCTGAACTTTCCCCCTGTGCGACACGCCTCAAACGTCTCCAATCGGGACCAAAATTTATATGTGATATCTTCGACTAAAGTAGCATCGACGTAGGCTTTGAGGCTTAGAAAATGTGAAGTAAAAATTTGCTTCCTACATTTAAGGACCACCCTAGTGTTCATACATACATACATACGAGGGGACTAACAAAAATGCGACACGTTTAGTACGAATCTTACGATGCGCCAGTTTAAACTTCAGAAAAATCACTATGAATATAGACGAGAAAACTTAAAATTATTGAATAAAAATATTGATAGAAAGTTTGCCAACAACGTAGAAAGAAATTCATCGTTGCATTGGAAGTTTCCAATGAATTCCAAACTGCATATGAAACGTACGCATCATCTCTTAAGACCATTTTTAAGTGATAGCAAAGATTCCAGGCTGGGCATTTGTCCGTGGAGGATGAGCTTCGAGAAGGACGTCGAAAATCTTCAACCGACGAGACGAGACAAGTGTACCCATGGTGGGGACAAAAATTAACGAAGATCCACGAATGACACATGAAATGATGCGTAGTTAATTAGGCTTGAATATAATTGCAGTGTCGCAATAGGTGCAGAGTGGTCTCGGGTACACGAAGAAATCTGCACGTTTGTCCCATGAATTTTGAGTGAGAGTTAAAACGAAGTTCGAGTCTTTTTTGCTCAATATTTCCTGAAAAAGTTCGAAAACGGAGAGTCTAGCAGATTTAATATGATCGCAACATGTAATGAAGCTTGGTTTCATACACATGACAAGGAAACCAATGAGCAGTAAATAATGGTATGGAGGCCACAACATGCAAGTTCGCTTGGTAAAGCCAGGCAACAAAAGTTAGCTACGCGATTGATAAATTCGTTTACTTCACCAAAGTAAAACGTTTAGCTATTATTTCTCAAGATCCTAGTAATAAAGCAACTGCCAAATAAATAGTATACTAAGCTAACCAAAAATTGTTCGAAAATTTATTTGAAAATCGAAAAAAAACGAGTAACTGCGCCGCTACTTTTTACACAACGATAATGCACCAGCTCCCACTTCTAAAATTACAAGTTACTTTAGTGCGCCTTCTGGCATCGAAGAAATTCGCCCGTCATCATATTCCTCGGATATGGCGCTGGTTGAACAGTGGATCTGCAGATTAAAGAATTGTATTGAAATTAATTGGGAGTTTGTAGAACAGATAAAAAAGTTACAAATTACAGAATTGGTTGCAAGTTTTTTTCGCACAACTTACCTAACTTTTGTTAGTTCCCTCGTACATACATATTTACTTTAGGTATAGTACACTGCGTTCCACATGCCCTCCAAGCGACACCAGTAGCCGCAGTAATGTTGTCAGTTACATTGTTACAACTGGAGAGGTGAAAATTGCCTTTTGCTTTACTGTTGCTGTTTTTGCTAGACTTGTTATGCAGTCGAATCCAAAGTTTAGCTCAACAATGATTCAAATCTCTTGGGGAAACAGCCAAAGACGACGACGACGACGACAACGAATTCAAAATTTTCATTTGGTTTTCTTATTTCGTTTTTGGCATTGTCGAGACTTCTTATTCTTCCACCCCTCCTGCTGCCACCGCTGTTGCTATTGCTGTTGTTGCTGGCGGCATTGATTGCTTGCACTATGCGCATGCGCATTGCAAACAACCGACGAGTAGCTCCATAACTACCGCAACAATTGGAATTTTGCTATGTCGTATGCAAGAGTGCAACAATAGCTACAAGGAGCCATGCAACATGCGCACAAAATATTTGGAATCGCAGCGACGATGGCAATGGCGGCAAATACACGAAAACGACAACAATGCATGTTGCATGTAAATGTAACAGCGATTTTTAGATTTTCTTAACGATTTCATGAATTTTTCATTTTACTTACCTTAGTAGTTCGCATGCGTGGTTGGTTTTATTGCGTTTTTTTTTTTGTTATAAAAATCTACACTTGCCTGCAATAATAGTATTATTATGATCCGAGTGGTCTGTGTTGTTGCCGATGTTGCAAACTTATATTTTTTATAAAGCATAAGAGCTTTTTCATGCTTCAAATGTCATCATTTAAATTTTTTTCTTTGTATTATAACCAAGATTTTTCCCGCTAGTCCTCCTACAGTCTCATTCGCTTTATGTTTACAAACAAGCTTATGCTTATGAACGTAATTAACAAAGTTTTACCAGGCTAGAAGACTGTTTAGCTCCTCAGCTGGCTGCCTTCCACTGAATTCGGTGGCATTCTAAAGCTTCACTTCATTGCGCCTATTTGTCTCCTTGGCTGATTCAGCATACATTTTTCTTATAGTTTTGCGCTATTTGCAAATTTCTATAAAAATTTCATTTTATTCCGAATTTTTTTGTCTACTTTTAAACTAGTGAAAAACTAGTCCATATCGAACTAGCTTACCTTCGAACAAAATATCATCAGTTCACAACTAGTCTCACTAATATAAATTCTTTTCAGCGGGTTATTAGCTTGCATGCAGATAAATACCAGTACTTTGTCGCCGAGCGCAAAAGTGTATGTGCGCGCATGCGCAAACTCATGTTTGACCCAAATTGATTGCGGTACTGCCAATGTTGTCACTTGCGATTATGCCAGCTTCAGCCATCATGTGGCTTGGTGCTCCACTGCGACTCGGCTGCGCAGGAGGCAAGTAAAATATTTGTATAGGTATTTCATGGCGCATACTTATACACACATAGAAATATTCGAATATGCAGAAGTGCATGCAAGCAGTAATACCATAGTTGAGCATGCATAAATAATATGTCACTTGTAGTTTTGTTCGGCAGATAGCACCAACGTTCGACTCTCCAGATGCCATACAAAACCAAACAAATTTCAGTTGGCGAAAGTGAAGTTGCCCAAATGCATTTTTCTTCTATTCACTTGTGGCACACAAAGCGGCGTGCATAATTTTATACATATATACACATATGTACATCTGTACATACCTACATACATATGTGCATACTAGGGATGTTAATTTTTCAGCCTTTTCCGATGCCGGGCTTTTCGGGATTGGTCCCAGGATTTAGATATTCATTATTTATATATATTTATATTGTTTGAAAAGCTTTCCTATCATAAAATAAATAATAAATAAATGGGTTTGAAACCTAATTTTTTATTTAAAGTGGCATTTTTATGTTTCTATCTGACGTTAGGATTTTATTTTAAAGGACCTTGTAATTTAAGAGATATGATTGATTCCAAAAATTATTTAAAACATTCAATGCAATGTAGAATGCAAATATGGGTACCAAATGCAAGAGGAGATTTTTTAGAATTTAAAAAAATTTAAATTTTTTTGGATTCACAAGGACGAATAGGTAATTATTTAAGCTGATAAAGTTAGAAGGACGAAATTCGAGGATGTTATCGGGTTTATATAGGCCCTTAACATATAATTTTTTCAAAAACAAATATTGCGACACTTCAAGGATTTCTCTGAATTTTTTAAATCATTTTTGAATCACTGACGTCAGGGTGAAAATCTAAAAACGCAATTTTACTATATTTGGCTCTGGATCTGTGTGTAAATTTGACTATCGCACGGTGTTATATGTATAATGAGCTAAACATTTATAAAAAATATTAATTATTAAATAAAAAAAGAAATATAGCCAATAATGGTGAAGAAAACGAGTTTCTATTGTTACCGTCAGTGCAAATTACAAATCCCAAAAATCCCGGGCTTATTTGCGAAGAATCCCGTAATTTTCGGGAACTTAAAATCGCCGGGATCCCGGGGTTAACATTCCTAGTGCATACATGCCAACCAGAAGCGCTTTTAGTTGCAAAATGTCTTCGAAAATTTGCGCGCGCGCATGCGCAATTATCCCCATGTCGTGTTTACCAACAATAGGCGTCGCATAATCATAGCGGCATTTCAAAACGCATTTATGCATTTGCATACATTTGAATAACTGCTTCGAGGAGCTAATAGCACTTGCTGCAATAGCACATTTGCCGCTTATGCGCAGTCGCCTGTGACATATTTCGCATTTGGCATGCCACATTTTATTTTGGCTGCATAAACCCAACTTATCTAAAAGTTTCTCCATTCAACCTGTTGTGGCTTACGCGCTTCCATTTGATGTGAACTAGGTTGCAGCAATGCCGCCAGGCCACCAGTTGCTACTATGCAACTTGATAGTGATTCACACAATTTATTGTCGTAGCGAATTTCTCTTTCTGATTTTAATCAACAAAGGTGTCGGCAAGTGTCATAAACTGATTGTAGATAATCGGATGTTTTTTGTTTTTTATTTATTTTTTATTTTTAATAAATCATGTGCAATATTCAGTGGTTTTATGAGAAAGAATAATGGAAATCGTGTCACTACTTGTCGCATAAGTAACAAGAGTTTTAGTGCGGATAGACAGCGATAGAGTGCTAGACACAACTCCCACTGAACCAAAGCAGACTGATGAGGAGATAAGGTGTTCTCTGAAATACTGTTTAGCTATATTTTTTATCATCCTTTTAACAAACTTAAATATAGAGTTATGGAAAAGTAATGAACAAATATTTAAAAATATGAGCTTCACGCAAGTTTTTGATTGAAATTTGCATGGAAAATCAAACCATAATTTACAATGGTAGAAGTTACATGCGCCCTTCGGAAATCGCCACATCTCATCGTTAGACTTCTTCTTCAGAGTCCATGCTGCGCAAGCGTACAAAGCCACCATCCTACCTGCTGAGCCAAGTTTGCCCCTCGTTTTTATTTTCTTTCCTCATCAAGTCGAAACCAACTCCTCTTATTGCTATTTACTTATTCAACACCGCAGCAGCGAAATTCCCTACTATTTTATTGGTTTCCATCAGTTGCAATTACGACAGGAAGTATTTTGCTCTATTCAATGTCTGGAAACGTGAAAACCAAGTACCCAGCAAAAGCAATTATTCATAAAATGTGCTTCCCGTTTATTACAACTAGGTTTGAATATATTCGCTTTTTTACGGACTGCATGTAATAATTTCGTTGCCTAAAGCCCTAAACGG